>NW_011888864.1:1120177-1131099 GCF_000151845.1 Pteropus vampyrus | reverse complement strand
AGTTGGATATATAGACTTTTATTTTTTAGCAATCGGTTTAAATTTTTTAAAATAATTTGCTAAAAAAATAAAATGTATGTGTATAGTATGATCCAGGTAGGTATCAAAGACATTTTTAATATCAGCCTTAAGAATGAAAAATTTATTATATTAGCTATTATTAAAATTGTTTTTGGCATATGGTCTCAAAAGGAAACATCTTTTTTTCTTCACC
Organism: Pteropus vampyrus; assembly: GCF_000151845.1. Classification (NCBI taxonomy): domain Eukaryota; kingdom Metazoa; phylum Chordata; class Mammalia; order Chiroptera; family Pteropodidae; genus Pteropus; species Pteropus vampyrus. Next base: position 1,130,885 of record NW_011888864.1, on the reverse strand, counting down.
CACACATTCCAATGTATGCACAAACAAAAACAAGTGCACATACATGCAACAACCACCTACACACTATAGCAATAAGCATTATGTGATATTTATGTAGACATAACCTAAAACACATCTGTAATTGCAATGACACATCTTAACTTTTTGAGCCTTCTCTTTTCAAATAAAAATGGCTTTATGCATTAATATAGAAAGAGTTCACTCATCTTAGAAAGCTTAGCACCATCTAATAAAATCATGTAGAAAATCCAAGTATCTGTTCACCTTTCACAAAATTATACACATGCAGGAAAATTTTGCCATACTTTGTAACATTAATTTTTTTCCAAATACTAATATGCAATATTAGAAACATATACTTTCTTTATATTATTCATAAAACACAGAACAACACACATGTATCAAATGCATGAAAAAAAATCCCAAAAACTTCACCTGAATTTAAAATCTCTGTAGCCCCTTTTTCTACATGTCCCCCTTTATGATGATATTTTTTAAATAAGAAGTCTTATCTACTGCATAATTGTCATAAGAAATAGAAACCAAACATTTAGCTACGGATATTGATCTGATAAGTACATGCATTTTTAACAGATTATTAACAATTAATTTTTGTTCTAATTTCTAAGTTTTCTTTTCTGCTCAGGTAAAATTATTGATATAATAGCAAATCTATGTGTACTTTGTGATAATAAAGCAAATACACTTAGTTTTCTATTGATTTCAAGTAAGAGATACCCATGTAGCTACAGTTACAATTTCTCATGTGCTTATATTTTAATATCCAGACTGCAATTTCTAGATGTATTTGTTTTAATTCTGAAATAAACTTGTATCCAATAGCAGCATTCTTACTGCCATTTCAATATCAAGTTCCAGGCCCTTCACCTCCATGCCAACAGTGCTACAAAGAAAACACTTGCTAGAGCATGGAGAGAGAATTGGCTTCTCCACTTGGCAACGGATCCTGTGTTGATGATTTTTAAAAGAATAAGTGTTCAGTTCAAGAGCCCTAGAGAGGCTAATGACTGCAGCTCCGGTCATTCGAGGGAAAAAGGAAAGAGATTTTTAAAAGCCGGGGGCAGAGGCATGGAATAAAAAACATTTCCTTTCATTAAAAAAAAATTAAAAAGAAAAAATAAGTTTTAAGTAAGAACATATGTAGTTCTTTATAATTAGGTTAAAATCACATAGATACATAGATTCATGTTTTTGATGTGTCTGGACTTTAGATCAATTATACACATGCTAATGTTAATTTCCATAAGAATAAAGCAAATGACAATTATATGTTGGCTTAATTTTGTTATGACAAAGACACTCTTCAGATCCCTTAGCAAGAAACTTGATTCTATTCCATGTAGTTCACTCCTAAAATCTACAAAATTTCATGAGGAAAAAATTAACTAATTTGTATAATAAACAGACTCAATATCTTCTCTCTGGGCTTTTGGGTCTCAGCTGTCCTAGAATAAAAAGAGAATGAAGAACCATTGGTGGTTCATTAATCTCCCTTCAGAACAAGGCCTCTAAGGAATGGATTAGGTGGTGGATTTCGAAGCACCAGGCCCTTGGGTCTTTCAGGTATCTTGGAAAGAGTTTCAGAACCTATGACTGACACCGTTTTTCATCAACTCCTTTCTCCTGATTTCCATATGTCTCTTCCAAGGCAAAGAACGCAAGGTCATGTTCCAGAACAGAAAAATATTACCTCATGTGACTTTAGCATTTTAAAATCATTTCAATCACCTTGTTGGAGAAAAAAATAACACTTGAGCACAGGTAACTTTCCAAAAACAAACAAACGAACAAAACTTGACATAATAATGAGGAAAAACCTGGTTTCCCACTAAATAGCTATGTGGCTTTGATTAGCTCACTTCATCTATCATGGTTGAGTTTTATAATGGAGAGTTTCATCTAAATAATATTTAGGTTCTTCGAATTCTAAAATTCCATGATTCTGTGCATAAGGAAGGTTGTTTGCTGTGATGGGCTTACTGGCCATGACTGATTAGCACTCACCGGAAAATCATGACAGGACTGTGACCTCTATCTCCAGCATTGATATTACTTGAAGTTAATCTCCATTTCTTAGCTCTTGATAAAAGTGGAGATGGCCATTCATAGGCCTCAAAAAGAATGGAATTGACAAGGGGAAGAGTTGCTGAAGAAAATCATCTCTCCACTGCTGCACACCCTCCCTTTTCATCATCTTCTCCCAATAGATGAGATGCCAGAGTGGAGGAGACAGGTGGCTCTCTGCATGCTGACTTGCTTGTGTTGTGTTGTGCCGTGTCGTGTCGTGTCATGTTGCATTGCAGTAGTCATTAAGAAGAGGCTATCAACTGAAACTTTTTCTCTGCTAAAATAGTCCAATACTAAAACAACCTTTGAAAATAATCAAAATTATACTCAAAATATAAAATACTTGGTGAGAAGAGAGCCAGAGAAGAACTGAAGAAAACATGCACATCTCTCAGAAATGCACCCTACAGCTGCCACACGGGCTCCTGTTCCAGCGTTAAATAGCCTTTGCTAATTCAAAGCCAAATCTTTAATCTTCATATGACCGAATGCAAATGCACGTGTTTATACTTAAAATGAAAGGCAGTTTCACACAAAGGAATTTTTACTTCCTTCAAATGCTACATTAAGTGACACAAATCTCCTGAAGATGGTATTAATTTTCTCTAATAATAATTTCTGGGTCATTAAGTTCATTGCCTTTTACTTTACACTCTTCTTATCAAGTATACAGAACACTGTGCGATTTCCCCCAGGAGCCCGGCTGCCATATCAGAAAGGCTCACACTTTCAAAGGATTAATAACACCTCTCGGGTGCTTTTAAAAATCCCTTGCTAATCTCCACACTTTCACTTTCGCTGACCCTGCCTGGCCAGGCTTCTGTCTGATAGAAAGTCTACACCGGTGTGCAGGAGGGAGGGCAGCGTTTTAGCTCATCACAGATGGGGAGCAATCTCACCAGGGCAAACTGGATAAGCCAACTCGTATTTCTTTTAGTTCTCCTTCACCAGGAAGAAATGGCAACAATAAAGGTCACCCCCCATATAAAGAAAGTGGCCTTTGGATGAAAAACATTTGGAAGAATTTCACTACTTAGACTAGGAATCCTAATTCAATGAAACAGTATGATTTCATCTAACCATGTTAATTCAGGATACATCAACCTAAGAACTACCTTGATTAGTAGGAGCAGAATTATTCACTATCTTAATCTGCGTCTTTCTTAATAATGCAAAATATATATTAGGTTGCTATCGACACAGTTCTGTTTGAAAACCGTTTTCAAACAGAACTATTTCTCCAAGACAGGGATATTATTTATTGATATCAATCAAAAACCCCTTAAACACATAGCTCTTCCCTCGCATGTACTAGATATTTATTTGTTTCTCATGTAATATGTGGCAGTGTTTTGAGGAGACTTGGCAAATCAACAGTTTTTTTTTTTTTTTTGTCTTGGGAATTATGATTATTTTAGCAGGTGCATCTTAATTAATTGGAATTTATTCACTTATTAATCATCCAGCCTGAAGTGTAGAGAGTAAAAATAAAATGGTCACAGAAGTAACCTCCAATCAACAGGAGGCATTCTGGGAACAGTGCCGGGGTTGAAAAGCTGTATGCTTGAAAATCTCCCTCAGTTCTGCTTTAGCTATACCTTTTTATTTAATACTTTTAATATATATATTAACATAGATATGCAAACATAATATAACCACGTAGGATATGCACATACATTCAATGTAGGTAATTTATGTTTGAACCATATTTTCTTTAGAACCCTTAGAAAAGTAAATGAATTTCCAAACTCCAATTGTCTTTTCATCATTTATATAATCTATAAATTAGGTTAATAATTTTCTGAGGCCTAATAGGGTCAAGGTGAATATTTTTATAGTTTAAAACAAAATCCTCACCTAACTTTCCAGTTTCTAAAGGGTGCACATGCAGTTTGACGCAAATGTATGTAACATACTTAAATGTACAAAGTAAGTGAGGTTTTTGTATTTTTCTCTAATAGACTCTCATCTTCCTTGTACCCTCCCTCTCCACTGAGGAGCAGAGAAACAAATTTTCCAGTTAATGGTATCTCACTTACTTTCAGTTCCATCTCCTCTTAATTTACAATAGTCCCTTCCATGTAGAAGGTCAATTCTTCAATTCTGTGACCAGGGGGGAAGGTGCCATGCATGTTCTTCTCTGGATTGTCACTAGCCACTGGGGCAAAAATGTCCTAGGTGCCTTATATGATTCTGCCTGCCCCATGCTGGAGATGTCTGCAGCTGGTGAGTCCCCAGTTGGTTCTTTCTGAACTGGATCAGAACCAGATGGAGCCCCTATTACCTCAGATACCCCTAGGCTTGCTTGCCCTGTTGAGAGACTCAAGTCTGCCTGAGAATCACATTCTATCCTTGGTCTATTCTATCCTTGGTCTGGCTGGCCCATGTGCAATGACCACAGCAATGTTCCCAGCAAGCTCTCCAGATAGTACCTTCTATTTTCCACAATTTCCCCCCAAAACAATGGGCCTCCTGGATACCAGCATGAAAGCTGACAGAGCTAAGCTCAGGCCCTCACCCTCTACCTCAACTACCAAACGGTCAGCTTTATTCTGATAGACACAGGGTCCGCAAGCAAATATGGGCAGTGCCCTCTGCTTTCAGCCATCTTAATATCCTGGGACTGTTAGCTTCATGCACCTTCATCTAATACTCCCACTACTGCCTCTTAGCCCCTCAGACCATTCATTTCTCACTCAGGGACATTGAAAAAAGCCTCTGCATGACCTCGGTGTCTCTACAGTGAGTGAACTCAAGTTAGGAGAAAGGCCATCTTTCCTTGATTTGTGCTCTAGTTTCCCAAAACACACTTGACTCTTGATCTCTCTGATAAAAAACTCATTTTACTTTCCAGATTTAGGAAGCAGTTTCCTGTGAGGTCCAGTTTCTCACATTCTCAGTGGCTGAGGTCCTTCTACTTTCCTGTTCTTTGCCTTCTGAGGAAATAGGCTGAACCTATCCCAGCCACATTTAGTCTCAATTCCAACTTAGCATACAGTGTACACAATATATGCCATGATTTGTAAGTGATCAAATGCTGTGGCTAGGGCAGTAAGGCAGCCTTGAGGGAAGGCTAGAAAATAAGTAGGTCAAACACAGAGAATGACTCCAAATTCTTACCAGACATTTATTTTTTTCTTAAAATTAAACTATTTCCCATTTTTAAATATAATTGTTGATTTTTTTTTTTCAGAAATGTTTTAAAGTGGCAAATGTTAACTGAACCTCATGTTCAATTTTGTTATGTTTCATTGACAGATAAAGATACTTTATTTCTTATTTCCTGGACTTTGGAGTATAATAAACCTCTTTCAACTGAATAACTTGATGAAAAAACTATGAAGTGCTAGCACCTTTTTAGAGAAGTTGTGTTTCCCTAAAGATAAGCACTTTCCTTATGATGATGCTTCTTCCCTCCCCAAGACATTTAATTTTATAATATTAAGGAAATAACAATCTGAGCATAATCAATGTATCAGTTAACATTTATACAATGCATTCTCTCAGTAATTGCAATGCTAAGTCATGGAAATAAGGAAGAGAACAAACATGGCCTTTGCCCTCATGAGGCTTATAGTCTGGCCATCATTCACTAGAGACAGTGCTACCCGTAAAGTTAGAATATTGGGGTCTGAACTGCCTACCAGCAAGATAGTATCTGTATAATTTTGGTTGATTGTTTAGCTTCTTTAAGACTTGATTTACTCATCTATAAAATGGGGATAATACCGCCTGCCTTATCTATCTTAAAATATTATCATGAAGCTCAGATAACCAAACCACAAATGTGAAATCGCTCAGTGAACATTAGGGTTCTCAACAAAGACAAAGCAGTAGAAATAGGATGACGAGATATGTACAGAACCTAAGGGTACTCATCACAATAATGATAAATTACTTTATGAGCCAGTTCTGGAAAAATATTCCTTCCTCGAACAATACATTTTCTTGTTTTGGTGGATATGAGGAACTTGAATAGCCCTTTATATACATTGAAAAAGATTAATTTCGCTTCTGGCCAAATGATATTTCTTCTAAAGACATAGGAAATCAAAACTGTAAAACAAATCACGATAAAATAATACCCTGCTGCATAGTGTTTAAAAGTCTACAAAGCACTTTTACTTCTTTATCTCATTTAGTCTTATTTAATTTTTATTTTAATGTGTTTGCCTGGATGGGTCATTTTATTATTATATGATTTCTTTGCAATGACCATTTAAAACTGCAAAATAAAAATAAAAATAAAAAATCGCTCAAATACCTTCAAATATTTCCTTAAAAATAAGAATTCCAGTTAACTTTCAAAAACTTCCACATCCAGGACTGCCACTTTTGAAAGACAGCCTGCCCAGTGCAGTGCCCTTTCGTGTTACATTTCCCCAAGACAGGCATTGCTTCCCCCTGGCTGTGTACCACTCTTGATGAGGCTCCTGCCTCTAATGTAAAATTCATCAGTAATGCATCAGGACCTTCTAGTAGGCTCTGTGAGACTTTCAATTACTTGACCCCTTGCCAACTGACGAGGGCAAGGCTGAGGCTCCTCTGTGAACACTTCAGTGCAGGAAAATGGAATGACGGAAGAGACTCACCATTTATTCTATCTAGTAGACAGTAGTGAGTTAATAGAGACTCTTGGTACAAAGAAGTGTAGAAAGGACAAATTAATTCTGTATGAGACTCTTGTATTTTTGCTTAAAATAATCCAAGTGCATAGCAATATTTGCTCTAATGTGTTATCTCTAGTTTTTTTTTTTTTACTTCTACAAGATATCTGTTTAAACTATGCCTTAAAAATATGTTCTGTGAAAACTAAAGATACATCTACGTGTATTTCATATTTACTTTCATTCTATAGTAAAACTATAATCTTTTGGTCAAGTTTAAAAAAACTCTGTATTTTGGCAATGTTTTGTTTTCCTAAGAAATCAATAGCTCTATAAAGTTTGGGGTATTTTTAGTTCCTCTAGAATAACTAAGGCTCTTACAAGTAGAAAGTCATCCATATATCTTCATAACCCTACAACACCCAATATGATACTTTCACACAATAAGATACTTTCACACAATACAATTTTTCAATGATGACTTTAAAGACTTTCAAGCACAACTTAGTTTTAGATTGAATCTATAAAAATCACCATAAGGAAGATTATTTTGAAGAGTGGAAAAACTTTTGAGAATACTTTAGATTATTTGAGATTTTAAAAAAGCTATGAAACCTGGAGTTCTAAGGAGTGACATTAGAATTGCAAATAAACTGAAATTACTAATCTACTGGCTGGATATCTGATTCACCTATCAAAACAGAAAAAGGACAATTAGAAATCAGAGGTGATTAGTAGCCAAGCTCTCAATTTAGTACGTGGGTTGTCAGCACAGAAATGGAGCTCTGCAAACCCAACAACCTCACCTGAGAGAAGAAAACCGAGACTTGGCTAAGTTAGATACCAGCTCAATTCAAGGCTGCAGAGCTGGCTGACGGAGGGAGGGACTGAGGAGGAAAAAAAATTCATCACTCAAATGTCCTTAGACACCTTGCGCTAGGCTCCAGCACTGATAAATTAATTACTACCCTGGAAATCTGAACAATTTAATGACTTCTTAAGTCAAAATCATTAAATCAGTGCTAAGTTTGATAGTATTTTCATATTTTCCAGTGATTATTTCTCAATAGTAACAGCTGTCGTTATTATGCAGCATGTTGCCCGAATTTCAGCTATCGATCTTACCCATATTACTCAAATTCGGATCCTTAGTTATCCTATTTATAAGATAAACAAAATAATACTCCTCTGCCATGGCAGTCACTCCGCTGCTCAGCAGTATTTCAATTGTCCCGCTCTGGACACATGGGAGGGTTGATCGTACTTCCCATTCTCTCGAAATTAGGCAAAGGCCATGTCACTAACATGACAACAGATGAGAGCATATGTGACATGTGTCACTTCGAGGCAGAAAACTTTAAGAGTTAGCGTGCGATTTGCTGATTTTCTTTCCACTGTTATAGTTAATGGGCAACCTTCCAGGTGGTTCCAGAAGCCCCCATTAACCTGCATCCCTGAGTGGAAATGATATGGAGCAGAGTCCCTGATGACCCAGAATGGACTTGTAGAATGAGCAGTAGAAAGTAGAAAAACGTTGTTGTTTTTTTCAGCCACTAAATACTGGTGGTTATTTGTTATCACAGCATAACCTAGCCTGACCTGAGTCATTTGCCTTTAAGACTCTTCTAGCATAAAAATTATTACATGTAAAGTGGTCACCATTTTGCCTCTAATAGGCACTCAATCCAATAACATCAACTAGTTTGAATACTAGTGAAAGAAATTTTTATTTTATTTTATTTTATTTTATTTAGGCGTTAACCCTTGGTTAACCTCACAGATTGCAAGGACCTTATCAGCTTACAATCCTTTATTTTTTTTATTTTTCATTTTTCACGCTTACAGCACCTGGTCTTCCTAGGTGGTCTCTCATCCAAGTACTAACCAGGCCTGGCCCTGCTTAGCTTCCAAGATCAGATGGGATCAGGCTTGTTCAGGGTAGCATGGCCATAGACAGAAATTTTTATTTTTAAACTGGAAGGAATAAATTTCTGAAACAACAAATACGAACAATGATTACAAGTAATGTGTCCAGCTAAGAATAATTCTGTTTTTTATTTTCATTACTCCTGGAAGTGACAAAGCAGATTTTCTTATGTCTGAGTTACTTCAGATATGATTGGTCAGTTACATAATAACACTTAATAATAACCTACAGCAAGTAATCACACCCATTGTACACAACTGAATTGCACACACCTGAATTGCACACACACATAAGATAATGATTTCATACCACTAACACACACACACACACACACACACACACAGCACTTTGTACCTAAGTAAGAATAATTTATTTGTGTTGAGGACTTTGTCCAAGCATTTTAAAGTCTGTTACTTCCTTAAACAAAAATTCTCAAGCATAAAATACTTAAGAGCAGAATCCTCTTAACCTTTTATGGTACAACTGTCTCTTTTAAAAAGTTAATGAAAATTAGCATTCCTCTCCTCAGAAAGTCACATGTAATCACAAATGCACACTTTGTACATAGTCATAGGAGACTTAAGGACTCACTGTGGCCCATGATAGACTCCTGGCTAAGAATTTTGGCATTAACATTCTAGGATATTTTCACCTTTACTGAAGTTCTGCAGCATATTAGAATATTGCCTATCTCATCCATCAACATTGATTGAACAGTTCAGTGACCCAAAGCAAAGGAGAAAAGTTTACAAAACTATCAAATACATATTCTATCTTATGCAATTTGTGTAAGAGAAGTTCTAATAATCTCTGTATTGTTTACCCTTAGCTCTTCAAAGGAATAAAACATTCCTCTCATTCCCCAGTATTTGAAGTTTCTAAATGAACAATAATTTTAGAGCTGCCATAGGTAAGAGCCACCACGCAGGAGGGAGGAACAAAAGTAGTGATAAGTGACAGAGAGAAGTGGAGACTATGTCTTGGAATTTCCATGTCACTATAAAACTGTTGGGTAACTCAGTGGCAGAAAATGCAGAGAATAGCTGCCTGGTTTTGAGGGTTTTTTTTCACTCAGGCCGAACCTAAGCACTTAGAGGATTTCCATTGGTTCTGCAGAAACACCAGAGCCTTTTGACTAAGGGTAGGAATGACAAACTCATCTTCAGTCTTTGATCTAAAACAAAGTACCTCTCAAAGATATTGCCTCAGCATCTGGGACCACCGATGGTGAAGGTGAAGAGGAACCACAAGTTCATTCAGCAAATCAGATTCTCCTTCTGTCCCATTTCTAGTCTATAGGCGTTTATTCATGAGGTGAGAATGCCTTGCTCATTAGATTTTACAATCTGGATTTCTCAGGAATCTGTTATAGACCTGAAATTACTTCTTAAGCCAGAAGCAGACTGAAGAATTAACTTTAAGATAGCAGTTTAAATTCCCAGTAATGGAGATAAGAGACTTATCACTTTTGTAGAAAGTGGCCAGGCATATCTGTGTGTTACATCCCTGTGTTCTAAATGAGCTGTGGCTCTGAGTCAGCCCGGGTTCTGAGCTCTTATCAGCCTTCATGGTGTGCACATAGCAACACACCACAAGAAGATAAAGGTGTATTGATCCTTTGCAGCATAGCGAGAGTTTTGATGAAGATAGGTAAAATCCACATGGTGAGGACTTAACCCACTGCCTACACATTGATGATACTTTCAACTAGAAACACTTTGCTCTTCTATTTTCCACACAACTTTGCTTAGGAGCTTTTGCTTGTCAGTGTATATGTTCACAGTGTGTGACACGGTTGCACACATACACTCAAGGTGTTAGTATCCATACCTTGATAAATACAATAATTTTATATGCATTGTTCTGTGTTTTACTTTTTTTAAACTTTATAATACATCTTGGAAATCTTTCCATATCAGCACATATAGATTAAACTGTTTATTTTAACTAACCATATAAAACATGCATATTATTTTTAAAAATTTAGAAAGAGTAAATGGGAAAAAAGTGAAAACTCTGTCCCTCTAACTCATTCTCTAGGCTCCTAGTCTCTCTGCCAAAGACAGTCATTGGTCAAATTGTTAAA
>NW_011888864.1:1112252-1119467 GCF_000151845.1 Pteropus vampyrus | reverse complement strand
GCTGTAATAAGTGATATAAAGATTTAGATATATCTTTTCCAGGTGGCTAGTTTTCTTTAATTATATAAATGCAAACTTTATATGTTAAATCCTCATGTCCATTTGGATTTTTCAACTATCTTTTGATCTATGCATAAATTGTAGGTTTTAGTTTATTTTCAATTCGACAATTTTAAATATGAAATAAAAATATTTGACATCAATAGATGTGAATAATAAATTTGAGTTTAAATTTTCAATGAAAAGATTCTGGTATGGTTCATACAACTTTTAAATGGTCATCAAATTATCATATTATAAAATTATTTATCAAAAATTGTAGAGTTTATTTTTAAAGACATTCACATTCCCCAAAGGACAGCAACAACAGCAACAACAACAAGTGGCTCTTTTTATTTACCACTTGCTAGCACAGAAACACAATAGTATGTTTTGTAATTTTTGGTATTTGCAAAATTAATTATAAATTCTCAACATATGGATCATACAAAATAAAAGATTAATTGATTTGAGCAGACTTGGACCAATTTGCTCTGGAAAAGTAAAAGTAGCCACTGAAATATATAATTATTTGAAATCATAAGACAAGCAGCATTCACGCTTCTGTTGTTTCTTAGTTTCTTCTTCTTTATGTTATAGTTCATTTTAAAATAGATGTTCTTTCTTCCCCCACAAGTGGTGAGTCCAGTTATTATGGAAAAAAAAAAATAGCTTATTTATCTTTGCTAATCAGAGTGCATTGGATATAATGTGTGTTAAGTAAATGTCACATCAGTGGCATGAATGTGTGGCTCCGATACCACATACTTTTATTTGAAACATCATTAAATTCCCAAAGAAAAAAAAAAGGCCAAGAAAAAAAACTTAAAAAAATAAAAGAAAATGGCAAAAAAAATGGTAAACAATGGAACCAAGCAAGAACAAAACAAATCAAACCCAAAAGAAGAAGAATTGGGAAATCCCTAAACAACTAAAAAAAAAAAACCAAAAAAATAAAAATGTATTTTTCTCTCTAGCTATACATCTATCTTTTAATTAATTTATTCTTTAAAATGTATTTGTAAACTATTTATACTTATGCTCTGTGCTAGACTCTGGAGATGAGATGAAGGAGAGTTAGTCACAAAGGCATTCACAAATTTTTATTTCAGACATTGAGTAAAAACTTACTACAAAACTTACTACAAAAACACAAGCAGTGTTATTTTAAAGGTATGTATGTAGTGTTAGAGGAACAAGCATAGGATGTACACAAAGGGTTTGGGAATGATGTGACCAAAGAGGCAATAGAGCTGGTTCCTGAAATAACGGAGGAAGCATACTCTAAATAGAGGGTACCATGGTTATATGGCACAATAGATAAGCTAAACAAACAAACAAATAAAAATCATTGTTGACTAGAGAATGAGTCTCCTGGATTTGAGATTCATAACTATATAGTATATGTTTCACTGATAAAACTTGATATATAGTTTCCTCTCTCTCTCTCTCTCTCTCTCTCTCTCTCTCTCTCTCTCTCTCTCTTTTAGTTTTATCTAGGCAAAGATAAATTCAGAAACCTTTCCAGTTCTGGTTCTGCGTCGCCCTATATATTAAAGCATGTACAAAAGAGAAGCTCAGCTTTGCTATTCACCAGCGTAAGACATGGAATCCCTATTGAAAAGAGGAGGAAAGGATTTCTGTGAAAGACAATACCACTTTATTTTATAAGGTAAAAAATAACCATGTAATAGTAATGTGAATACATAACTGTTGACAATGTAAGTGCCATGTAACCACAGAGTAATTATCTAGTTCTCTCCTTTTTTAAAACAAAGACCAGGCTGAAAAATCTAAGAGCTGCAAGTTGCATGATGATTATTCTCATCATTACTTGGTAACTGGAAGTGTAATTATCAAGTAATCTACATGAACATAATTACGTATTTACATAGTCTTTGCCATGTAATTATAGAGGAGTTCAGTGATTATACAGTACACTCCTTGAAAAAGAAAGTGATACCAAAAAACAACAACAAAAATATCTGTGTGAAGTAGTCATCTCAAAGAGAAAAAATTAAACACAAGGATGATTTATCTTAGAAAAATCCTAAATCATAATGTAAGTGAAAACAATAAAAATTAGATCAATTTCCAATCATGAAAACCAATCAGAGTCCATTTCATGAATTATAGAAGCCTGCTGAGACCATCAAACCATTTCATCCATTAAGTGCTCAAGAAAAATAGTAGAATTTGCTTTCTTATTGCACAATGAAGGTTTTTTAAATGTTTATTAGTCTAATCATCTTTATCTCAGTCTTCTTTCTCCTACTATTATAATTATAAGTGTCTCTTTTAAATTCTAAGATGTTTAATAAGTATGTAAAGAAAAATGAGAAAGAATAAAATTGAATAGTATTGATCACTTAACAGAGTTCTAAGGCTTTTTCTTGCTATAAAAGAAGAAAAATAAGTACTTTGTTTTTGAAGATCTTTCATGTGGATGATTTACAAAATGATGTTGTGGAATTTTTAAGCATTTTGGTCACTGCATCCATATTATTAAAATCTCTCTATTGATTGGTAATTGACCACAATAATACCCTTGCTTTCTGTTTGCAATGGAGATCCAGGCCACAATCAATGATTGGATGACATATTCTGCACATTTAAGCAAGTCATTGTATGAAATCATTTGCATAAAAAAACAGTTCAGTCAGAAATAAATTAAAAGTGACTTGTTGAGTACATACCATATATGGGTATAAACCTATAAACTGAAAAATATACATATAAAACCAACACAAATTGAAATTTGTAATCATTTCACATTAGTCACTGTCCTCTAAATAAAGACATTCTCCCAGTACTGACACCAGCTTCTGATTGATTCTAACAAGCTTGGCAGGCTGACTCTTTCAGTTCTCTAAACGTTATTTAATACATCCACATTGTAATTTCCTGCTATTTTTCATAGTTAAAGCAACATCTGAATGTCGGTGACTGGCAATAAGAATTTAAATATGTGACAATCAGAATGTGAGGCTTTAGTGAATCTTCAATCCAGAAGAGTGTATATAAGACCTTAGAGCTATAGCCATTCTTAATAAAAATGTCACAAATTAGTTTTCATGTTTTGGGTTAAAAAAAACTGTCTTTAAAGAATTTCTACTCCTAAATTAATAACATAAATGTTCAAGGCCTATTTTCTGAGTTTCTATCAAATGTTTGTTCTTTCTGTATGGATATAATCTTCTTCCCTGGGCACAGTAATGATAGCAGAACACAGAAAACCTCCCAAAAGGTAGCAAGATGCTTCCTAACTCCTCTGATGTCTGCTGTCTAATTCAGAGACCCAGTTACTCTACCAGCCAAGGAAAATAGGAGTGAGGCCTCCCTAAGAGCCTGTCCTGGGCTCTTGACTATTCCAAAGAAACACACTGAAATAATTTATACATTAACACACCTGGGTGGCTCCTTCCTGGGGATTTGCCCATGAATCATGTCATTCCAGCTCCCTAGAAACACTTCACAGCTCTTGCTCTGTATCCTTGAAACAGAAATCAATGTTGTTTGAATGTCGTGGTTATTTGTGAGGTACGCCTCTGTTCTCATCCCAGATGGGCAAAGCTTAGGTATACGGGGAGGAATTAGGCAGCAAAGCACTTAGAGAAACACAAATGAATAACATGTGGATTTTTTTCTTTTGCAATAATATATGAATGCAATAGATTCTTATAGAATGAAGTGTCATATTCTAATGGAGACAGGTATTCATTTCCTTATTTGTCTATTTGCTACACTTGAACATGATGGCTGAGGAATATCATGCAATATTAAACAGTTTATGAGTTGTACGTGTAGTTCTAGATTTTTGAAAAATTAAATGCAATTTTTCCAAAATCCAAATTTTAAAAAATCAGTTTTATTTAAATAAGTATATTAAAAATTTTTACATTCATCATTTATAATTTATACTTTATATTTTACTTAATGGATACCTATGAAATTTTCAGAAAGAAAAATTTTTTTAAAATCTAAATAATTAAAATTTTTGATTTTGTAATATTTATGTTTTAATCAAAATACATTCAGATTTTGAACATTCTGCATGCAATTACATGCTTTAATCCTTCAAATCACTACTCTTAAAAGAATAAAGTTTTGTGAAAATGTGTATTGAAAAACATTACTAATTTTGAATAATTTAAGGAAAAAAAATTTAATGGAATACATAATAAATTAATGAATTACATATGCTTTCTTTTTATACTCAGCAGACAATACTAAAACACCTATCAATGGAACACTCAGATGTTCAATAATCATGAAATTCAATCACATTTTTCCAGAATTTAGTCATACGAAAACCACAACTTTGGATATTTTTCCAGTTTTGACATTATGAAGGTATATTTGTCAAGACAGGAGGTTAAACATTCTTGATTTAATATTTTGTTAAGTTTGATTTATAACTCTTAAAAATTTAGACATATGGTATGTAGGCTTCCATTTTTTTGTCTTGTCCTGACCTTCTTACTCTTGTCAACACAGGATGCTTTTGAAGTGACGCAAACACTGTTCCCATCTCAACCATTACTACCAGTGGCAGCCTGTAGAATACAGAACAGAGAATGTTATAAAGAGAACAAACTGACATTAAAACAACAGGATGAAGAGAAAAAAAGAGTAAAGAAGAAAAGAGAAAGTGCAAATTTAGAATAACATATCAGATAAAAATTTCACGTAGGATACAGTGAAGTGTAGAATTCACACCAAAGAAAATTGTCAGCGGCACGGAGGACAAACTTGAAAACATGCCCCAATATGAAGAGGAAAATGACAACAAGATGAAAACAACTAAGGAGAGGAAAATAGCCATGCAAAAGCAAGAATAGAGATATAACATCGAGATAATTAATATTTCAAACTTTTCTTAAAAGAAAAGGAGAGGAAAATTAAGAAGAAAAATTTCTTGAGCTGAAAAGATCTACAACAATAGGTTGAAAGCCCTCACTGCATCGTCAGTAAAAACCAAGAAAAATCTAATACATCCTAGGATCTCCAAAAAAATTTAACAACAAAAAGAAAATAAATAATTCCTGCAAGCATTAGGCAGAGTTGAAGGTGAAGGGAGCACAACTGCAAATAAACAAGCATTAAAGTCATCTTGGACTTCTTGACAACAAATGCCCAAGACAATAGCTGGAGTTCTCTAAGAAAGAAGCTGTGATCCACCAGTTTTTACGTGGCCAAGTTATATTTCATATGTGGAAGCAACGCAACAACATTTCAAGAACTCTGAAAGGGCATCACTAGGTGGCCTTTTATAAAAGTAAAACTTGTGTGAGACCATCACACATTAGAAATTCACCAATGTCTACCTCACATGGTGGTTAAGGCATGGAAATGAAGTCTCCAAGCCTGGTTTCAATTCTCGATCCTGGTATTAGCTGTGCCTTTTAACTTCTTTAAATCTAGTTTCTCATCTGTAAAATGGGAATAGTACTATCTAGAGCAAATAGCTGTAAGGCTTTAGTGTCTGTAAAACATTTATTATAAAGCCTATCAGAGAAGAAGTACTCAGTAAATGGTTAATAACATTATTATTGGCTCCACACGCATATAATATTTAAGACTAAAGTTAAGTGAATACCTTTTGAAAGAGCTACTTTAAATTTAGATCAATCTCCTTCATGCTCTATGTATGGAGACATAAGGTCACCTTGAAGAATATCTTTTTACTTCTAAAATGTACAATTGAATGATGTAGGCATATTTTGTGTATTACATAAGTATATTTTGCATATCTTATATATATATGCATATTTAGTGTATTACAGAAGTATTATTTTGAAAGTGTAGGTTAAAGAGCATAGCAGACCCCTCATTAAAAAATCAAGGTCTACATTAATTGGTGACAAACCAACCACTGAGAAATAGGTGGGTCACCTCTGTAGAATGGGCCCAAGGCCATTTAATGTCTAATGTTTGATAACTGAAGTTTGAGTGAGCTGTTGAGGTGAACCAGGATGGCCCCAATCAAGATTCTCTCTCATTGGCAAAGAAAGGTTAGGAGAGCAGTGGAATGAAAGGCTCGTGTTCATCTATGTGGATGGCTCAGATTCAACAGAAAAGATAAGTGTTGAGTGGTTATCTTTGGAGTCCCACAGAGGGGTACCCCCAAGCCAGTGTGTGAACCTGCATCAGCAATGGTATCTCTTCAATAATAGATGGGAGTGTCTTGGGGGCAGGCCGATCTCCAAAATGACACTCTGTCCAGAAAAAAAGAAATGTTAGATGCTGACATCTGGAAATAAGAATGATCCTCTGGAAACCTCGGCACAGGGAGGATACTGGAAGCCCAACAGAGTAACCAAGAAAAAAGGAATATGTGACCACATGTGTTCCCAGAGTTGATAGATCAAGTCATACCAATTAAAAATGTTTATGAAATTAACAATGAAATAAGTGTCACAAGAGTTAATGTGTCCCCACCACCCCCAGCTATTCCAGAGAAAGGTCATGGCTGGTTTTCTTAGTCTGATAAAATCATGCCTCAAAATTACACAGTCCCCGCAGTCTAATTAAACCTGACTTCTTTCTGAGACTTTTGAATTATTTTTCAAGATGTCATTCTTTTAGTCTTTGAAAAATGTTGTGAGCATAACATTCATTTGAGAAATAGTTATAATGAGGTTTTCTAACATATATCCAAAGACGGTATATTAATGCACCAACACTACTGACTCATATATACCTTAGTGACATCCAGAGTTCATGGGGAACTCTTTTTGTCTGCAATAAATTACTTACATTTTGAGTCTTTTCTAATATACATTCACAACTGAATTACACCCATTACCAACCTGAAAAGCCTCCCGCCAGGTTCTTTGTAACCCATTAAACATGTAGTCAGAAGAACTCCCAAATCCATTAAAAATAACATTAGATTAACAAAAACTGAAATACAGTTTTCTTCAAATTAGAAACAGAATTTCTGAGAAGATCAATTACTGGAATTTTTTTTTTCTTTAATGAAAAATGTAAATATAAGTCAATCCTGAATGAAAGTTAAACAAGCAAAGTTCCTTTAAGACTTCTCCATCTTCAGGCACTCAATTTTTTTTTTTTTCTTACATTGTCTAGTCTTCTCCTACACAAAGAGAAGGAGCTGATAAATTTATTCAAATCAAGGTGTTGTGAGTTAGCATAATCTTAGAATTGAAATGT
>NW_011888864.1:1082912-1110917 GCF_000151845.1 Pteropus vampyrus | reverse complement strand
ACAGACAGAGAGAGAGAGAGGCACAGCCCCACTAGATCTGCTCACACACTAGAAATTTAGAGGTCCTCGCACTCATGATGTTGACCCCTGCAGATTGAATTGAAGCAATTGAATTTTTAAATCCTAAATACTCTGGAATGCAAATGTATCTCATTTCAAACTTTATGTGAGATATTCTGATCTTAAAAACATCTTCCTTCCTTGTCTAACTTCTTATCGTGGGATCTGTTGGTTCAGAGCACCACGAGAAAATGGGAGGTGGAGAAGGCATCTTAAAATTGCAAAACTGAAAGTACTAGTACCAGCATTCAAAGAGATGGCAAGTGGCTGGCAGGGGCTGAAACAGAGACCTAGAGGATTTTCCAGAGACTGAGTATCCAGCTCTTCGCCTGATCCTGGCACACACATTGAGCATGACTCTGTCCAGAATACCTGCTTCGATGCTCACTTTTCATGATTCTTCCTGAATCTGACACCTGTCAAGATTACCCCGTCTGCGACTAGCATGCTGTCCCAAGGTCTTCAACCTTCCTGACTAGACTACTGTTTATTCCTTGCAGCTTGCAGCCCGCAAGCACTGGCCCATCCTCTTTAGTTCATCTCTAAGTGAAGGCCTCTTTCAGGATTTTCAAAATACTCAAGATAACTCTGAGCTCCCAACCTATCACCTACTCCTCACATCAAGCAGTGTCCTGTGGTGTATTTAAAATCCTCATTTAAGACTCAGGTTACAAAAAATTTCAGAGCCACAGGCTCAGCATAGAGGACCAGCCCCTCCTTCAGTCTAGAGATCCGGAGCCCTCACAGCTTCCCCATTCCCACAATAAAGCCTCAGATGTAGCATTTTCTCTGGTGCCAGATTCTATACTACCTACCAGACACTGCTCCTCTGTCTCACCAGCACTTCCAACTCGCAGTTCAAACCTTCACTCTCTCTTCCAAACCTGCCCTTTCTCCCATGTCATTCCTTCATCTACAGGACTGGTTTGTTTCTGTTGTCTCATGCTACTATTTATGTTGTATATACTTTTATTTTATCTTAAAGAACAAATTAAGTTATTTTATTATTTATATCATCTGTACAATAAAAACAAATCTCCCATGAAAATATAAAGTGAAATATTATAGGATACAGTGACTTTTATTGTAAATTAACAGAGGTACTCCAGTTAATTGAGCATTGTTGCACTCAGATGCATAAGCCAAAACCAGCATATCTCCCCTGACCCCTCCCTGACTCTCACCCTCCCTCCATCAATCACCAAGTTACCAATTTTACCTCCTAAATATCTCTCCATTCAACCCACTTGTATCCATTTCCACAAACACTTATATAAGACGTTATCATCTCTTAGGTAACTTTTTCTTCGTGTAGTCTGGGCTTTCTCCAAACCACGTTCTACAGTGCACAGGTTGACCTTTCCATGTGTTGTCCTCCTTTTACGTCTTCAGCTTATTCTCCTGATAGTCTCATCGCGGAGTACTGCACTCTCAACATACAAACATTCTTTCATGTCTTCAGGATTTGCACAGGTTTCTCCTCTGCTCCAGGTGGACAACTCTTTCTACCTGACTAATTCTTGCCTCTCCTCTGGTCTCAGCTTAGATGGGACTTCCTTCCTTGACCCATCAGACTGTGTGCTCCTTAGGGATCCTGAAGTTGGTCCACACCATGTTTTCCCATTGGATTGTGTTCTTGAAATTCCCAATAACCTGAAGTTTCCTCCACTAAAGTAAGGCTCAGGGAAGACAGGGGCTGTGTCTTGACTACTATAGGACTCTCTACACAAGACATAATTGAGGTTTCAGAAAAGAGAGTTGAATTGAATGAAAAATTTTCAAATATTCGAGATACTCATATGATATTTTTTATACATGGGGGTGAACCTTATGCCATATTATTGGTAAGACCTATGCTTTGCGATGATGCATTTATGAGTTTATGATTTTGTTCAGGTTTCAATTCTATGGTTATGCAACAGAACAAATATATTCATCCCTCTATGACTGGGGCTAATACTCAGATTCTAGGAACATGTGGAAGATAATAGCAACATCTAATATTTACACACTGCTTTAGAATTTATAAAGTTCTTCCAAATCTACCAGTAATTAATTATATTAATGCCATGTTGTTCTAATTATTCATTATCTGTTATGCATTCTTGATCAATGTCTTTGTTTCTAATATCTTCCCTGTCAGAAACTTGATGCATGAGATGGCTAAACTTGACTGACCAATCCAAATGGTGTTAATAATTCAACACGGCCTTTTCAGTCTTGCTTTGTGTCCAAGGTTGTGTCCAGTCCAGATAGGTGAAAGGGCTACTTCTCAACCTTCCTACCGCTCCCAAACATTTCAGGCTCATTATCTCCTATGAGTCACAGTTCCACCTTCCACTTCATGGGTAAGTATACTATGCCACCAGAGCAGCACATTGCATAAAGGACTGTACCGTAGCCTTCTCTTTCTCTTGGGTCATTTAATTTTCCTCCTATCTTACCGTCCTACTTTCAGCCTGAGACCCTCTGGTCCACACTCCTTTCTGCTGCTCAAATGGTTTTTTAAAACCATAAATATTACCATGTCACAGTCTGCATTAATACCCTTTGGTGGTTCCAACATTCCAAACAGCTTCCTGTAGTGTGTAATGCTTGTGATGATCTATCGTCTCTCTCTTTCTCCAGGCTCATCTCCCACTGTCCACTTTGCATGTCTCCTGATCCCTGAACACCACCCTCCATGTCAAGCTGTTTACAGTCTGTGAGCACATCAAGCTGTTTTCTGCTTTTATTCATTTCAAAGACTTTTCCTTCTTTGAAATACACTCTTCCACTTAGTCAACATGGGAAGTGCCTACTGAGCATTCAAAACCCTCCAACTTTGTAAAGGCCTCTCTTCTGTCCAAAAAAAGCTGATCATCCCCATTGGAACCAATACCATACCTCATCCTCACTTGTTATACTGTGTTGTGGCCCTGTGTTTACACATCTGTTGCTCTTTTCGAGCTATAAGTTGCTAGGGGACAATTCTAAGTTCCATTTTTCATTGCATCCCCATGGCTGGCACATCACAGATATGTTTATTAAATGAATGAATAAACCAACAAATCAATCATCAGAAGCAGCAGAGACTCAAAACTGTATTAGAATATTTCCATCCACATAATAAAGTCACCAACACTAATTCTCTACTTTGGCTCAAAGACTTTGTTTGGTTTTGATTAAGCCCAGAAGCACAATGCTGGAACTATCCAAAGAAAAATCCTAATAGTAATTAATCTTCTTGAGAAGTCCTCATTTTTCCTATCAGTTGTTTTACTAAGTCTTATGACTATTCACCCAGTCTAGCCCATTAAAAATCATAAAAATCCATACAAACTTTATACTGCTCCAACTTGTCCTGAAACAGTAAAGTTACCACATAAAAGCTGTGAAAAGTCCACCATTAAACAGAGTACTACATGAACATAAAAAGAATTATAAAGTGAGGCCAAAAATTGATCTGGGGGAAATAAACATTTGTCTCAGAACTTGCGACACTTCTTAAAGAGGAAAAAAATACCACCCATGCAGTGTTCCATCAGCTAGCTTCGCTGATGAATTTGTTTTTGACAGCGTTGGCACCAAGTAGAAATTTAATATATATCTAGGAATTTAGCGTGGCAGGGAGAGGTTGAGGAAAACCATAAGTTTCTAGCTGTATGCTCCAATGGACACAATTTTACAGAAATTACATTTGATAGGGAGAAAAATCATTTAACTGCTTCCACATATTATAGACTATATCATGGTTCCAGTATGACATGTCCACAGGAATGAGAAAAGTATACACTTTGAGACTTGCTATCTGTCCATAATCTCTGAGTCTAACACTTTGTAGCAACTCATTTGGTTTAATGAACTACAGCAACTTATTCAAACTTCTAAGAAGCTGCCAAGTAAAATGAGATGATTAGACTGGAATAACATGTTCTAACTGCTCTGCAGAGTAAGAGAGGTGTTATTCTACTTTCCAGTGCATTCCACAAAAATTTGCCCCCAATTGTCTTTAATAGTGTGACTATAGAACTTATATAACATTTGCTCTTTTAAAATCTAACCTCATTGAAAGAGACAGGAAGCAGTCAATAATTTGTTTCATCTGATTAGTTTATCTGAGAGGATGTTTTTTATATCTACCTTTTTAGATCATAATATATTAATCATGATCAATATGTTTTATTACACAAAGACATAGGAGATTTTTTTGTGAGTTCATTATAACAAAGTTTGGTCTTCACATCAAACTGTTTTTCTCGTATAGTTATTATTGTTACCTATTAAAAGAAGAGAGAGCTGGTCAGGGCTAGGATATCAAGGTTTATCAAATATTTCCATAATTCAAAATAGACTTCTATTTCAGTGAAAAGTAATTATGTAGAATTGAATAGTATGCATAACTTTTTAAAATAATAGTATATTAGGAATAAATCCAACTGTTATAAAAAAATTCATCTCTAAGAATAATCTAGAGGCATGTGAGTACTATTGCTGGTGGCAATGACCCATTCAAGTTGCCAGCTCCCTGTGTGGCTTAAGCTCTACAGAGAGATGTCATAGGTCTTAACTTATTTTTTGCGTAAGTAGATTCAACAAATAAGAATTATTTAGCAGAAAATACCTACTAGTCTTTTATAAGCCTAAAAGTTACACTGTTATAAGCAAAAAATTGGAATGTATTTCTTTTTGTATCTTTTTTCCCTAATGTACTTTTGATAAAAATCAAATGTTCTTTTTTCTTCCTAATTATAATCAGCTGCTAATAAATATAATGAATAAAACTTGCTATACTAAAGATTTCCATTATAACATAGATCAAAAATTGGAAAAATCTCAATCTTTCAATATCAAGAATGTGATATAATAATCTATTACCTTCAGTGTGCCATCTCAGGAATGATATTCCTATTTTTCCGTGTGCTTTGGATCAATAATATAAAAGAATCAAATTAATCTTTAATACTCAGAAAATAATTATGTTTAACTAAATGCTTATTATAGAACTAAAATGTGAAATAAATTAATTCAAATTTTTTTCCAAGTTGGAGATTTACAATAAATATAAAAATGTCAATAAGCTTCAAACTAGAATTTAATTAGGTCCTCTCAACATCTCATTCTAAAAGAAGGGAATATTTTTAAATCTATACACCAAAAAAATAGACTTAAATTAAACCTCAACATATCCCATCTAGGTAATACTTAGCTAATAGCTAGGGATTTAAAACTTTAAAAATGAATTTTTATTTGCCCTAATGCATTCATAAGAAAAATGCACCATTGCATGTACGTAAAGCTCTATTGATTTGTAAGTTTTGTTAATGTCATTTCCTGTATTACATAAGTTTATGTAGAAATAAAACAAAGAAGCAAAATCAATATTATATCATTGTGGAGTTTTAGGGAAGAGATATTAATTGAAATTAGAGTTCAATCAGGAAAAGTTCTTCGAGGGAAATTTAGCACAACATTTTTAGATAGGCCCAAGTAAGAAGACACTCGGTCAATTTGCTTTCTTTTGTTTTCTTTCTTTCACTCTACTTATTTTTTAACTAAGATAAGGAAAAGAGCAAAAGCCACCCAAGAGTAAGAGAAAATGGGACTTTAACAGTGCTGAGAAAATAAAATAATGGTAAAGACAATTGCAAGTTTTGGTAAAATTCATTTTAACAGATTTCTTATACCTCTAACTTGTAAATCAAAATTAGGTTCTTCACTTTGTATTAACATAAAACCAGAGATACATATAGTTAGATGGAGTGAAATAAGAAGACACTAGTTCCGGCCAAAGAAGAACCAGGCAACTCTTTTGAGTAATAAAAATACGAGACACTCTTTACAGAAATGAGAAAGTTGTTTGTGTTCAAAGAAAAATTAAGAAGTGTATTCTATTTTTAACAAGTTACCTTCATTGTAAAGAAAGCTGCCTGAGGATGTGATAATAACTGAGAAAATGTTCCAGATTGTATTAATTAGCCAATAAGGAAAAAAATATATGAAGTTCACTGAGTAGCCCACACTATGAAAAATGGACTACTGAACTAAGGCCAACCACCAATTGACCAGAAGCTCTAGGCCTGTTTCTATACAAAGACATGAGCAGTGGGCCAGGCGGAACAATAATATTAAACACATTTCATTACTATTGATACAGCAAAGACCCACCACAATATCCCCAGCAGCCTCAACCATAGAGCAGAAATAAAAGCTCCGAGTATACAGCATGTCTCAATAATAGCAAAGGGCAGGTGAGAATAAAAATAGAGGACTTCCAATAAGAATGAGGCAACTGGGAAACAGACATCCTTCTATAATTTAATTCAGTAAGTAAATTAAGTAATTTATAATCCAACAATGTACATGAGATGGCAAAACTAAAGCCCATTTATGGAATACTATGTGTACGAATTTAGTAAATATTTAGTAGAATAACAAGAGAAACAGCTTAATATATCCCGTTAGTAAATTATGCATATATTCATATGTAGCCTAATAAAAATAAAAAATATACTAGAAAGTGATCCTATAACCTTAATCAGAAGAGCGGATGTCAAGTACACTATTTGGGCCCTTTTTTTTTTCCTATAGTTTTTTTAAATGTTCCTTCTGCATAAAATGCATCTATTATTATACATAAAGAAACCTGCTTTCCCATTATGGTATATGTCAGTTACTCATATTAAAGTTAAATCTATTAGAATGGGAAATATGCAAACCGAATAGTATTCTGTAACCTATGAATTAATTGCAAGTTTAAAACTATATGCTATTGTAGTATGACACAGGAAAGTATTTAGTATGCTTGCCAGGTATGTTTTAGGTCCTTAGAGTAAAAATCATTTGACTTAGTATAAAAAAAATTGCAGTGGAATCTACATAATTATAATTATTCATGCAAAATATTTCACAGGGCTTCTTACAAAAACAAAGTAATTAAAAGACTGTCGTTGTGAGGGAAAAAGAAAAGTATGTTTATAAGTTTAGTAGTTTTGTTAAGATCAGAATGTATATAAATTCCAGACCTAAAAAATGAAAACATAGTTGTGATTTAGTAAAATCAAAGCTTTGAATTGTATTAAATGCTCCTTAAAAGTTAAGATTAATTTTCCCCAAAGAGCAGCATTCAGAAAAATTCTCATCACCACCTTCTCCAACATGCCCTATTCTCCAAAGAGAGCAGAGCTTTTGAGCTTGCCGGAATTCACTTCCCACTCAAGATCCTCTTGAATGTAACACTGGCTGGCATTAGTAAATGTATCAGGAGCTGCAGTACTTAGAGTAACTTAGTTACTAGCAAATAATATATCATCAGGCATTCTTTCACCCAGACCAGATCTCCCCCCACCCCAGGTGATTCTGACATGAATTCCCATCAAGCCTTGTGCTCCATCAGTAGTTCTGCAAGTGTGGTCCCTGGGCCAGAAGCAGCAGCATCATCAGGCAACTTGTGAGAAACATAGACTCTCAGTTCCTACCTTAGACCTATTGAATCAAAAATTCTAGAAGTGGGGCCCAGCAATCTGTGTTTTAACAGGCCCTCCACTTGATTTCAATGGCTAAAATTTGAGACCCATTGTTCTACATCATGTAACAACCTATGTAGGCCCTGAAGATGAAGTTAGGGTAAAAGGGAGAGACTGTGGGAGGGATTCTCAATTTGGTTAAAGAATGGGACATGGTTCCAAGGAAGGGACAGTTGTTTAAAATCTAAACCTCTCTTTAGAGAAAAAATAAAAAATAATTAAAAAAAAAACAAAAAAACAAAACAGTGACTGGTACTGGTTTGCCCAAAGCACACCCCAGTTGGTATTCCCATGATCCACGTAGCCCTACTTTGCCCTTAATTTTTTTTTTTTTTTTCAATCTAGAAAAGAGACCTTTCTGGGGTCGTGCATTATTTACCGTTTTGTCTCCATTCTCCAGTCACATAAGCCAACACTGAGGAAGCTTTTGAGTGTTTGTTTGCTTATTTGTTTAATTTACTCTGTCTTTCTCTCTGAGGAAAAACGAGCCTTCTCGATTTATCTTCCTTTGTAGAAGGGGTACCAGGGACTAACACCAGCCTACTTTACAATCCTTATCTAGTTCCTCTTCCTCATCCACGACTCTCCAGTCCCATCTGTTTCTTGAATGTAGCAAACACTGAATTCACTGTTTCTTTGCATGGAACATTCTAGAGCCCAGGCCTTACAAGGTCACTCCTTTATGGTCCTTTGACCTCAGCTCCAATGTCTCCTCAGAGAAACCATCCCAGAATACACATCCAACCCTTGCCTTAGCCATTCAGGGTTTATCATCTTACTGTCCCTCAAAAATGTGCTCTTTTAATTTATTTCTTTATTGTTTGGGCTTTCTAAACACAAACCTAAATTCCATGACAGCAGGGACCTTGTCCGTCTTGTTCACCACACTCTTACCCAACACCAAATAGCATCTGGCACTGAGAGTGGACACTCTCTGAATATGTGTCCAACAAGTGAATAAAAATATTGCCACAAGGTTGATGCCATTAGCTAGAATTCCTTCGATCATAGTGAATGAAATCATTTCAATGTAACCTAGTCAAACAGACTATTTGTTAAAGGATATAAGTATGTCTCACAGAAATCCAGGAAAGGAACAGATACAGGTCATCAGAACACCTGGAATAAGGGCTTGAAATGCACATCTAGAGTCTTCCCTTCCTTTAGTCTACTCTGTTGCTGCGGTTCCCAGTCTCTCCTCTCACATCACGTTGGCATATTTCATATCTCTGGTCCACATGGCAGAAAACCTGACACCACTATCTTTGAAGGTGTACCTGTTCCAGTTTCACCCTGGTGGAGAAAGAATGATTCTCATTCCCATTCCCAGATCCCAAAATTTCAGGGAAGCATTCTGTTTGACTCAGCTGAGCCAGGTTCCCAACCACAGTGAAATGGGAAAAAATGGTAAATAGGGGCTCTATGATATACTTTCATGAAAGTATTTCAGTAACTATGCAGGTTTAGTAGGAGAGAAATGGTATTCAAAAAAAAAGAAGAAGAAGAAGAAGAAGAAGAAGAAGAAGAAGAAGAAGAAGAAGAAGAAGAAGAAGAAGAAGAAGAAGAAGAAGAAGAAGAAAATTCTTAAGATAGATGCTAAATAGACAAACCATTAGTCTCCCTCTAGTTAAGTAGTATTAATTATATTAGGCCATTTGATGCCCATCGATAAACCATTGAGGAACAGCATAATATTTGGTGAGGGTTGTAAACTTTGCAGCCAAGCTTCTGGGCTTCAATTCCCAACCCTATCACCTAAAACCTGTGCTATCTTGGGCAAGATTCTTTTCCTATCTGTGCCTTGGTTTTTATTCTGTGAAATGAGGACCACACAAGGCTATCATGAGGATTAATAAATGAAGAGAACTTCTCACAGCATCTGGCATATAGTAAGTTTTGAATGAGTTAATACAGCTTCCAAAACAGCCTAACAATTCAAAGGAAGCGTTGACACTACAAAGTGCCACTAAACAGAATGGTTACAGGCACACACTAACTAACAAGCCATCTGCAAATGTATACTGTCAGAAGAAATGCTAGACACACTTCAGTTTTTTTTAGATACATTTCCGCACATTAGTAGAAATACTGTCATCTTGACATAAAAATGGCAATCATTTGGATATGTGAGTGTGGGTTCATATATAACAGAGAGAAAATTTTTTTCTATGGACATGTGATAGGATCATATGTGACCAAACTCATTGCTCATTCTTCCACCTCACACCCACACACAAATGCTCTCAGCAATCTCCTAGAAGACTCTTTTCCTCTCCTCACCACTCCTCACTGGCAGACTTGGTCGTCCACTGTGGACAGAGACAAAGTCTGTGCAGCTGCTTAGACCGAAAGATTTAGAGACATACCTGAAGAGCCTGTTTCTCCAGTTGCTAAGACTAGATAAATGATGGTGATCCAAGGAGAGAGAAGAAGGAGTGGAAACATGGGGCAGAGAGGAGGCACTGGCATCACCTTGAAGCTGGGAGGGAACCATCTATCAAGAAGTTCTGGTTGGAGCACAGGAGCAGATGCCCTGCAGAGCTGGCAGTGCTCCTGCTTTCATGTGGGAGATCTCACTGCCACAGATACACAGAGGGCAGCCCAGTTGGGAGCAACATTTGTCAATGTCACAGGGACTCCACCCAGTCACATGCCCCCCCCCCACACACACACACACATTACCTTGCGTTGACCTTCTGTTCACTGGACACATGGAAGGCTAAGAACTTAGATCCTTTTTTTCTCTACGTCTTGAAATCCTTCAAAACAACTTTAAGCAGCAAATATTTTCAGGCCACACAAAAAGATTTGTGATTTTTTAAATTCAAGAACTGTTCATTATCCTAAGTTTAAACATATTAATAAATCACATATGTGGATGTCATACTGTTTGATAAGTTGCCACTTTCTAAAGCAATGGGAACTTCTTATCAAACTATAATAATTCGACAAAATAATAAGTGTCTCAAAATGAATACTATAAAAAGATATGATTGTCATGATATGTATTTTTTAAATAATAGAAACATCTAACTTTAAGGTAGTAAGTTTTTCATCACTAAAGATCTTCCAGCATTTAATGTCAGGTGCAAAGTGATATTTTTAAAATAGTCCAGTGTGTAACCAGAAAGACTTTGGTCTTACTCTTTCAAAGCTACACAGGATCAAAAATGCTAGACTTAAGGCAAATTGATCTGATATCATCTACTGGCCCCTAACTCCTGAAATCGAGCCTGCTCTTGTTGGCTCTAACTTGAGCTCGCATTGGCTATTTCTAATATTGAGCCACTCAACTCTCAACAGCTTATATTTTGAGGCCTTTTACTTAATCACTGTGTTTGAGCATGGCTTTGCTTTCAGCTTTGCTCCACCTCACTCTCATCGATACTTATTTACACAATATTTATTAGGAGTACTACAAAGGAGAATTCCTGATTAGGGGGTTTGTTCTAAAATTACATTCAATGACCCTTTAAAAACCAAGATTTTTATAACCGTCTGAATGCATAAATAGTCAAGATTAAACCCATTCAGTTGTCAGTTACAGGAAAGGCCTCATAAAGTTCCAGAAACCCAAACAAAAATGTCTCTGGAAAAAACACAGCCAAAGTCATTCTCTAAAATATCAGCTATATCCGAAAATCATATGGAAAAATGAGGCATCAAAATCACATTGGTGGTAACTCCAGAAATTAATTGTGCCACCATTGTCCCCTTTAAACATAAATAAAAATACAAAAAACATGATCAATATTCTTTTGCCTTGTGGAGTCCTAGAGAAGATGAGACCTATTTGATTTCTTATTTCACGTAACTGTTCTACATGATTTGAGATGTTGGATTACCCTACTTTGAAAATGTACCAATGACTAAAACATTTTCTAATTTAAACACTATACAAACACCTGTGCATAGTTACAAAAAATAATAATTTTTAAATTGAGGGTATGTCCTGTTTGGTCATATGGAAATAACACATTGACATTAAAAACATATCGAGAACCCTAGATCCAACAAATAATTTGAACTTACAATAGCAACTCAGTAGCTATGCGATTAAAAAACATTTTTTCCACATAGCTTTGCTGTCTTTATATTTTCCAGAAGTATTTCTATACCACAACTTACGATTTTAAAAATACCAAGGTTGTCATGATACATACCAAAGTGATGAAACGTCTCCCACCTAGGGCTTTAAGATATGTCCTGCTGCATGTTACCATGTCTCTTCAATGAACACAAGTCCATTTGATTTTTCTCATCAAATTCCTGAATGTGTTCAAAAGCGGGTTGTGGGAAGGAAGTCTTCCCATATTTCTATCCCCCAGATCAAAGTACGAGTTTTATCTTGAGCAAAATTCCACTCTGCTTTTATCCCCAAAGTTCTAAACAAATGTGTGAGGTTTATCCAGGAATCTCCAACTGAAAACATTTAGGCATAATAATCATTTCTAGGCAGCCAACTGATGAAACTACTCTAGAGTTTATTTGTATTGCTCTTATCCTGCTTAAATAGGATTGACTATGTCAGCCTCCTAACCCAGAATGCTGAATAGCAATTTCTGCTGCAGTCAAATCAGTTTAGTATAAAACTACCGATAGCCTAAGAATTGTGTAGAATCCAACTACCTCAGCATTTAATAAAAATTGTTTTTCAAATATGCGGAACCATGGACCAAAATAACGTATTTGACTGTTTATCAAGGTAACAGCTGCTGTAATAAAGAGTCAAGCTAGTCTGTAACACATGCTTTTCATAACAAACGCCACTTTAGAGTGGAGCAGAGCTGGGTGGGTGTAATTACTCCACCCACGTAGCCCCAACTTCCTTACGAAATCACACATTATGGTTAAAATAAAGACTCAGCTTTTGCAACTAAATATATTCCTTATTTTCTGTGATCAGCCAGTATATTATATTCTCTTGAATGATCAGAAGTGTTGGCAAGCAAAGGATTTCATTTTCTGAACGTTTATACCTATTCCTGGCCATGGAAAAAGAATTTTCTAGAAAGTACTATCCAAAAACATTCTTAAACAAACACCTATATGAAGGAGCTATTTCTGCATAATTGATTTTATTACCGTTTTTTTTTTTGCATGAAACATTAAAAAAATTTTGATGATACCTTGAAAACTATAATAAGCAAGTAACAAATTCATAAACACAAAATCTTTTCTAATACCTTTTTTTTATTATTTAGTAGTCACTCTTATATTTTCTCCAAACTCATTTTGCTTCAAATATTTCAAAGATAAAATTCCATCAAATCTTCAGAAAATAAATCAGGTGCTTATATTTAAAATAAGGTTGGCCACTGGGGAACCATTACTTTATAGTGGGCTGTGGTCAAATAGAAATTCAATTCACCTTGCTACCCTTTTCACGAGAGTCCATAATAGTAAGATACACATGACCTTCCAAAGTTCGTTTATTTTGGATTATAGCTTGATTCTCCAAAGATTTGGATATTTAACAAGGAATTACTACTGACTTAAATAAGTTCGCAAAAGATACTAAGTAGGCCATAAATGCTACACACACAAACATAGAGAAGTAGCCATGATGGCCAACATTCCTATAAATGTGTGATTCATTTTAGCCTGATTAGCAACAGTTTTCAAAATGGCTCCATTAATCCTCATACAACCACCCCCTACCTTAACCCAGAACCAACAAAACCTTCAGCTTATTTAAGCTTGTAACTTGAGAAAATAATCTTGCGCTCCATTGGAACCTCAAATGCAGCTGTAGGTATTCCTCTGAGACCTTCATGGGGTTGTAGACACCTCAGTAAAAGAGTTTTATTAGCATTTAATTTATTTAATTTTGAAGGGATTAGACGAAATGTTAGCATAACTGACTACAATCCACATTCCACAATCACCACCCCAATATCATGTCTTCTTCCAAGAAAATGACCATGTTTTTTGAGAATGGTTTTATACAGTCAGCATGTTTTGCAGCTTGAGGTTTCATTGGAGGGGAAAAAAAGATAAATAGTTTGAGGTTTTTCAGCTAACTAGCCACTTAAGAAGGAAGCAGTCATCAGCCAATATCTCAGTGAATCACGTCGAACTGTTTAAAGGCTAATACATACCTTTAATTCTCATTTCTATCAGGAAAAAAATTATTCTCAGTGAACAAGTTTATTCTCATTGCCATGAATCATAGGGGTTAGGTACCAAATTAGAAAACATTGTAAAAAAAAAAAAAGCCCTTAGGTCATAACTGACTACTTAAACAACTTTTCTTATTTCAAAGACATAGTAAGAAAAGTATTTGCCCTTGCAATAAGGATCCATTTTTTTAAAACAAATCAGCTAGAATCCACATGGGTGATATTGCATGTGCATGTGTACACACGCACGCGCACACACACACACACACACACAGAGTAATCAAAATGATAAAAAACATTTTTTTACTAATTGCCTCCTAGGAACCCAGTAATGTATATACCAATGTATTTTGGACACAGTATTTCCAGAGATTATTTCCAGCTAGAAAATTGTGAGTCATGAAAGGGGGAAAAAATATTATCCCTCCAAACAAAGAAAATTACCTGCTGGTTTCATACAAATCAGAGCTGGCATTTGAAGCACAGGATTCTGGCTTTTCTGTGCAACATCCAGTTAAGCTGGCATCTGATGACAGTGAGCATGTTGCCAATATCAGCTGCATGCCAACCCTATCACTAGTCAGGCTGGCAGCCCCGACATAAAACAAAGACCAGATTACCGCCCTTGAAAATATCAAGAGAGAGGAACTGCTGCTTAAGAGGCATTTAAATAATCTTCCTATGTTTCTTAACAAGATTACCCCTAAAAGCCCCTGAGAAACCAACTCCTTCCTGCCCTATGCTTTGTGCTCTCCTGGTTAGAAAGCTTCATTTAGACCTATTCTTAGCATAACTCTCCACCAAGTGTAGAAGTTAGGCCCCAACAGCTTGGCTTGTCACTCTTAATGAGGATGTTGTCAGATAGCCGAAACCCACGCTGAGAGATTACGGTCTAATACACCTCTCATCCAGGCCAACAGGAGGAACTTGGCTGTATTGGTGCATTCAGGAGCTGAATGCATGTCCCTTTTATTGATCTAACATTTTCCTTTCATGAGTACGTGCATCCACCCAGCAAACCTATGAAAATTAAGATTATTTTCCTCATTTACAGTTGGGAAAAATAATGGAATTGCAAGAGCCAAGCAATTTGCTGGTGGGTGCTCTTCCCTCTTCTCATCACCACATCTCTTCCCAGGAGCTCTTCTAATAGGATTTTACTTTAAAGTTGTGAATGTGATCAATTCTCAATGGCAAGAATATAATAGAATCATACAGTCTAGTCATCCAGATGGATGGCACTTACCACTTTAGGTTACAAATGTCAACTAGAAGGGCTACTGGTATACCACTCCATGGTGGTAGATCACCATATCCCCATACCAGCTTCATACAGCTAACAGCAGCATGCAGAGTGGAACTCTGCCTCCAAATCTTGGCAATTTTATTAATTAGTTTTAAGCATATATACTCTTTTAAAAGCCTATCATTGTACTAGATGACTTCCCAGAAAGAATTTTAAACAGCAGAGAATCTAGACTATTAATGGGAAGAGCCATATCACTTCAGATTGTCCTCTGCTAAACAAGAATAAGAGTTTCCTAACATATCCTACAGAACATCATAGAAAAACTGCTTTTAGGATGACAACATATAACTTTAAAGTGTGAGCATAGAGTTCAGATCATTTTCTACACATGTAGCCATAGCCGATAAAATCTACCAACAAAAAGACCCCCCAAAATATAGGACATAGATTCTAAAAATGCAAAAACATAGATCAACTCTGCTGTGGGATATTGAACTTCTAAGTTTAATGTTAATCCTAAATTGCTCAGAAACATTGTTTGTCTTTAATTATTATAATATTCTCATTCAATTAAAAAATTAGGTGTTGTAATTCAGACTTTTAATTAAGTGAATTAGCTTTTGACATTTTCTTGGAAAAAGATGTTCCCAATGTGTTTTTTTCCCTTTACTTGCAATTAAACATTCTTTAGCACTATTTAAATGCTTTGGTAAGAAATATAAAATTTATAACAATGTGCCAGGTTTTTTTTTCAGACGTTGACAAGGCAGCTGTTAACCACAGGCATCATGTATTTTAGTGAGAGGTGGAGACTTGCATTGAATCTGAATGACCTTTCGTATGGTATTGGATGCAAATACCACAACTGAATCTGTAGCAAGGTCACTTTTTGATTCTCAAGACAAACCCGGCTGGTACTCTTGGAACGGCTGTTTCATTTACTAAGGCAGAGCAGATTCTTGCGGTACCTAAGTATGTCTTAACTTTGCTTTCATGTTTCAACTATAAATGTTCTGCTGCCACATTCCTGTTGCTTCTGTTACTTGAAATTGTCAGAGGAAAGAGTTAACTCTGTCATGAAACAAAGGCCTTTTTATATTTGCCTAAAGTGTAGCTGAAGGAGTCCTGTAAACTGAGTGTTAACTACAGGAGAAGTACCACCTTTGTCATGTGTACTAAAACACTCATGATATCACAGCATTCCTAATAACTGATAGGGATAAATGAAGCTTGTGGCAAGATCATTAGCAATATCTTCTCATTGCCTCTGTCATTCAAGTGTTTGTTTTTATGATTGACCTAATGAATCTCATCCTTGTAGCTCATCAAATATGTCTTTATATTATTATTAATAATAATAATACTTCCTTTTATATTAAGTACCCACTCTGACATTTCTCTAATTAAGAAATAAACTTTCAAAACATGTCCTGTCTGTTGCCTGGATACAAAAGTCTCAACAGAATTAAGATGGTTAGTGAGATGAGGTCTCGAACACCTCTGCTTCCTTGTATGAGCCCTTCATTGAAACACCCTTTCCATTTGGGCAACTTGATCCAGTTCAAGAGCACGGAGAATTGATCTTTTATGACTCATAAAATATTTGTTCCTTCAAAAAGAATGAAAGAAATGTAACACAGTGATCACGTATATGTGAATTTGTGCCTAATTGAAATCAAGCTCTTTGATATGCAATACTGATCCTATCATCAGGGAAAAGAAAACACATTTTAAAGAACACTTAAAAAAAGAAAAAAGACTCCACTTCATTTCATAAACCTGAAAAGCTCTAGAACTACATCTAGTTACTCATCTTTGAAGTTACCTGCTCAGTCAAACATTCTTAGCTGTGTGTCTGTGCTTTCAAATGTTTACTTTTGTAATAAAACAATTCTAACCTTACGAGACTGTCAATTCTAGAGAATAAGATCAGCTAACTAAAAGCTTTTGCTTTGGTTTTTTAACAATGCAATAGAAAAAAAATGAAAAGGAAGACAAGGACAAGAATAACATGGTATTCAAACAACTCAAATGGATATGGGAAAAGAAAATTATACTACAGAAGCTATTGAATAATGGTCTATGATCTTATCAATTTTTATAAATTAAGCAGGTTGAAACTGGTCAGTGTTTAGCTAGCATATTTGAGTGTCTAAAAAGAGCCTGATGAAAAGCAAATACTATCAACTCGATTTTATCTGTGAGCAGACTTACCAAACTGTGGGGTAGCAATGCTATTCGATCTTTTGCCCACCCACAGGCCTTTGTGTTCTTCTGAAACCTCAGGCCACCTGGGACTAGTAGAAAACCTCTTCCCAGTCCCCACTGGGACACACTGACTATTTACAACTGAAAACCATCTCCTCTAGCCAGTCACTGCAGTGAAGAGAATAAAGAGTAATTACTTCTCTCAATTCATCTTCAAGGACATGATTCTCTAAGCTTTGATGTATGACATTTCTCTTGAAATAAAACTATTATAGTTTTATGTTTTATGTCAGGCACTTTGCCAAAGACATATGTATGTATTATTTCATTTAATCCTCACAACAACACTCTAAGGAAGAAACTATTACAATTTTTATTTTAGAGGTGAAGACAGTAATTTCAAATAGATTAAAGTTACACAAACAGTGAATGGGAGCAGTAGGATTTGAATCCATGTTTACTTTACTCCAGAGCACTTTAGAGGAGGACATTTGAAACTTTAATCTACACAGAATTTCTTTGCCCTTCTTCTGGCACCCCCCAACTTTCCTTTGAAAACTGTGTCTTGTATCTTCCATACAGTAGAGACAATAGTCCCAGAAGTGGCTCATGACCCAGTCTGGGCTAGTCGTATTCCCCTGGGCATATGAAAGTTGAGCAAGAAAGAAGTTGGAGCTTGGCAATCAGGTGGCTGATCTAAGAGAGTCAAAGATCATTTACAGGACATCAACGAATTGCTCTGGTCTTTGCCATGCCCCAGTTGCTTAGCTCTTCCTCTGAGTCCAAGAGTCACTCAAGATCTTTCCACTAAACCCTCCTTTTCATGTTATTCAGAGTTGGTTTCTGATACTTGTGAGCAAAGAATACCTCCCAGAGGTTCTATCATGATAATGCTTCATAATGTACGTACTAAGTACTTACTACCCAGGAATAAGGAAGACATGCTCCAACTGCATATGGAATTTGGGATCTAATGGAGAGAAATGCACATGTGTCTAGTCAAAGCTCTCTCAGGAGTAGGAAAATATATAATCTGAGTATAAATGATTGAGTAACTAATTCTTAGAAACTTCAGAGAAAGTGCATAGAGAAACACTGGTAGGTAAGAGTGCAATAATTTTATTCTCCTTAATGCATGAGGATACCAAGGCTAAAATAGCAAATCTTTTTGTTTGAAGCAGCAACAGAATGTGTTCACTGACTTATTCACATTTTCAGTCTTTCAATATTCACATATTGAGCAACTCTTTTATTCCCTTTTATTTAAGTACTATGTGAACAAGAAATTTAAAAATAAATAAATAAATAAGTAGCAATAAACAAAATAAACCTGCTGAGAAGCCATTGTAGTACAGAGAAAAGTGGACAGATGTTGTGATCCCAACAGATCTAAGTTCAAGTGTGATTCTAACAACACTAACTCTGAGTGTTTAGACAAGCAATTTGAAATTGCTGAGTCTCGAGTTCTTCGTTTGTAACATAAAAATCATAATCCTTGAATCATAGACTTCCTGAAAGATTCAGTGAGAAAACCTATGCCTGCAAGTTAGATGTTTGAGTCGCTCACTCACTTATAAGGACCTTTGTGATTACATCGAATCCACCTGCATGATCCAGGATGATCTAAAATAATCTCTCCATCTCCAGGCCAGCTGATTAGGAACCATACCCCCCGCCCACCCCCTTGTCATATAACCCAATATATTCTTACATTCCAGGGAGTATGGCACTAACACCTTGAAGAGTCATTATTCTGCCGACCACAACAATGAACACTATGCACCATAAGCAGGCCAGTACATATGGTTAGATCTATAGTCACCATTGCCAGATCACTTATTTAAGAGTTACCGTTATTTGGAAAGTCTTATTCCACACACACGTGTGTGCTCACTTATATAAAGTTTGGACGCTATATTCTAAATAAATGTTAGATTATAGAAAAATATTAACACTTTCTATGATATTACTTAACTTGTATTATGTCTCTATTTTGAAACTCTATTCTATCTGTGTGCACATATTAAAGTTAGTATCATACAACTTGTCGTTGTTTTTTTTTTCATTCATCACTTTGTCCTAATCCACTTACCTGCCTTTAAGAAATCTAGCAGAATTAGAGTTATCATATTTCACCATTCCCAAAAATACACTTTGAAATCAGTCAAGTGCCTAATAAATACCAAGAGCTAAAACAAAAATTATTTACTTGAAATGAGCTTGACAGTTGGCCTGCGTACTGATAAGTGCTCAGGAAATTAATTAACAAGATATTTTCTTAATTAACTTCCTAAGTTTAGGTTGCAATATAAAACATAGACAGTCATATGTGGTCTTCAGAACACTTTTCTGAATGGAGAAATGATAGATGAAAGGGACAAATAAAGGGGAAGGAAACCATCAGAATACCTCTATCTTAGCTTTTTAAATTACACTTTAAAAATCAAAGGTTACCATGTGTAATTAGTAATAGGCCTTTACCAGAAAAATAAAGCTGCTCCCCCCAAAATATATCAGGTCATTGATGAATTTGGCTTTAAATTATTTGTGCTTAAAACTAATGCTCCACATTTACAGAAGGAGTATGGCACTAAACTTTAGTAGAAACTGCAATCAAGGTCTTAGTCCCACTGCAGTGCTGTGTATGGTGCGAATGTTTCTAGAAATGAACAAAAATGAAAGCCATTGAAATACATTTATCTCAATGTTTGCTGCAGTGTTTTTCTCAAACATTCTTTTATTATTGTCCCCATCTAATGAGGATTTTTAGATCGTTTTTTTCTTAACCATCCCTCACTATGAAACTGTAATGCTGCAGGTTCACTATACATGCGTTACATATAAAAAGAATAAGATTCTATTCACTGCTTCCCCCCCAAAATGGATATTTCCCTGTGCAAAATGCATGTTTATGTGATGCCCATCTACATTCACTTATTAATTCACCCCACAAATGTTTATTAGGGGCTTACCACGTGCTAGGCACACAATAGTAAACAAACTCCATTCTCATTTCAGTAAAACAGAGCAAGCATACTATTCAATATATAATGCATCCCAATGTTGATTTTAAAAAGAAAATGTCAAGAGCAAGAAAACATTTCTGTGGGCCATATCTTTGATAATTCATTTTTTTTTTAAAGTGTATTGCCTACAGCACTCCCTTGCTGTAACATCTAAGGAAATTGTGGATCTCTGAAAGCAGCGAGAGAGGCTGACACTAACGCGGAATTCTTCAGAGTGGCCTCAGTTCTCCATAGCTCCGGGGGTGCAAATCTCCTGGCCATCTGCCCGAGCACTGTCACTGTCACTGAGGGTTTTGCCTCAGTCAGTTCTCCCTCTAGCCTGCCTTCTGAGAGGCACAGGACCATAGAGGAAAAAACAGTTAATGTCCAGGATAAAAGAGATAAACAAGTTTTGACTGCGTGGAGCTGGCCAAATTCCTATTTTCTCAGTTACAAGTGTTGAAGACATAACAACAAAATCTATAATCTATAATTCATTTTTGAAATATTTGGGAACTGTCATGTAGACAGAGTCTGATGCAAAAAAAAAAAAAAGATATATATTAGAATGAATAATTTCTGGCATGTTCCAATGGTTTTTTAAATGATAATACATTACAATGTATGCTCCCCTGATAAAATTTAGAATATTGAGAGAAGTAGAAAAAAAGGAATGACTCAGAGCCCCATTCCACTAATAGAAGCAAGTTTAACATTTGGTTTGAAGCCTGGGGAAGTGGAATTCATCAGGAAACAGAAAGCAGGAGGCAGAGAGACTGAAAAGGATGCAGAAGTTGGTGGAGGGCTGGCTGGTGGTGCAGGGAAAAGGGATGGATGTGATGGAGGGTCCAGCCTGGCAGGACACCGGGTGGTCACTGCGGCTTCACAGCCTCTGGTAGTGGTCAGAGCAACTGCCAGGCCCTAAACAGCAGTGAATCACATTTTGGTTTTCCAAAGGCTAGACATGAGGTTGCCAAGATATCTTTTCTGTCTTTATCACATTAAATATCCAATTACTAAGATATCCAGATTGTGTTGCTCTTCTTTAAACCTTAAAGTGACTAACTCGGCCTGATTTGTCAAGCACTTACACTTCTAAATTAATCTCATTTTATGAATTGACTCAAGATATGAAAAGTAAATTCTGTTTATTTTTCCTCTATAATTCTTAAAAATTACTTCGGTATGGCTGAGTGTTTTCAGGGTGGCTATACTCCCTGTCTAGGAGAGTGGCCAGCTACTAGGGTGACCAGGGAATCAGTAAGAAAACCAAGACAAGTTCTAAATGGGGAACCTAGAAGTGAGATAACTTAGCGTGAGAGTCTTGAGCATGGAACAAAGGGTTATGAAATTCAGCCTGGAGAAAGTCGAAAAGGATGAAGTGATGTAATCTAGATAAAAAGGAGGCTCAGAGCGAGATGGAACAACGAACAGGCAGAATAGAGAGTCACTTAGAGCATAGACCCTGACTTCCCACCATGGGATAAATCCTGCTTCTCCCACTCACTATTGCATAAACCTGGACAACTTACCTCTTTTGCATGCCTCAGTTTCCTCTTTTGTAATATGTGAGTAATAATAGTGTTCATCTCATGATGTTGTTAAGTAATAAATATTATTGATGAATTATTAGTAAAATAGTTAAAACAATGCCTTGTACATAATAAATGCTATATTCATGTGTATTAAATGAATTAGGTGAATAAATCAAATTATCAAAGAATGTGAAAGAATAATGTCAACAGTGTGAAGCCCCAGAGAACATGAGAATTTCCTTACTAAATTCTTAAGTGGAAATTAGTGGTTCAGGGTATTTTCCCAGGCCAAATTTGAGTGGACACTGAAAAATAAAAATAAAAATAAGAATAAACAGAAAAATGTTTATAAATTGAGAGTACATTTTTAGAGACCATGTGGTCACTGTAATTCCCAACATGAAGTGAAAGGTTAATTCAATATTCATGTCGGGATATTTTATACCAATTCCCCCAGGTGATTAGTCTCATGGAATATTCCCATTGTTGGCCATGCCTTACTAGTGCTCCTGAGAATAAGCGACCTACAAAACTAGTGTTCTTACCATAGTGTTAGATTGATCATTTTTGTTAACAATAACTTCAACAACAAAATACTCCATTAAGGATTGGTGTATGTAGCGATCAAAACCCTCATCTTGTGGGTCTATTTCTCTCATTTATGATATTTTGAAAGGCAGAAAGATTTTCATTCATGCTTTCTCACTGCCATGGCCTCATACTATGTCCCAGAAAGGAGCCTTGGTAGAGTTCCTGTCTCACCAGGAATCTGCAGCTCATTCAGGAATCTCCATTGGTCTCAGCAGAGCACTGTTTTAAGTCACCCTGAGATTAGATGCAGACCCATTTTTCTCTCTCATGTTTTCTATGTTTCTATTTCTATGTTTTCTATTTTACTACATTTCTACATGAGGTAACACGCCAGTCTTTATTTAAAATAGATTTACTCTGTTCCAGTTATTGTGCTAGCCTCTGCTGGAGTAATAATGAGCAAGGTAGACATGCTCCCTGCCTCTTGCATTGAGTATACAGAGATATATATTAATTAAGATTCTTCAGAGAAACAGAACCAATAGAGTACAGATAGATGGATGGAGACAGATAGAGAAAAGTAGACATATGGATGATAGGTAGATATGTAGAAACACATATATTGATTTTAAGAAATTAGCTTATGAGGTCATAGAGCCTGGCAAGCATAATACCTACAGGGCAGACCAACAGGCTGGAGACCCAAGGAAGAGTTGATGTCACAGTTTGAGTCTGAAGACAATCTAGAGGCAGAATCCCCTCTTCCTCAGAGAATCCCAGTCTTTTCTCTAAAGGCCTTCAACTGACTGGATGAGGCCCACCCATATTATGGAGGATAATATGCTCTACTCGAAGTCTATTAATTTAAGTGTTAATCTTTTCTAAAATATACTTTCATAACAATATCTAGACTGTTGCTTGACCAAATATCTGAGTATCGTGGCCTAGCCGGGTGACCAGTAATGTGGGGCGGGGCGGGGGAGGAAGTATCAAGAATGATACAGCTAAGAATGTATCCAGATAAAGATGTACAATTAATCCTTGAACATGAGGACTCCAAAAAAGAAGTCTGGACTGAAGAGTTAGAATTCGGAGTTGTTTGCTTATAGATGCTCATTGAAGCTGGAGAATTAAAGAAAGCTCAGAAAAGATATTGGACGACTTCCAGCATTCAAGAGATGTAAAATGGAAGAGAAATTAACAAAGTTGACTGAAAGAGAGTGCTCAGGGAGGAAAGAAGTAAAAGAGAATCTTGATATCTAAGAGACAGAGGAAGAGAAGGGAGCTTAGAGAGAGGTGGGGGAGCCCATGTGCATCAACACTGTTAAATGCTGCTGTAAACATAAGAAAGTTCAGACCTAAAAACATAGGTGGATTTAGTAAAAAGGAGATGTCTGATGAGCATAGCCCGATTGTCTCCCCAGTGGTGTGGAGAAGGAGAAATCTACCTCCCACGCCTTTGTAGATGCCTTCCTCACAAGGTCTTCAGCAGCCCTACCAACACCCAACTGGTTTGCTACTGATCATCACATTACTACATTTTGTTCTTTTGCTTCTTTCCAGTCCATGCAAATTCTTAATTGTAGTGCAAATTTGAAGAGACCGTGCGGTAATAAAAAAATATTAACCCCACACAATTTTACTCTAAGCATTATTTTTAGAATCTCCCATTAAGGTTCTACTCATCAGTGCCAAATTGCCAAATGAAGACTGAAAAAAGAAAAAAAATCTTATTGAGTTTTTCAGTTATTATAATTGTCATTATGTATGTTAACTATATATGGTGCATGATAGCCCTTGGAAAACAGAAGTCTAGTTGAAAAACAATACATTATCATCATTACAGTTATTAAAATAAATTGTTATATCCTTAGTTTTTATGTATTTTAGATGCAGACTATATGTGTGTGTGCACACATGTGTGCACATTACACATTGTTAGCATTAAACACAGAAAAGTTCTACTTTAATTAAAAGGTGTAGGATAAAAATCTGACGAGGAAATTTTATTTTTAAATATCTTCCATTAAGGAAAACCTGTCAAGAATTTTTTTCAGCTGCTATTTTCAGCTTCCCCTGCCTGCTCTGAATTATCTGGTATAAACAATATCCTTTCTCTTCACACTTTTCTTGAAGCTTGTGGGCAGAGGTAGAAACAAATCTATCTGGAGAGAGCAAGAGAGTGCCAACCTCTTTTTCTTTCACTACCCTGACGTAAAGTAGCATTCATTTCACATTGGCTACAAGAAGACAAGAAGAGGCCATGATGCAAACACAACCAACACTACTGACTTTAATTGGTCTTCACTGAGCTTAAGAATAAAAGGAAAGAAAATGAGAGTAATTTTAACTATTGTTGATAAGTTATGTTTTTCATAAGTTCAAAACAACATTTCAGGTTTTCAAACTTTTAGGTAATCTTAAAAACATTCAATTTATTTTCCTCATCAGTTATTTTCAGAAAGAAAGAAACATTTCCTGTTAAACTAAAAGTAGCTCATGATTATCATTTTAAATGGCAGATTAAAAATTCACATTTATTTAATGGAAATGTCAAGAAAATATCTTCTTATTAATTAATAGTTAGAATTTGACTTAGATGAGTAAACATCAAACCGTTATGTCTAATTTCTCTAGAAAATAAAATGGAGTTTAGTACCACATTGCACATAATGACTTTTAAGAGTGCATCATTTTTACAACTGTAGCTTGGCTATTAATTTACTTTAAAATAAATTATAATAATGGAGTTTTTTCAACATTACATGTAAGTTAGAAACTTTTTTATTGGTCTCAAAATCAGAGTTTACAACCATCTTAATAATAAAAATTTGATGAGAAACGAAACGAACAGCTTGAATTTCATTATGTATAAATCAATTTCTTTCTTTATTAGAATTCCTTCTCAAAAGGTATTAGGTAATTACCCTGTTATATTGTAATTCATGCACATAAAATATCTCAGCAATGAAGGTTAATTGAAGCTCCTTCTTCATCATTGTAAATGTCTCTAAACTGCTTTGTCTCTGGCAAATTAAAACAAAAGATATTCTTTAATAAATGCTCAGATAAAATTGATAACGGAGCTATACTAACCTCATAAATGATGTTCACTGATATATTTAAAGTTTCATTTTAAATATTTCTAGTTTATTTTCTAGACTCATTTTAT
This sequence comes from Pteropus vampyrus, assembly GCF_000151845.1. Lineage (NCBI taxonomy): Eukaryota > Metazoa > Chordata > Mammalia > Chiroptera > Pteropodidae > Pteropus > Pteropus vampyrus. The sequence goes on along the minus strand of NW_011888864.1, from coordinate 1,085,530 downwards.
ATCAAGCATAATGAGTACAAAGAGAACAAATAAATGTAAACCATATTTATTTTCTTACTATAAAAATCCAAAAGAAAAATAAAAATTACTAAGTACATTTCTAACAGTTTGATTTTACCATAGACTATTTTTTCTCTTTTTCTTTCCTTTATGACTTTATTTTAAACTTGCTCAAGTAATCAGCAATATAAAAATTACTTTTTCTAATATATTTATAGTTTTATCATATTTTCTGATCTTTCATTATTTAATAGTGGAACTTCAACTTAATTTGTTAATTATTTCTTGTATTTTAATTTTTTAAGTATCTAAATAAAATGTGTAGTAATTTGTCCTTTCATTTAGAAAAAAAATATATTATTTGTATATACCTTGCATGTTAATGTATCATAAGGGGGTGTAGACATTGTGAGGAACAAATGTAGTATTACATTCCTCTTGAGAGCAGGAAGGGGAGTTCAGCTAATATTATGCTTGTGGAGTTTTTTAATAACATATCTCTCTTTTGCTTATTATAAAGGTCACAAGATATGATTCCAGGAAAAAAAAAGCATTTATGAAAAAAAAATCACAAAGAAATATTTTCACCCATAACTTGATTAATTTAAAGTTGAACAATAGTGGAAATAGGAAAATAGAAAATATCTTTAAAAGTGTCACCCAAACTTCAAAGGATTGACAAAAATAACCAATAAAATCAGGTACCTGAGAGGAGGTAGGGGAGCAGAGAACTTTGTCTAGATTTTCACATAAATTGTTAAAATATTAAGTTTCTACAAATATTTATGGATTAAAATTATTAATAAAGTTACCTTTTCTCTCATTCTTTTATTTGAAATCTAGTCTTATTTCAAGTCCCGGTGAGGCAAGAAATGCCTGAATTTAACAAGAGAATAAAAAGAAATAAGTTTTTATTAACAAAAAGAAAACTAGCGGTTAGTAAGACACTGCATTTCACACAGAGAATTTCACTCATGATTTACATTTGTGAAATTTGAAGAGCATATGTTTTCAAGCACCTTCATCGTCAAGGTTTATTTATAAAGATGTAGCTAGCTCCTCAATGAAACTTCAAGCACTTTTTTTTTTTTAACTTAATCCACCAGGACCAGGAAGTGGAATCATGATTAGAAGGTTCTATCAAAACTAGTTTGAGTGATGGTTGCACTTTTTATCAGCATAATCCACCATCTTCGTTTCCACTAGCAGCCATAATTTATTGTCACAGTGACATACACACCCTCTCCTGGGCTCAAGAAAGGCGCCCAATTCACAAAAAAAAGATGCTTCTGCATCGAATACTAAAGCCATTTGCAAGTTCCTGCAGTTGATATATACGCTGATGTTCACAAATTATCTAGTCAGAGCCTTCCCAAGAATCATCTGTAAACTATAATTCAAGACAAATTTACAGCTTTTCAAGAAAGCCATGCCCTTACCATGCTATGTCAATCATGGTCTGAAACCTTTTACTTAAAACCTTCTAGCTGTTTCTCATACCACTTGAGGAAGTTCGACATCTCATAAAATTCAAAAATGAATTTGTATCATAGAGAAAAAAAGACTGAAAAAATTCTTGATTTAACAAAGATAAGATGTCATGTTACCATATGAAGTTATTTCACTTATTTAGAATGCTGATGTTAATAAAAATCTTTTTGATCACAGATCCTTTCCTTTTCTTGTTTTATTTATTTTATTTTATTTTTATCTTCTAATAGTCAAAAGGGAGATATAAGGAATTACACTGGGTCACAAGTTAGAATCCTATCGGCTGTGACGAGTTGCAATTATCTAATGACAGAACAAGTAGTATGTGTATGCGTGTGTACTGGATTGAAGACAGACACATCATGACAAATGCTGATCTTAGGAGAATTAAAAAGGGTAAAGTGTTTTTCTCTTCCTACCAAAAGCAATGTTACTAACATGAGAATCACTGGCATTATACCCTCAAGCTGTTGAAAAGGAAATGCTGCCATATTGTATTTTGCTAAGTGTCACATCAGTATCTGGTTAGCAGCAAGACAGAATGGACAAGTGAAAGAAAAGGACAGGACAAAAGCTGGGCACACATCAGCATCATAATCCAAATCGGCAGAATGGGTGATGCAGCCAAGAACTAAGGAGTTGAGGGCCGCTGGTGGGCACAGCAAGGAAAAGACTTCAGGTGTCCAGGGCAGTCAAGGCCACAAGAGCAGCATTCAGATATTTGGAGAGCAGAGCGTGGTGAACAGAATACACTGGAGGAGCCTTCAGAAAGCCCTTGGAAACCTTGCCCCTCATCTGCTTCTGTTCTGCCCACCCAGCATAAGGCAGCAGCTGAACCTCCTGCACCTGTAGGAAAGCAGCTCCGGGGGCGGTTCCTCACCGTGAGCTGGGAAACTCAGAGCTGCCAGGCAGCGGGACTTAGTGACTGACTTAAAGGGATAACCTGCGTCCTCAAAGAGAAGATCTCTTTCAGCACAGGACTCCTCCATGGCAGTCAAGATGCTTCCTTAAGGAAGCTAAAAGCTGAGTCAACTCATAAGGATTTGCAGTTATTATTCCCCAGAAACCCCTCTCATTCAGTCTTCTGAGCTCACTCATTCACAACAGCACATTGATGATGCAGGCTG
>NW_011888864.1:1076035-1081817 GCF_000151845.1 Pteropus vampyrus | reverse complement strand
GAGGATTCGATGATGTAATACAAGTTCGAACAACTGAAACATTTCCTTAAATCAACATTAAATAAACCAGTTTGGCCCATGGACATCTTTCAGTGGATTCTTTCAGGGGACCCAGGAGGTCAAAACCATTTCATAATGATATTAAGATATAATTTCCTTTTTCCATTGTATTGACATTTGCACTGATGGGCCCAAAACAATTTGGGGTAAAACTGCTGTCACCTTAGCTTGAATCAGCCAGTGAGACACAACTATACTAGTAGACATGAAATCCTTCACCAATGCACTTGCAATAAAAGGAAATTATCAGTTTCATTTAAATGCCCTTGGTGAAGCAGTATAAACTATTTACTTTATAAATCTCGACCTTTGATTACATGTCTTTTTTTAATATTCTCTGCAGCAAACGAGAAACACTTCTGTTCCATACCCAAGTATGATAGTTATCTCGAGAAAAAACACTCAACTAGTCAGTATTTCTTTTCATGGAAGACAACTTTTACATTAAAAATGCATGAAAGATCCATTCAAAATGCAAAACAGACCAATTGATTTTGATGTTATTTCTCAGGAAGTTCATTTATACAGTTTTAGTTTCCACAATGTAACTAACCTTTAAGTAATGACCATCTGTTGAGTTTTGGTGTAGTATCAAGGTAGACTAACCATACTTACCTGTTCGCACCACAAACCTAGGTGAGGCTAGATTTTCTTCATATACTTCAACTAAGACAACGTATTGCAACAGATGAAGGAGAAACAGATATGAGAATTCAGCAGTATTTTACTAAATTTGACATTAGAGAAAGGTATGCAAATGTAAAAATATCATTCTCCTTATCAGTTTTTTGTTTTAGAAAATAGTTATTTTTTTAATTGTGTCATTATATCCTAAAATTCTAAAATTACTTGACTCACGGGGAAAGTAGAAACGATGACAGGGTGTACATGGATAAAGGTGAAGGAGCTATTATGTATACAATGTCAAACTGCCAACAGGAAACAAGTTTTTCAGTGATTATAAGTTTTTGTTATTGTCACTAACAAAGAGTCATCAATCCCTCAGTTTCGCTTATTAACATTTTTTTCATGCTTTCTGATCCCTAAACACAGCAAAAGTCCCTCAAGAATGGACTGAAATGGCCTGATTTGCTGGTTCCCAAATCTCGGTGTAAGAAGGTTTGAGAGGTAAGGGCAAAATGTCCTGACAATCCTAACACCTGTGCTTCTCCTTGGAGCCTTGGGCTTTCATTGCAGAGGGCTCCTTTTCACTGCATGTAAGATGTTTTAAGCCCATTCCCCCTTCAGTGGGCTGAATTGTGTCACTCTCAAAATGTATATGTTGAAATTCTAACCCTTAGTACCTCAGAATATGACTGTTTTTGGAGACAGAGCCTTTAAAGAGGTAATTAAGGGAAAATGAGGCCATATGGGTGGTGCCCTTATAAAAAGAGATTAAGACACAGACACACAGGAGGAAATCTATGTGGAAATGCAGGAATAAAATGGTTAAGGAGAGAAGTCTGAGAAGAAACCAACTCTGCTGACATCTTGATCTCGACTTCTAGCCTTCCAGAATCATTAGAAAATGAATTCTATTGTTTAAGTCACACAGCCTGTGGTATCTTCTATGGCAGCCCTAGCAAACTAATATACCCTCTTCTTGCATTCTCTTCATAGCCGAGCCTCTTTGCTTCAGCCAGCAGCATCTTAAGTAGCCTTTGGAATGTGATATTTTTACAATTAGAAATTTATCTAAATGTATGGTTCAAACATTTGTTTCCCTGATTTTGGAATGGAATTTAATCATGCAAAAATAATAATAAGCATTTATAATCCAAATAACATGCTATTTATTTTATATGTTAGATATAATGTTTCCTATTTAATTTAATCTATCTTTTCCAAATGATTAGAAATGGCTTAAAACCAAAGCTGCATATATAATCTCCCCAAAGGTAAGAACAGAAAATCAGAAGTGGTGGCATAATAGATGGAAGATGACAGAAGACATTAGAGTAAGAAGAATGATAGGAACTGGGCAGAAAAGCAGGGTTCTGAGGTATTAGAAATAAGAATAAAAGTCGATTTCAAAAAATCTGTCAGATATTATAGAGATCAAAAGATTACTATGACCTCATAGAACATTATAAATTAATAGTATTGAAATAATGACACTTAAATTTTAGTTCCTGAATTATTAGCACCAGGTTAATAGCCTTCAACTCAATATAGTTTAGTACTTTCTTGGGATAAATAAAGCCAAGAAGTATAAACATGTCTTAAACCTACCACACAGACCTAACTGTCACTCTTAGGTGTCAATCGGAAAATACCACATTGTATAGATCTTGTACCATGATGACATATCAAAAGGAAGTGCACTATAGTATATTATCCTAAACAAAGATGTGTGTGCTTGTCTAAACGTGGCAAGATTTCCCTTAATTTTAGTTATCATGAGATGGCTTCCAAATGACCTCTCATATTCATGATTCAAAAAAATAACTAACTTGATATTGACATTGACTTCTAAACCTGCTCCCTTTCTCCTCTCCTTTCAGTTCATGACAACTCTATCCCTGCAGGTACTTTAAAATCACTCTTGACTTCACAAGTCCTCTCCCACCTTATATCCAATACAAAATGAAATTCTGTTGGCGTCACCTTCAAAATATACCCAAATGTGACCACATCTCTTTACCTTCATTGCTTCAATACTTGGGTACCATAATCTCTAATTAGTATTATTGCGATGGCCCCCAACGACATGTTTTTCCACTTCAGTCATTGTCTTCTCACAATCCGTTCAAGCAGCAGCCAGAGGGATCCTGTTAAAACATATCATGTGACTCTTCTGCTTAAAACCATACAAAGATCTCCCATTTCATTCAGCGTACATGCCAAATTCTCTTTCATGAAGTACAGCAAGGTCCGATCCAGTCTAGCCCCCTGTTACCTCTCGACCACATCTCTTTAATACTTCCTCCACGCACCCCACTCCACTCCATCAGCCAATTTGTTATTCCCAAAATATTAAAGCATGCTTCTACCACAGAGCATTCTCATTGTCTGTTCCCGTTACTTGGAATCATATTTCCACCCCAAATCGGCATAACCAATTCCTCCACCTCCTTCAAGTCTTAACTTAAATGACACCTTCTCAGTGAAACTTTCATCTCTCCTCTTTGATAATGCAACCCCACCTTTATCACATGTTTTTATTACCCTTACTCTGCTCTTTCTAATCACACTTAACAATTCCTAACATATGATAGAACTTTCTAGTACACTATATAAAAATGGCATACTTTACAGAAATAATAATTTCTTACACACTGTGTATTTACTTATTACATTTATAGTCTGTTTTCCTCACTAGACTGTGAGGTCCACAAGAGTAGGAATTTGTATCTGTTTTATTTGCCAGTGTATCCCCAGAGTCTAAGACAGTGTCTACACACAAAAGGAGTGAAATCAAAAATTGTCGAATTTGTTAACCCTTTCTGCAAACCTCTCAAGTTCAGCTTATCAGCATAATGAGAGTTCCCGCAGAATAGCAATCATATATTTTATTTATTTGCTTTATTTCCATAGTGTTTTCTTCATAGTGATTTCTGAACAAGAGGAAACTCCAAAAAGCCAAAAACATCAATGGAAACTCCAACACTCATCCAACTATTCAGATGTTTGGTCTGTCTTAAAATTGACATAAAATACAGTTTTTCAGAAAAAGTAGGATCCTGAGCAAAAAATTTATCCCGTTCCATTATGAAATTCTGTACTGTTTCTCCAAATATTCAGAAACTTTATATTTCTATCTGGCCATACTAAAGTCAATATTTTGTAACTCATATATCTGCCTCTGCTCTAAGAACCTTCAAGTGACTCTTAATTCTTGGCAAGACCCTCCACTCAACCAATTGCCTTTGTACTCAGGGTAATTGCACTCAATAAGGTATTTTGGAGGAAAAGAGTCTTTTTAAGAGTAACTATTTTAAGACGTAAATGACTAAAAGGGCTAACCCTTCCTAGGATAATTTTATTTTAAAAAGAGAATCTATAAACCCAGTTAAATGTCTGCTTATGTAATGCACACACTTATGTAATGGGACACACTTATAATATTCCTTTTCTGTCCCTGGCCCAATCTTGTATGTAGAACAAAATTCTCTAACACGGTACCCATTTTTATAAGACTGAAAACCTCTGGAAAACATAGCCAAACTTCTGGATACTTGTCTGGATTCTCTGATATTAATGACATACAAAATTTTAAAAATTCTCCTTTTCTTCTTTTTTATTTTTAAAACATTTTTCTTATTTGAGAACTATTAAATTATGTACAAGCCGGTGAGCCATGTATTATATCATGAGGATAAAATATGTAGGAGCTAACCTTTCCAGAACCAATTATATCCAAGTGATATGAAAAATAGCATTTGTAAGCTTTCTGATTTTTTTAATACTGTGGATTCCAAGTCATTCTTAATTTGTAAACTGTATTTTTTTGTGAATTTCCTCCGTTCCAAAAATTATAACATAAGTTATTCAAATTTACTGCCATAAATCAGAGTGTATTTTGGCAAAAAAAGATATTGGCATGAAATTAAAATTGTGGTTCAGGAAAGTATGAAAACCCCTTCAAGTGATCTGTCATATTTTGTATGAGATTTTTTTCCCCTCCCATTACAAGATATTTGGCTTGCAACTTAACAACCTAGCAAGAGCAGATAAACTGTTACATCATCACACACTAAAAGAAGACAAAACAAAATATATCTAATTTATAATGAATTTTCAAATTAATTTCCTTTTTTAATGTCACTGGATTTTGTAATTTCGATATACTGGTAAATGGTTGGCACAAATGTACAAGAGTGATCCAGTAGAAATTTCAGAGCAGCTTGAAAGGAAAAATTATCCACTCACCTTTTCTTAAGCCAACTTTTTTTTTTTTTCCTAAGAAAGAGCACATGTTTTAATCTGTTTGTGTATGAAATAGAATTATAGGTAGGGCATTGGGAATGAAGGGAGCTGGAAGTGGAGTAAAGTTGTAGAAATATTTAAAGACAGTGGATAATCCAAAATGTAATTGAATTTGGAATGAAAATTCACTCTTACATTTTAATATACATGTGTACGATGCTCTTGTAATTCACAACAGTTAAACAGAATTACAAATTCACATTTCAAGGAAGACTGTCTGGAGTCAGTGGTGAAATGCCCACCTCTCTCCTCTTCCTTGTGTATTCATTCACCTTCTCTCCACTTTCCAGTCCATGTTAAGAAGAGCAAACACTTTTGTCAAATTGATAGGATGCACTAGCTGCCAAGTGAACCATTTCTCCCTTAAAGATACTATCTCAGACCTTCCCTCTATGGATAGAAATGATAGGGAGAAATTTGTGTTTCTGGATATACATCTGGTTAATAGTTTGATTGAATCCATGCCAGAAGTTCTGCTTGATTTGGTGTGCAGTGTACTTAGGGACCACTCATATGCAAATCAAAATATATGTCAAACCGTAGAGTGGACCCATGAAGATTGTCAGCATTTCTAAACCATCTTAGAACTGCCTTGTACAAGGAGAGTATTACGAATTGGCATAAGAAAAATCTTCAAGTCCAATTTAATCTTGCTGCCATGTCTGAATATTCTGTGTAAATAGAGTCCCAGTCTAATGTAATATGGAAGCTAAAGGAGCCTTATGAAACATGTAATACAATTCTACTGAGTAACATATAGAAGTTATAATTTATTTATGAATGGGAATACTCA
>NW_011888864.1:1045895-1075530 GCF_000151845.1 Pteropus vampyrus | reverse complement strand
CACATATAATTTATATAAGTAAATGAAAATTAATTCTGTATCAAAATAAGTAAACTTTTAAAAGTGGAAAAGAAAGACTGAGAAAAATATTTACAATACATCTGACAACAGCTAATTTTCTTGATATTATGAAACCTTCTTATAAGTCAATAGGGAAAGGATGTCTGATCTATTTTTGAGTGGACAAGGGATATAAAGAGTCATTTCACAGAGGACAAACAGACGGGGCCATTAATCATTTGAAAACCTAATCAAACTCACAAATAATTAAATTCAAATAAAATAAGATATCATTTTTCAACTATCAAATTGGCAGTGATTAAAGATTAATAATTCCCGGTGTTGGCAAGAATAGGGGAAAACAAGTTCTGTCATACGCTGCCAGTGGGAGTATAAAAATTTGCTAATTTTTTGGAAGGAAAAATTGCAATATCTATTAAATGTTTAATATACATATTCTTTAACAACTTCACTTCTAAGGATTTATCCAATTAAAAAAACTCATACAAATATATGAAAAAATGTGGACTTTTTGCAACATGGTTTATAGTGGTGAAAAATTGAGAACTATTTAAATTTTTTAATGTAAAAAATTATTTATTAGTACCTAAATTTCACATATAAGACTTGAGTTTAAACACTTTTCTCATAGAGTAAGAATTCATCCATACATGGTAGAAAGGACTTATTCCAAGTTTTATTTCCTCTCTATTTTCCTTTCATCTTTCTTTTTATCATAATGTTTTTTCTCCTCCATATCATCAATTTCTCTTCCATTCTATATTTGTATATTGTCTAATTGGTGAATATGTACAGGCGTTTCTTCGTGAATTTTTTATTGTCAATTTCATTGTTCCTTGCTAATCTTGTCTTTGCCATGAAACAAACAACAACAAAAAATGTAGCAACCCTGTTATTACAATGACATGGCTCTTCAAAACTTTTTGTACTGAAACAGTGTAGATCTTCCTGCTGCAGTACCATTAACTTTAATGCTGGTTATATCACTACTCAAAATGCTGCACATCAACCTTGCCACCCTCAAATACTAGCTTCCAATGTCTCTCTCAGATTGTAACTATGCTTCCCTGATGATGACTACAAATGCAAGTCTTACCTGGAGTATTCAGTAAAATGCAAACGATTATTTTCTTATAATAGTAAATTTTGCATTCTAAAATTTATAGCATAAACGTAAACAACACATCTTCTAACCATGCCCTTTTTTGAACATTTCAGGTTGGAATCACTAAATTCATAGAACGTGATCTCTTACCATGATGACTGCATCTCTGTTGAATTGTTACCAATAAAGTGCAATTAAATACGTTGACAGGAAAAGACATCCAAGACATATTGTTAAACATAAAAAAACATGGTTACCAAGCTAGATATACTCTATGAAACAGTTTTTGTTAAGAAATTATTTAAAAGTGTGTATATATGTGTATCTGTGCAATATACATATATGTACTTCAGAAATAATATACATTGAACTCTTAATATCTGCAGTTTCTGAATATTAAAATTATGAAAGACATTTCATGACAAAATTGAGGTGTAGAAATAGAGAGCATGAACTAGAAGAAATAATCCAAGACAGTAAAAACAAATAGAGCAGAACAAATGCACCACCCTCGTATAAATAAGTAAAAATAAAAATACCTAAGTTAGCAGCCTTTTCTTCCCTCTCTCTGTGCCACCCCCAGCCCTCACCACCCCCACCTTTCTCAGGGCTTCTCTGCCCAGATGTTGCCTGAAAGGCTGAGCTCGTGGGCTTCTGTTGGCAGCAGGTAATGGAAGGCACTTGAGGAAAACCGGAGCATAAGAAGGGGGAGATCAGGTATTTCTTCCCTAATTCCTTCCTGTTTTGATGCTGTATCTTATCAAATTAGAAAAAAAAAAAAATCTAGACTTCATAAGGAAAGGTTTCATTCAAAAAGATTACTGCAAAGGATCACAGTAAAGGGACTATTGCAATATGGAGAATTTGTGATGATGATAAGATCTGTACATGTCTCCAGAGTTAGGCAAAAAGGGTTTTTCTTTTTTAGAGAGGAGTAAACAAGTATAGAAAGACCCGGGTGTGTGGGAGTGGGGTGAAAGGGGAGCATAATCAGACATAGATCAGAGACTGTTTATCTCTGAGGCCAGCCTGTTCTCAGGAGGGCCACGTACTGGCTCGGATTGAGGGTGGGCCAAATTTCAGGTATCTGAGGGCAGGAGAGAAGCTTAACCAAAGTTTGATTAACAAGCATTTTGTCCTCATTGGTCAGTAGAAACAAGCAGTTCGGCTAATCATTTATGAGGCCAAGAATGAGAACTGGAGAGTCTGTATTTGGCCTTGACATAAGTAGACAAAGGTGGCATCTGAGTCTTTTCTAGGTCACCGGGGGAAAGGTAGTTCCTTGAAAGAAGTCATTTCCCAGACAGAAAGGGTGGGAGATCTCTTAATCTTCTCTGTTTCCCGTCATTCAGAGCCTGAACAAAGTTCAAGATTGTGCGTCCCTGAAGAGCACCTGCATCTCTGCAACCAGCGCTACCTCGGGGGGCCTCCTCCACGGCTCCATTTCATCGAGTTTTAGTAGCACATATCCTCACCCTGCCTCCTTGGTTCTAGATGTTAGGAGGCCTCCCATGATTGCTTGTCCCCAGGTACTTCGACCCTCCGTCAGCTCCCATAACCCCCTCTATAACTGTCTTTCATGAAGGCCTCGTCATTTATTCTGGGTTTAATTCTATGTCCTGCTGTGGCCTAGTGGTTTGTAATAACCACTTAGAAAGTTGATGTGACTCTCCACTTTTTGACATAAAGTCTCTTTTGGATAGGGTGGCAGATTACAGGATAAATAAGGCAGAAGTTAAGGAACCAATATTGAGAAGAGATTGAACCTGAAGTAACATTGTTTCATTGATTCTGGAAAACTCCCTAAAAATCTCATAACCGTATCATGGTTAACACATTGTGAAATGGTTCTAATTAGCTTTCTGCTTAAATACTATTCCTAATTATAAGTTCATCATTATCAAAAAGCATTTATGAGGCACCTGTGGAAGACGTTAACAATTAGAATCATAAAAATAAATGAAGAAATAAATAGTGTGAGGCCTTCAGGGTCCCTAAGTCCAGGATAGAAGGGTTTTGTTTTTGTTTAATGCATCCTTAATGTCAAGGTTGACACAGGGGGAAAGTGGGGGTCACATCTGCTTTCTTAGCTTGTGTCCCTCCTTCTCCTTCCTCTCCCACTGCAAGAGGGAAAAAGCCTTTTTCTTTGTTTTGCATCATGCCTTCTTTCCTGTCTCCAGAAAAGTCATCGTGGCTTTTCTAAATAGCAAAAGAAAAACTCAACCTAAGTCTCCAAATCCAGTTGCTAATAGGGCAAATGTAGAAATAAATGAATTTGGAAACCCATTCTCAAGATAATATTCTGCTTTACATGGCTATTGTTTTTCTGAAACACCAGTTTTGTAAATCCAGAGCCAAGTTTTAATATTTTCCTCTGCATCCCTTTGAGAACAAATCCCTAGTCCCATTTAAGCAGAGGATGTCTCGGGTAATGTAAACTCTGGTCTTATATTCATTACAGAAAAATAGAAGAGATCATTAAATGATTCTTAAATCTTATGGTTATTATATATCCAAACAAAGCACAGCATCTGAATTGAAAAGTGATGGCAGCAGTTATAATATGAGCATTTACAAACACCTCAACCACACAGTGAAAGGCAAGATGCAAGAAGCCCATCCTACACGTGATGAAATATGCCTTTTTTTGTGTGATCAATTAAGATATGATAAGAAGGTGCAGGACTAACACACAACAGAATTACAATTCTATTTATATAGTCATTAATTACATTTTCAAAACTATCTCAGCTAAGATTTGCATGATGTTTTTGTATTGACACAGCAGTCATAAACCTACAAGAATTACCAATACCTAGGAGATACAAAAGAGTTCCACAAACAAAGCCCTTCACCACCCAGTCCTAACATCGGGTTGCAAGATACTTCAGGAAGCTTGAAAATGAGATAGGTTTGTGACCTTTGAACACAGCTTCAGAGGCATCCTGCAGAGTGTATTCACCATCATTCTTGGGAAGTTTTTGCTTTCAAAAGGAACACAAGATTCACATTCTCCACTTGTCTTTATGGTTTTCTGTGACAGGGAACAGGAATATAATAGCGATAAAAATTAAGTTTATTAAGTTTTATAATTGTTATAAAGTTTCTAAATCTTCAGATGAACTTTAATCATTGAAAACAAGGCAGAAAATAGTGTTTGCTTTGATACAAAGAAGAAACCAGTGTGAAGCCAGAGAAAAAAGAGAACCATAGACCAGGGATACTATTTGTCCAAACTCTGAAAACTTCACTCATCCTGAAACTTACATCTTCCTGATGCCAAACAGTGGTCAAGTGGCAGCATCCAATTCCAGAAATCTCCTCCAGCCCAAAGTACCATCAATATAGCACCTTCCCAAACCCTTCTTACTTGCTAGAAACCATGGACCTGTTTTATCAAGTTGAACTATTAGTGGGCTTTTGGTAGGTTCACAGAGAGAGGCAGCCTGCCAGGTCCGCAAATACAATAAAGCGGCCTGAAATAATGAGATCGTGTGGAACACTAGGATCAGGGACTGCGAGCCTGTAAGTAACCTGTAAGTAACCTCAATGTCAGCACATCAGTTTCCAAATGATTCTTCTTACTTGGATGCTGGAATATAACACATAGGACCCGTCATCTCACTTAAGACCCCGGCTATTCTGGTTGTCTATTGCAGTATAACAAACCACTCTAAATCAGTTCTTAAAACAAGAACAGTCCTTTATTTTGTTCTTCTATCTGGAAGTCAGCTGGGCTCAGCAAGGCAGTTCTGAATCACGGTTTCTCATTCAGCTACAGTCAAGAGGTGTTCAAGGCTCGGTTCGCCTCGAAGGCTTCTTCACTCACATTGCTGAAGGGAAGACTCAAGCAGCTAAGGTCTGGAGCAGCTGAGAATCCTTGCATGTCACTCCCTCTCAAGCTACGTGTCCTATTCACAAGACCTCCGGAGGCCCTGGCTTTCTCTTGGAGTGAGGGTCCCAAGGCAAAGTGGCTAAATCTGTATGGTCTTTGCCAAGCTTGCCTCTGGAAGTTGTATAGCATTATTACCACAGAACTCTGCTCTTGGAACTGTTCCAAATGCCCACTCAGATTTAAGGAGAAGAGTCCTAGCCTCTACTTCACTGTAGGTGATGTTTCAGAAATTCATTCACCTTTTCCTAAATCATCAGACTGGAGTTGAGACTACCACCACTGCCTTCAGCAAAATCCATGAGATTCAAAACAAAACAAAACAAAGCCACACAATCTAGTAGAGTATTTGGTGCTTCCCTGACTGTTAGGCATATCTAGAGGTATATCAAAAGAGGTACAAACTGAAGACATAACTAAAAGGACAAAACAAGGAAAGCACCACAGAACAGAGTCCCAGCCAGTTTTAGGAGCTGGATTGATACTCATAGGATGAAAAGAGAAGTTTTGTTAATACAAGATACACATGGCAATTATGTCATAAATTATGTATAATATTCTTCAAGTATTTATACATGATTTAGCTCTTAAGAACGCCTCTGTAATTCTGTGTGGTTCATCCCAAAACATAAATTCAGTTCTTCTCAACTAAATTCTTTTGTTTTTCTTATAAATCCCCAATTAAAAGTACCTAATTAGATATCACAATAAAAAATCGTGACTAACTCAACTTCAAGCAACATCCAGATTAAAAAGACAAAGTAGGACCCAGCCCATAGAGAATCGGGCTTAGTTTGAGACTGTCCCTTTTGTGAATGTCACCTTGTTTATCAGCATATAGAATTTGGGGGAAGAAAAAACTCAGTCAAACTTATGTACATGTTTTTTAAAAGGCTATTGTGAACATCCAAAGTGTTAACGCTTCCATTCAATCATTAATTTCTTTCAGCTATTTAATTTCAGTGCTTACAGCTATTACCTTCAAAAAGCTCTGATTCATAAATAACCCCAAAGTGGAGAAAATTGAAATACAATTCACAGTTATATTAACATTTGTGTATGGTTAGAAATTGGGCAAAACAATCAACTTCCAGATACATCAATTCAAGGGACTCGAAAATTATGTGCTTATTTCATTGTAAAAATAAGATCACTAATCAGAAAAACTGGCACTGAAATGTTAAGGCCAAGTTAGTGCTGTTTTTTCATTACAAAAGAAAAAAATTTTCTGTGTTAAACAATGAACTTGCCCAATACTCCCAATAACCATTACTGTCTTAATTTATAAATGAAAGAATAAAATTATTCATAAAACTTGACATCAACCTGGCCAGAGAATGTCACTCATTTAACAAAGATTGAAGTGTATTTGATTGCTGGTCTTGCATTAAGCCATAACTTAATACCATGCATGAAGAACATATCATTTGAAAATTGTTCTGATGCATTGAACTTAATGATCTAATCACACTTTTGTCATTATTATGAAGAACTAACACATGTCAGGTAATGGAATTAAATTCAAATAGAAATGCTCATATATTTAATGGCTAATTTGAAAGAATAAGGTTTTAAAATTCAAAATTCATTTAACAAAGAACTATTGAGTAATTATATTCATGAATACAGCACTTTAAAAAAACTCAACCTAAGTCTCCAAATCCAGTTGCTAATAGGGCAAATGTAGAAATAAATGAATTTGGAAACCCATTCTCAAGATAATATTCTGCTTTACATGGCTATTGTTTTTCTGAAACACCAGTTTTGTAAATCCAGAGCCAAGTTTTAATATTTTCCTCTGCATCCCTTTGAGAACAAATCCCTAGTCCCATTTAAGCAGAGGATGTCTCGGGTAATGTAAACTCTGGTCTTATATTCATTACAGAAAAATAGAAGAGATCATTAAATGATTCTTAAATCTTATGGTTATTATATATCCAAACAAAGCACAGCATCTGAATTGAAAAGTGATGGCAGCAGTTATAATATGAGCATTTACAAACACCTCAACCACACAGTGAAAGGCAAGATGCAAGAAGCCCATCCTACACGTGATGAAATATGCCTTTTTTTGTGTGATCAATTAAGATATGATAAGAAGGTGCAGGACTAACACACAACAGAATTACAATTCTATTTATATAGTCATTAATTACATTTTCAAAACTATCTCAGCTAAGATTTGCATGATGTTTTTGTATTGACACAGCAGTCATAAACCTACAAGAATTACCAATACCTAGGAGATACAAAAGAGTTCCACAAACAAAGCCCTTCACCACCCAGTCCTAACATCGGGTTGCAAGATACTTCAGGAAGCTTGAAAATGAGATAGGTTTGTGACCTTTGAACACAGCTTCAGAGGCATCCTGCAGAGTGTATTCACCATCATTCTTGGGAAGTTTTTGCTTTCAAAAGGAACACAAGATTCACATTCTCCACTTGTCTTTATGGTTTTCTGTGACAGGGAACAGGAATATAATAGCGATAAAAATTAAGTTTATTAAGTTTTATAATTGTTATAAAGTTTCTAAATCTTCAGATGAACTTTAATCATTGAAAACAAGGCAGAAAATAGTGTTTGCTTTGATACAAAGAAGAAACCAGTGTGAAGCCAGAGAAAAAAGAGAACCATAGACCAGGGATACTATTTGTCCAAACTCTGAAAACTTCACTCATCCTGAAACTTACATCTTCCTGATGCCAAACAGTGGTCAAGTGGCAGCATCCAATTCCAGAAATCTCCTCCAGCCCAAAGTACCATCAATATAGCACCTTCCCAAACCCTTCTTACTTGCTAGAAACCATGGACCTGTTTTATCAAGTTGAACTATTAGTGGGCTTTTGGTAGGTTCACAGAGAGAGGCAGCCTGCCAGGTCCGCAAATACAATAAAGCGGCCTGAAATAATGAGATCGTGTGGAACACTAGGATCAGGGACTGCGAGCCTGTAAGTAACCTGTAAGTAACCTCAATGTCAGCACATCAGTTTCCAAATGATTCTTCTTACTTGGATGCTGGAATATAACACATAGGACCCGTCATCTCACTTAAGACCCCGGCTATTCTGGTTGTCTATTGCAGTATAACAAACCACTCTAAATCAGTTCTTAAAACAAGAACAGTCCTTTATTTTGTTCTTCTATCTGGAAGTCAGCTGGGCTCAGCAAGGCAGTTCTGAATCACGGTTTCTCATTCAGCTACAGTCAAGAGGTGTTCAAGGCTCGGTTCGCCTCGAAGGCTTCTTCACTCACATTGCTGAAGGGAAGACTCAAGCAGCTAAGGTCTGGAGCAGCTGAGAATCCTTGCATGTCACTCCCTCTCAAGCTACGTGTCCTATTCACAAGACCTCCGGAGGCCCTGGCTTTCTCTTGGAGTGAGGGTCCCAAGGCAAAGTGGCTAAATCTGTATGGTCTTTGCCAAGCTTGCCTCTGGAAGTTGTATAGCATCATTACCACAGAACTCTGCTCTTGGAACTGTTCCAAATGCCCACTCAGATTTAAGGAGAAGAGTCCTAGCCTCTACTTCACTGTAGGTGATGTTTCAGAAATTCATTCACCTTTTCCTAAATCATCAGACTGGAGTTGAGACTACCACCACTGCCTTCAGCAAAATCCATGAGATTCAAAACAAAACAAAACAAAGCCACACAATCTAGTAGAGTATTTGGTGCTTCCCTGACAGTTAGGCATATCTAGAGGTATATCAAAAGAGGTACAAACTGAAGACATAACTAAAAGGACAAAACAAGGAAAGCACCACAGAACAGAGTCCCAGCCAGTTTTAGGAGCTGGATTGATACTCATAGGACGAAAAGAGAAGTTTTTTTGTTAATACAAGATACACATGGCAATTATGTCATAAATTATGTATAATTTTCTTCAAGTATTTATACATGATTTAGCTCTTAAGAACGCCTCTGTAATTCTGTGTGGTTCATCCCAAAACATAAATTCAGTTCTTCTCAACTAAATCCTTTTGTTTTTCTTATAAACCCCCAATTAAAAGTACCTAATTAGATATCACAATAAAAAATCGTGACTAACTCAACTTCAAGCGACATCCAGATTAAAAAGACAAAGTAGGACCCAGCCCATAGAGAATCGGGCTTAGTTTGAGACTGTCCCTTTTGTGAATGTCACCTTGTTTATCAGCATATAGAATTTGGGGGAAGAAAAAACTCAGTCAAACTTATGTACATGTTTTTTAAAAGGCTATTGTGAACATCCAAAGTGTTAACGCTTCCATTCAATCATTAATTTCTTTCAGCTATTTAATTTCAGTGCTTACAGCTATTACCTTCAAAAAGCTCTGATTCATAAATAACCCCAAAGTGGAGAAAATTGAAATACAATTCACAGTTATATTAACATTTGTGTATGGTTAGAAATTGGGCAAAACAATCAACTTCCAGATACATCAATTCAAGGGACTCGAAAATTATATGCTTATTTCATTGTAAAAATAAGATCACTAATCAGAAAAACTGGCACCGAAATGTTAAGGCCAAGTTAGTGCTGTTTTTTCATTACAAAAGAAAAAAATTTCCTGTGTTAAACAATGAACTTGCCCAATACTCCCAATAACCATTACTGTCTTAATTTATAAATGAAAGAATAAAATTATTCATAAAACTTGACATCAACCTGGCCAGAGAATGTCACTCATTTAACAAAGATTGAAGTGTATTTGATTGCTGGTCTTGCATTAAGCCATAACTTAATACCATGCATGAAGAACATATCATTTGAAAATTGTTCTGATGCATTGAACTTAATGATCTAATCACACTTTTGTCATTATTATGAAGAACTAACACATGTCAGGTAATGGAATTAAATTCAAATAGAAATGCTCATATATTTAATGGCTAATTTGAAAGAATAAGGTTTTAAAATTCAAAATTCATTTAACAAAGAACTATTGAGTAATTATATTCATGAATACAGCACTTTAATCTGAGAAACACATGAGAGTTTTAAACACTGAAAATTTTAGGATCACACACTCAAAAAAAGCCATCTGTTTTAATACACCTGCCCACTATTTGGTTGGTTTCAATTCCAATTTTCCTGCTGTTTCACAGTATCTTTCAATCCATTTTTTGCTCAGGGACAAATCTGTTCAGCTTCTGAGTTCGCTTTAGGATCTTTGTCTAAACCACCTATGCCAATTTCTCCTGTATTAGGTCAGCCTCCAGGTAAGCATCTCTCCAATCCAAGTCCTTCTCCCTCCTTGTGCTTTCTGCCTCATGCAATATGCAAGACAGAGGTGTAAAATGCTGAATCTGTTTTGTGGAATGGGCTAGGAGGAAGTGAAAGGGATGCTCCTTTATGCTTTAGTACCACAAAGTGTCTTAGCTAAGGTAAGAAGGGGAAGCCTGGAAGCAGTGCTGTTCTGTAGCTGACTGATTTCAGCTGCTCACAAGAGTCAACTGGTAAACTTTCAGGAATTTTGCAAACAGGCTGTTAAACCATTGCTAGCTTGAAATGCACCATGATGAGAATATTTATTTTCCCCGTGGAAATCAGCAAGCACTGCAACCAGCGTTTGTGGAGGGAAGGAGTCAGTTGTTACACGAACATTTACCAGCACACCACTATAATGAAGAAGCAGCAATTGAGTGTCTACTATAGTATGTGCCACTTTCATTTAAAAATACTAATAATAAGTACACTTAATTTTCACATAAATGCTGTAAAACTGGCATAGTTATCTCATTTTCGTTTTTGTTTTTGTTTTTTTCAGAGAAGCAATTTGCTCAGAGAAAGAATTTGACAGAATTTAAACTACTGCCTGAGGATTATAAAGCCTATACTAGTTGTCCTCTTTACCTCACTAACCTGCATCTGCTTCATGCTTTATTCCCATGCAATTTTAGGATTGGAAAAAACCTTAAATGCTCTCTAGTCCTATTGGCCAGTTAAGCGGATCCGCAATATTATAAAGCCAAAACTGGTTGCCCTGCCGATGCTCGAACACTGCCACTGCCAGAAGATTTAGGACCTCAGACCATTCACAGTTTGAAAGTTGTTACTGGTAGAAAGTGCTTCCTTATTTTTAATAGAAAACTTCCTTTTGCCTTCAAAGAGGAGGCACAGGGAACAAAGCAAAAACAAAATGCATTTGTCTCAGCTTTGAATTTTGGTTTTACATACATCTACTATCCATTCTGCAAATATTCATTGGCCAGATAATCAGCGATATTCACCAGACTACACACTGGATAGAAAAAGATGAGTAAGAAATTCCTGGTCTTAAGAAGCTCACCATTCTACGCCCCCTCCACTTAAAGTGTGGTCTTTATTTCTTAATGGAAATGCAGTCTTAGGTCCCCCCAGACATACTGAACCACAATCTACATTTTAACAAGATCTCAAAGAGATTCTTTTGCACCTTAAAGGTCAAGAAGTCATAAACTTGGCTAAACTGAATACTTTGCTTCTCCAAAGCAATGTGTTTCCATTATTTATATTTTAATGAGATATTTTTCTTAAGATCTATAAAGCACCTATAAAACTCTGGAGCTAATGCTCTTCATCTACATATTTCTCTTCCTGTTTTGAAAGTGATTTTTAAATGATAACAAAGTTGAACCACAAATGTCTCGCCCTAAGTTCACATCATTTGTCAGAGTTAATGGACACTTTTTAATGACTACCATAAAAAGTACCCAAAGTGCTATGATTCCAATATATTATACATGGGTTATGTCATATTGTTATGGCTGGATTTGATTGCATGTATACGTTTCTCTGCAGTCTGCATTCAAAGTTCACACTTCAGCTTTCCTTTGAGGATGTCCTGGAGGGAAGAACACTGCCAGTGGAGAAATTCTATTCATCATAGACAGTGTCAGCACCTGCTTAAGGGAACCACAGCAAGACCTGTCCAGAGTCTAGAGAGAGACTGATTTTCTTTATTTTCTTCCCATGAGTTACTAGACATATTTATCTTGTCTTTCAAGAAAAGACCTTCAACCCAGGAGTTCACCCCCTAAGAGATTAGAAGTCTTTTCAGTCTGTGATAGTTTACTTAATACTAAAACAAGGAAAGAGAAGTGAAAAAAATCCACACTAAATACACATTGCAAAGCAAGACAGGGTTAGAGGCGATATTTTAACCACAGGGTCTCTCGAGCCTTGTTAAATGCACAAGTTTGATTGAAAATTTTAAACGTCACAAGGAAACCACCTTTTGGTGTATACACACTGTTGTTATGACAAAGCACACCTGCTTTCAAACTTTTTCAACATACACACGTGATATATACCAGAAATATCAATACCAAGAATATGCTATACCCTTTCTTCTAAGAGGGTGTTTTTATTGCTAGGGTACACTCTTTTCTCTGATACACGGTAATTAAGTTAATCCAAAAATGTAAGAACGACATCACATTTTTCATAAGAAATCCTCAGAAAATATGTCATTCTAAATGACTAAAATTTTAGCCCCATTCTCATCCTAAACCACTGTTTTCTTTTTATTTTACTCATTTTTGCTTTCTTCACTTTTTTTCATTTTTGAAGTAAACAAAGCACAATTGACCAGTATTAATATCAAGCCCTCGCTTTTGCTATGTTTAGTAATCTGCTAAGGCCGCCATAAACAAAATACCACAGACTAGGGTCCTTAAACAACAGAAATTTATTTTCTAGCAGCTCTGGAAGCTGGAAGTCCAAGATCAAGGTGCAAGCAGGGATGGCGTCTACTGTGGCCTCTCTCCTTGGCTTGCAGACAGCTGCTCTTTACTGTCTCTTTCCGTGGTCACCCTTCTGTTCACTCTGGCCCTTGATGTCTTCCTCTTCTAAAGACACCCATCAAATTGAATTAGGACCCACCCTAATGGCCTCATTTTAAGTTAATCATGTCTTTAAACATCTTATCTCTAAGAATGGTTACATACTGAGGGACTGGGGTGCAGGACTTCAACATATGGACCTTGATGGGGGGGACACACTGCCATAACATCGTGTCAGGCACTTCCTACACACTGCACATGTAGGGACTCATTTAATGTGAGGCACCTCCATCTTACAGAGAGGAAGCAGAAGCCCAGCACAGAACTAACCTGGAATCTACAGTGTCGGAATTCTGTTCTGGAGTTGAGCCTTTCAAATCACATGTTGACTTTGTTTTTTATTCAGAGCATGTTTATAAATGCTTGTGATATGACTGTACTGAAGAAAACAACTTTATTTGTTCCCATATTAAACAGCTCCAGAATGTGAGCTTTTTGTGGCCTCTTGCTAATGTTTATTGTTTTTCTGGCTCCTCCCTCAACCTCAATGTTTTTTTTTTTTTTTTTTCCATGCTATTGTCCACACAGGGGCCTATCCAGAGTATGTGGCAAGCTACCAGTGATGTCCTGAAGCTAACCGATGCACATCTCTTCCATTCCCCACCTTCAGTGATATCACTTTGGCAACCTGAAATAGGCCATGATGGGAGTATTTACACAATGGAAATTGGCAAACACTACAAATCAGGGATGTTTTGTTTTGTTTTTAGTAGAATACAAATCACGATTTTTTTAAGAGCTGATTTTTCAGCAAATCACTGCCTAAACCCTGCATCCTTTACCCTTTCCCTTATGGTTTGCTCAAAAGAAATATAATAATTTCTAGGACGATTCCTACAGTGAATCATTATCATGAAAGCATATCTATTTTAATGCACAAACTTTGTGACGACATTTCTTTCTCTTTAGAAATAATTTTTTCTTACCTCATCTTTTAGCACAAAAAGCAAATATCCATTGCTTGTCAAATGTTATAATGTGTATTTTCAAGTGCTATTAATAAAAGTATAACCAAAATGTCATTGGCGTTACAAGTTTTTCATACAAAAACTTACATGTTATATAAATACATGCACATAAGGACATAGTACAAAAACACGGGAAACACCAAATCCAATTATTAATCTTTACTTGATGTAGTTACATAACTTAATACAATCACTAAATACAATTCTAAATCAATGGTATCAGTTGGAATCATAAATAAATATAATGACCTTCTCCAGTCTTTGATCACATACATTGATTCATCTATTAATAGAGTAAATGAATATCACTGACATTCTTTGGGGGTAAATGTGCATTACTAGAGAAAAGACAACATATGTCTCACAATGAATGTAGTCTGGGAGGACATTGGAAGATAGCACCTCAGTGTTCCTTTTGGCATCATTAGGCTAATATTTTTATTATTTTTTAGATCCAGAGTCCCTCCTTATCTCATCATCAGAGTAAATACCCACTCCTCTCCCACCCTACTTTCTGTGGACTTTCCAGCTCTCACATTCCTCCGGGGGAGGTGAAGCTGCTCAGAACGCCTGGCCTAGGGTGGTTTCTCACGCTAGCCACCAATTCCATGCAAACTACCTTCCGAGTTGCCATTGCAACTAGCCCCACACTAAAGAGCCCAGATGTCCTTCTGTCTGTTCACATACTTTGTTAAAACACAATGGATTCAAAGTTATCACATTTAATTAAGCCATTCTTCTAATAATAATGCCTACAGAAGAAAGCTGATCTCAAACCTCTGACTTGGTAATAAGAAGAAAACAGAATTTCCAATTTTTGGTGTAAGATGGTAGGTACAAAAGAAGCCACTCTCTATCTGCTAACATCAAAGGGTTTGTTGAGGACCTACTGTGTGCCAGGCCCTGCAATAAGGGCTTTATCACACTATCTCATTTGGTCCTCAACACAAGCACATGAGGCAGAGATTGAATTTTCATCTCATAGTTGAAAAAACTGAAATTCAAATGAATTAATGAATTAACTTATGTGTTCAGATTCAAACCCACTATTATCTCGTTCCAGAGCCTGATCTCTCTTCCTCAATCATGCAACCTGTGATTCTGGACTCGGTGACAGAATTTGAGAACTAGAAGGTCATCAAGCACAAGATATTGAATGCCCAGAAAAATCAGAAGTTTGTAGGGAAAAATCCCTGTGGACTTGATGAAATGAATCTCTTTCCTTGCACCTTTGAACAGACAGGGGGTTCCTGGTCTGTCATTACCCCACTGTGAACCTCAGTGGAGTCCTGCTCTGTGTTCCTTTTACTCATTTGTAAACAAGATTCATTCTTACCCCCAACCTGCTTCACGGGTGGTGCAGATGAAGTATATAATGTCTGTAAAAGTCTTTGAGCACATCAAAGACAGCGCTGTATAAATACTATATTATTATACGTGTTCCCATAGGAAGCATCTCCAGGACTCTTTGATCCATAAATATTTCATTGACTCAACCCAGCCAAAGCCATCTTAGACTCTGAGGCATCATAAAGTAATTGACCACAGAAAGAGTTCAAAAAGCAATACATTCTACATCCATATTACAGCTCTCTTTTTAACTCTTTAATTTTGACTTATTCATTTTTTTAAACAATTTTATATCATTTTTTATATTTTCAGTTTTAGAGTAAGCATTTACCTGCACATACTTTTAAGACTCCTGAGAATATAATGACCATGGGTATTGATACAAAAACTATTCATACTTTTTTAAGGGCTAAGAAACACTAAAATATTCAGGTCTCTGCCCTCAAAGATAACATTTGATACTTCTGGATCTATTTTTTTTCTGCTTTATGGCTTTTTGAACTTAATTTCATTTCATTTCTATAAGAAAAGCAACAAATAAATTTTCATATCATTTTTAAAGAAATAAATTTAAATTATAGAGTTTTCCAGTCAAATTCATAGTTACTTTCTTTATATTATTATTGAAATGACTTAATTTGTTAAATATATATAATATGTCATATTTAACCAAATTAAATTTTACTTATTATAAATCCAGAAAAGATCTCCATTCTAAAATCCAAAGCAAACTCTGAGACAATTAGCAGTTGGTGATATACTTTTTAGAGATGAATATTCTTCAGCAAAAATTATAAACTTTAAATAACATATTTAAATATAAATCATTTATGAAAATTACTGAATATTTAACAAAAATTTCATGATTTCAAAGTAATAATATAATAATGAGTCAGAAAATTTCTAACAGATGTAAATTTCTCCAATCCTAGGGAAAAAAACATGTAACTAAAAGCTACAATTAATGTTTAATCTCAACCATTTCTCTGGCTTCTACTCTGCTGACTCAAAAAAAAACAAAACAAAACAAAAAACAACAGGGAACAGGAACTGAGGAGGGTGAGTTCATTCACCTAAAGGTTACATCAGTAGGAGTAAGAGTTCCCACTCAGTTCTGTAGCAGATGTAGACTGACGCTTGTAAAGAGATGTTAATCATCATGATCATTAAAAAAAATGGAAGAAAAAACATTTAGTAAGCATGTATTTGCATATAGTATTCTACTAGACTAACATGGCCATTGAAAATACAGATTTATTTTTATCTACATACTTTGATAAGTGTGAAAAGTTCTAGACACATATTTTATTCTTTACACACTTGTCTCCACCCCTGGTGGTCTATTTTATTCCAGCAACAACTGTTGTTTGTTCCCCCAGTCAGGATACTCAATTTATTAATGTCTAGTTACATATCTGTTTATGAATATACCAGCTATACTACAAAAAAGATCATGACCAAATCAATGATAATGTTATTAGGACATGAGTGAAATGTCACATGTAATTCACAAGTCACTCAGATTTGAATGTGCATATTTATTTAATATACAGTAATCCTGTGAAATATTGTCTCCTCCAGGACATACAAATGCTACCTCATATTCTAACAGCTCTCATCTTGGACCATGGCCAGTATAAAAAATAGTCACATGCTCACCAAAACTTGCTTAGTATACACCAGACACATCAAATTTGTCATTTTTATTAGCCCCTAACACATACACTTGGTCATTAGACAAATAACTATTGAGCATCTACAAAGTACAGAGCAATGTTCTAGGTGATGGAGATGTAATACAGAGCATGGAGCTACCTTTCTGGAAGGAGACATGGATTGTTAGCAAATAAACAAATAGTTAATACTATAAATTTGAGAGTTGCACCATTTATGAAAGAATTAAAACATGATCAGAAGATATAAAATGTCTGGTGGGCTGAGTAGGTTATCAAGAAAGGCTTTCCTTTAACATTCAAGTAGGAACTTGAATGTTAAGAAGGAACAAATTGTTCCAAGATCTGCCGGAAGAAGCCCATGGTCAGGAATAGCTAGAGTCCCACTGAGGTGAGAGCATGACGATAAAGGGAAAGGATGTGGTAGCAGAGGAAGACCAGAATTCAATCCTGCATGGGGCATTTAATTTAAATGTAATGGAGATCCTTTAGAAGTTGTATACAATGAATGTCATGATCTATTTTACATTTTTGGAAACTAATGATATGTGTGACAAATAGACTGTCCAAGAATAAGGATGCATGCCAAAAGACTAGGTAAATGCTGTGACGGGGTCCCAGAAGAGAGACGATGGCAGCCTGAGTAGAAGGGTTACAGTGGAAATTGGGAGATGTGTTAATCTGGGTCTTCAAAAGCAGATGCCGAAATGGGATATAGTGGACAAGGTATTATTATGGAAATGCCTGTGTGGAAGGCAATAGGGAGGGAGTCATAAAAGCTGAGAGAGCAGTCAGAAGGCCATGGAAGGCTGACCCCCCGTGACGGGCTTGGAGAAAGCATTCTAGACTGCCATGCAGTCTAAGTGAGGTTATGCAAAACCTGCAAGGATTCTTTAAGCCAAAATCAGCCAACAAAAAATTCTCACGTCTCCCAAGAATGGCTACTTTGGTATCTCTGCTGCATGCAGTCCTCACCATGTAGTAGCCATCCAGAGGCGTGGCCTTGGCCCAAACACAGCAAGGATTTCCAAGCCCAACTAGAGCCCTTGTTCAATTACAGTCCTTGTAGTAGAAGGTCTGTGAGATGCACACTTAGGACCACCGGGAGTAGTGATCAGGCCAGCATACACGGGAGGGAGGGAGAAAACAGGGCTCAGGGTATGATTCCAGGAGGCAGGCTAGATTAGGGTACAGTAGACTACTTCACAGCAGTGGGAACAATGAGAAAACTTCACACATACTGGCGAGGAAAGTTTATTAAGTGAGAAAAACAAGGTATAATATCGAAATAATGGAATGCTATTCAACAATAAAGAGGAAAAACTACAGATACATGGTCAATCTAGATGAAGAGCTAAAGTGTTATAATTAGTGAAAGAAGCCAGATGCAGAAGGTTGTATACTGTGTGATTTCATTTATATTCCATTCTGAACAAGGCAAAACAAATCTTCAAGGCAAATCAAATGACAAGTTACCAGGGGAGAGGATGACTGCAAAGAAACACAAAGAAACTTTCATAAAGGGTGATAGCCCATTCCATATCTATATGATTTTGGTGGTGCTTACACAATTGTATGCATTTGTCAAAAACTTACAAAATTATACACATTTTCATGGTCCATTTTACTGAATCTAAATTATACTTCAGTAACGTCCCCTCAAAAAAAACAGGGTGCAGAAGAAGAGTATGTTTAATATGTTACATACTATCTTTTGAGTAAAAAAAAAAAGAAAGAGAGAATATTTAGAATATATATTTGCTTTTTCTCGTATAATTATATCAAACTTTGGAAGTAAACATAAATGAATAACAGTGGTTATCTATTAGGGGATGGAACTGAGTATATGAAACAAAGGTGTGGGAGAAGTTATCTACTATTTACCTATATACAAAATAAATTTAAAATAAGTAAATAAAATTACCTTATTTTGTATCTATAAAGAAAAGAGAGAGGAAGAACTCAAGTAGGAAAGCTAGGTGTTTGACTAACAACTGAGTGAATAATGGTGATACTATTAGGAGAGATGGGGCTGCCCTGGAAGGAGCAAGTTAAGCGTAAAGTGGGGAGGGAGTAAAAAGCAAGCGTCCTGTGATGTACTTGGTCAGAGTGATGGTTAATTTTATGTGTCAACTTGATTGGGCTAAAGGATGCCCAGATAGTTGGTCAAACATTATTTCTTGGGATGTCTGTGAGAGTGTCTCTGGAGGAGATTTGCGTTTGAATTCAATACAGGTGGCATCGACCCATCCATTGATGGCTTGAATAGAACGAAAAGACAGAAGAAGAGTGAATTTGTTCTTTACTTAAGTTGGGACATCATTCTTCTCCTGCCCTCAGTCATCAGTGTTCCTGGTTCTGGAGCCTTTGGATTCTGACTGAGATTTACACCATTGTCCCCCTGCCTTCTGATTCTTGAGCCTTTGAATTTGGTCTAGAACTTACATCATTTGCTCCCCTGACTGAATTACACTATCAGTGTTCCTGGCTTTCTACCTTGCAGGCAGCAGATTGTGGGACTTCTCAATCTCCATAGTCATGTGAGCCAATTCCTATAATAAATCTTTTCTTATATCATTAAATCCTATTAATTCTGTTTTTCTGGCGACCCCTGACTAATAGTTTGAGATGTCTGTTAGATTTCCAGATGGAGTTGTTGAACAGGTTAGCATCTGTACTAGTCTCGTGTTCAGGGACAAGCTCCAGGCTGGAGATATAGGGCATCAGCCAAGAAACAGGATACACTCTTATAGACGGAGGCTGTAGAGATGGAACAGAAGTCCTGAGGCAGTCCTGCATGAGGCCCGCATGAAGAGGAAGTGGACATGGATATAACTGGTGATGACAGGGAACAATGCAAAAAGAGGGGTTTTCTGGGGTCAAGAGAAAATTACATCTTAAGAGGGAAAGTCTGGTCCACCATGTCAGATGAGTCTGAGATGAAACCAGAAGAGTACTGAGAATTGATCGCTGGATTTCCCATGATGCTCATTGGTGATTATGACAAGAGCTGCCTTAGAGAAGAGGGTGGGGACACTTAGTTGGAATGACTAAACTGAGGCAAAGATGGGAGATGGGGATCCATAACAGTAAGAAGACACCACAGAGCAGTCTCTGTAAAAGGATATTAGGTTAAGAAAGAGTTGTTTGTTTGTCTGACTGATGTAACCGCATGTCTGTCTACTGACAAGAATTATACAGTGGGGAAGGATAAGAGTATACAAAGAACGAGAAATTCTCAATTTGAACAGAGTTGTTTTCAAGATGTTGCTTCACAAAATTCCATCTGAAATGTATGTGTACCCAATATATTGTATGAAAAAAAAATACTTTGCTATGGATTCAATTATCTCTTAGCCCTTCAAACAGAATACCTCGAGCTCTTTCAAAATTAATGATTCCATACAGAAGCAGTTGTTAATTTTCCAATTCTCAGTTTAATTAAGGTCTTTACTACTATTTCGGTAACATAATTTTTATTTGCTTTTAATACATGTCAACATTTTACTTTCTTTGAAATTGGATGACCTTTTAAAGTATATCCTCCAATGTATACCACAGACAGGATGGATGTGCAAGGGCTGTCAGAATCGTTTCCCTAAAACCAAAAGTAATGTGACTTTTATAATAGTCATTTTTAAAAAAGTCATTCTTTGAGAGGAGTGCAAGAAATGTACAAACAAAACACAATATCTTCTCATAGGAAATTTATAATCCGAAAATGGGGATTAAAATACATGTATTAATTACTAAAATATGTTATGTGTTAAGTTCCATAAGAAAAAGGCAAACCACTCTAGGGACTTAGAGGGAGGAGAGATCATTTTGCAGCCAGTGTGATGAAGGAAGATGTAGCAGTGAGCGTCCCAGGAGAAAACAGATGGTACTAACAAGTGAGGGAACTTTGAAAGGTTTATTTACAGAGGGAGCTCTGTAACCAGAGGTGTGGGTGTTGGGAAACCACAACCCAGTGCCCTGGGGCTGGTAGCAGCAGGAGCTGTTACCACTAGAGCTCAAAGGAAGCGTGTTCTCTCAAAGGTTCACTCAAAAGCCAACAGGGACGGATGGACTCCTGTAGAGAAGAAGCAAGCTTTAGTCAAAGTATATAACCAGCCAGAAGTGACCTCACAGCAGGAGCCAAGAACGAAAATTCTCTGACTTCTCTCTCTTCCTTCCTCTGACCTTCCGCCAGGGTTCTCCAGAGGCCTCCCCAACTGAAAACCACAAGCCTGGGGACCTTTCACGCAGCCCACACAGCATCCTGAGACACAGAAAAAGGTGAATCAGGAGAAGAAAACAAAAGATCTGGCACAGTAGATTCTTTGAAGGACGGGGTCTGAGACCTGAGATTTGAAAAATTAATAAACAGAAATTAGGTAAGCTCTTGCAGGTAAAAGTTATAGCAAAATCAAAGATTGATAAGGACAAACAAGAATTATGATTTGCCATCAGCTTTGAATACATGTAGGCTTAGAGAGAGAAAAACGAATAGAAAGTATAGTTCAGAGGATCTAGGCAGAGCAATAAATACTCAAGGTTTAGTTTGGTTTTATAGAGAATGAAGAATTGCTGAAAGTAACTAATCTGCCAGGGAAACAAATAAAAGGAGAGAAGCAAGAAATTAAAGTCAAGAGAAAATAGGAGAAACTGCTTTGGGAAAGTGCCATGGTATTTTTCTGTCTAATGTTCTCCATAGAATAATCGAATTAAAATCATTTTTATCTGGACAACAATTTAAATAAATTTCCCGGAATAGCAGAGATTCAGCTACAGTCAGAACATTTCCATTACCATTGGCATGATGAATAAGAAATATTTTGAGGAAATAAAACGATGGCAGGCATGCTTAGAAATGGCAAAATGTGCTTTAGAACTTGACCAGACTCAGAATCCACATTTTCACTCTACAAAAATGGTGCAGCTGCTGTGGAAAAGGTTAAATGTAGAACTACCACGTGACTTAGCAATTCCATCCCCAGGTGTATGTCCAAAATAACTGAAAAGCAGGGACTCCAATAGATGTTGGCACCTTCATGTTCATGGCAGCATTATTCACAATAATCATTAGGTGGAACAATTCAAGTGCCAGTCAACAGATGAACAGATAAATAAAATATGGTAAGTACATACAGCAGAATATTATTCAGCCGTAAAGGGAATAAGATTTTGACATCTGCTACAACATGGATGGATCTTGAAAACACTATGCTTAGTGAAAGAAATCAGACACAAAAGGACAATATTTTATATGACCACTTATATGAGGTCCTTACAATAAGCAAATTCATAAAGACAGAAAGTGGAAAAGAAGTTATGAGAAGTCGGGGAGGGGGTTTTCATTGTTTAATAGGTAGAGTTTCTATTTAAGTTGATGAAAACGTTTTGGGTATAAATAGTGATGATGGTCACACACAACATGAATATATTTAATACTATTGAATCGTACAGTTACACATGGTTAAAATCATAAATATAATATTATTTATATTTTATCACAAAAAAACTACTGACCCACGCGAGAAATATTTGAATCAATATTTATTTTGAAACAATTATGTTTGCAAGCAATGTTGACATAATATTACACCATTATTTCTTTGTGATGTAATGCACATCAAGAAGAAAGATTCCCTTCATAGCATTTTTTAAATTGCCATCCTCTACTGAAGTTTATAGCAGGTCCAGACATTCATTGCTTACACAATATATTCTGGAACTCTGCTATTGTGTAGCAGGCATGCTGCCTTTACTTCCCTGTTAACAAAACAAAATCACACACACACACACACACACACACACACACACACACACACACACACACACAGGTGGGGGTCAGGGACTCCTTTCATTGTCTATTCTAAGAAGCTATTCTAAGAGACCAATTCACACAGAAGTAAAGACTTAGTTGTACAAACTGTGGTAATTTTACAAACCACACAATGTCGGGGCTTCTGTTAAGGAAATACTGTGATTTTAACATTATACAAGAAAACCAAAAAGAGATCTTTCTGATGCAAATGGATCATTTCAAGCCATTCACAAATGGAAAGCTTCTTGAATAGTGCAAAAGTTGAGTTGTTAATACAGTTTGTTTAGTTGCTTTTAGTTTAGTTTTTTTTTTGGTCTGTTTTACTTTAATCAGAGTAAAAAAATAACAGAACGAAAAAAGGATGAGGCGGGGTGGGGTGGGGACCAGTGGTGTAATTCAGAACTTGTAAAAGTGTCTATTTTACATTACAAGACATAGGAAGGCACATTTCCAAGAGGAATAAATTGAGAGAAAGAATTGAGTATTGGGGAAAATAGCTGTTCTTGGAATCAAGACAATGGAAAATCACCCCCTATAACCAGAGACCTTGTTTAATAGAATCATCATTATTTAGCCTGCATATTTAAAAGCTTTTCTTAGTCTTGCAGCAAGATTCATTTTTTATCTAATAAAGAATGAATTTAGAACTTATACATTAAAGACAAATAATAAAAAACTGACAGCATCTTTATGTCCAAAAAAGCCCATTTCTATTAATAATTTTCCTTTAAAAATATGTCAAAAGCATTATTTTATTTTTTGTTAAGACACATGGAAAGTAAAAATAACTCTGTTTTACATCTTCCTGAACAATGACAAAGGTTGATTACATCAAATAAGCCATAGAGTCTTCACTGAGGAAAGAGCAACAATTTTATGAAGGGATAAACTAAAAAATTTCTAATTTTTTTAAAGAAGTATATTTTTAAAAAGTAAAAATTTCCCAATATTTATAAAGTGTTTTCCTAAACACTTTCTGTTTCACTTTTGTTTATCATAAAAGAAATTTAAAAATAATAATTCTGATCCTTTAGACCAGTATTTATAATAATAAATTTTGTCTCATTGTAAAGGAAAATGTCAAGATTAATTTTTTTTTTTAAGTTTTATCTTGTTTTATACTTGATCCTATAATGAAGTTTTGCAACTTTGCCTATGGTTTTAACATAATCCTTGACAAGGAAATTTCTCAAGGAAATTTTTTTCATGGGTGAATTTCCTTTCATAGCAATGAGCTTTCTCCTGTGGTTAGATAAAACAGTGAGCATTAATGAAACTGTAACAGCATTTTGGAAACCAGAGCCCACATTAGCATACAAGGACCTCAAAGTGGAAAGAATCACGAAGAATGCTGGGTGTGATTTAAATAATGCCTTCTGGAAGGGAGATCTGTGAGCCCAAAACAATTTTGCAGGATTCTCAGTCTGGACCAGGCAGGAATATCAGAAGATTCTTACTCTTCTCATCTCACATGTACCAGGACCTTGTGTTTTGAGATAAGTCTGAAGACAGGCCACCCTTTGTGATGTTAAAATGTGTCCACCTAAACAGTAATTATTTTGTGTCAAAATTGAGAATTCTACCCTGCCTTCCCTTCCCTTTTCTCCTTTTTGATTCTTAATGGATGAAATAAATCTTCTGAATGACTTATTTTCGGTACAGAAAGGACTATCTTTCCATCAAATCGGTCACAAAGGCAGGAGAGCTGCCTCCCCGGGAGGCCCTTGAGGGACCTGAGACATCACCTCTTTCAGGTAGGATACTTTGGCCTTTTGACTGCAATGGGATCTAAGAATTTACAGCAATACTATTGTTTGAAGAAAAAAAAATATAGACTTTTTTTACATGAGCACTTTGTTTTTTAGGTTTCTTTTAATTTCTCAAACAAAATTAAATGTCAAGGACAATTGTTAAAGTTCATAAGAAAGATCATCCTTTCACCTAACAAATAATTTTCCAGTTTACATTTCTCTTATGTTTTTCCCCACCACAATGTGTCATGATGCAACAATCACTTTCCAAAATAGAGATGATTATTATACTGGAGACCATCACAAATCATAATTTAAGATAGATCACTCATCTTATTCTTTAATGATTACTATGGGATTGAAATCTGACATATTTTCATTACTTTCCTTACTCATTATCTATTTTGTAGGTATTGATTTTACTTTTCAGAGTTCTGGGTAAAATGTGGTAAGCCACTTCCATGTTTCCACTTTTATATTTACATATTAATCATGTTAGAAGTCCGTGACTTTTTCAAATTAGCAAACTGAGACGTTAGTTCCAATCAAGTTTGTTGTTCTCCTTACTCCCAAATATATGCACTAATTGCATTCCTTGTTTATTTTTTAAAGCTTTTCATCAACTTCAATGATAATTACATAATTAAATTTAGAGCTATAGACATTTTACATAATGTAGGTTTGCTTCCATATTTTAACATAAAATAGATGCAGTCCCAAATGTGCATTTATCTTTCCTTAATATAATTGGGAACTGTTACTTTAACCTATTTACTGGTTGTTCTGTCAAAATTTTCTAAAATTATTTTATAGATAAATAATCTATAATACTTACACATTTCTATGTTTAAGTGATAAAATGTAATAGTATATTCATATCCTACCTAAAACTGGGATATTTTGAATATCCTTTTAAAAGTAACATCAAATGCTCATTTCAATTTTTCCTCTTTATGAATAATATCAATAAATACCACTCTAAAAAGTCATTGAATAATTTATATCCATTTTTCTATTACTCTCTGAATTATTTTATATAGCTACTTTTAGTAGAAATATCAAAGGCAAAAGAAATACAAAGACAAAATCACAAAATTTCTTTCACTTTCTAATGCTATGAAGAATCACTCCATTTTTATATGTCACTCCAATTAATTTGAAATAATGTTCTGTACTTATCTTCAACTTAAACTTACCACTCCCTAAAGGGCATTTGCAGATTCTGAAATACAAATTAATTTAAATGGTGGTGGTGGTCGAGGGGAACCCACATCTATAACCACACCGTGAACTAACTAATTGTCTTCAACATAATTCAAAAGGAGACATTTTCAAAAGGAAACTTAACTGGATTGATTTTTTTCCTTTTATATTTAACATTACTATAATCTCTCACCAAATCTCTTTTCACCCTTGAAACGTTCAGTCACTGTTAAGACTTTAAAGCATCCTCTTCAGCCTGAAACTGTGTCCCCAGCTCATGTCAGGGAGTAATTCTGTAATCACCAGGGCTTCGCATGGACTGTGGATTTACTCCCCTCTCAGTGGGAATATTCCTTAATAGAGATGGTTGCATTCTGAGTTCTTGCATAAAACCTTAAATTAAAGTTGGAGAAATGTTCACTCCAAACTGATATTTGAGTTGGATTTTCTATAATTACTATTCTCTTAAAAATAACTTCACAAAATAAGAAATGCCTGGAAGAAACATAACTATGTAGCCCAAAGTAGAACTACTGAAAACCTCTCAGAATCTTCACTCTTTTTTATCAATGTGTATTTATAACAATCTTTTACCAAAAATATGTCGAGAACTGAAAACTCTCATTAGTGAGAAGGCCATTTACCTTTAGATGATATTTGAAACTTAAACACCCACGATGTTGATAGGAAGGTTATTTAAAATGCAGAAGAGAAGGTAAATAAATAGACCATGGCCAGAACCAAGGGGAATTCAGCAGCATGTGCTCGTCTTCATTTGTTAAAATGTTTCTGGTGCTGAGAAGTCATATCTTTTGAATCCTTTCAATGTTACCTAAAATCATATGACATTCAAAGAAAATCATGAAAGATACAGAGTTCATATTTTCAGAGAACCAGAGGGGCAAGTTTTTAACCACTTGTTTAGTCCTATAAATTTAGTATAAATGAAAAATGGAAAATTAATAATAAAAAGAAACGCACATGTAATTGACCATGGTCCCCACACACATAATTAAAATTTCTACCATTGAAGCTGATGTGGCCAAGGGGCCAATATTTGACAACCATTTACTTCATCCAGGCCTATACCATTGCTATTTGCATTTTGAAAATTTGAGAATATAAGCTTTACTTAATGTTTACACCAACCATAAATGCTATTTGTTAAGTACAATCCTCCACTGAGTTCTTTCTCTCTCACATATATTGTTCAGTCTCTCCTTCACCTACAGCTTCTGCCCTGTGATTATATTTAAGTATCTCTATTTATTAAGGGCAAGAACTGCAAAAACCAAACATATTTTTTCAAATTTCCTAAAATTGACAAAGGAACCTGATAAAATCAAATGCTTTGGAATAGGGAAATTGAGAGACTGAGGAACTCAGGTTTTCACCCTATATTCTTTTGTACCATTTGAACCTTGTGAATGTATTGCCTATTCAAAAACTAAATAAATATTTTCATGCGCAAGATTCCTGGACTCCACCCTAGACCTGTTGAAACAGAATATCTAACATAGAGCCCCGGAATCTTCATTTTAATAAGCTCACCAGGTGAATCTGATGCATAAATAAATAAGTAAGAAAGTATTGCAAATATAAATGCAGATGGCCCAGTACTGAGAGGCCGTATGTGTCAGGTAATACAAAGAATGCTGAAAACCTACCATCGCCAAAAGAAAACTCCCTCACCAGCCTGCTCTGATGTCTGAAATTGTTTTGTTAGACATTCTGTCTCCAATATGTCCTCGTAAAATTGCAATGCCAGGGTGAGGTGGAGAGAGAATTCTTGCCTTCACCAACTCACCCTTCAATCTACTTTCCCAGTGTTATCTAATCAGCGCAAAATCTTCTTTTAAGAAACAAGCAATACACACTCCCCATGATTTCATTATCATTACATTTCGATCAGTTTTG
Source organism: Pteropus vampyrus (assembly GCF_000151845.1). Classification (NCBI taxonomy): domain Eukaryota; kingdom Metazoa; phylum Chordata; class Mammalia; order Chiroptera; family Pteropodidae; genus Pteropus; species Pteropus vampyrus. Next base: position 1,048,038 of record NW_011888864.1, on the reverse strand, counting down.
ATACTTAATACCTGGCTGAAATGATTTCTTTGAAGGTCACCAATGGTGCTTAAGTAGCTACATGTAGTGGCTTTCTCTAATTCCTAGGTCAATAGACTCCATCCTTCTTGAAACTCTCTTTTCCCAGGAATTATGTAATATTGTGCTGTCCTGATTCTCTACTTTCTTTAATATGTGTTTCCATATGTCTCCCAAACTCTTCTGACTCATTCCCTGTAAGTTATTCTTGGGCCCTCCTCTCCATACTTCACTTTTCTAGTCATTATTTTCATGCAATCATCTCAAAGATCAGATTTTCTCACCCTGTGCTCTCTCTCTTGAGATATAGACCTGCTTCTCCTGCCCTTCCTCAGCATCTCACTTGGAAGCCTCATTGAAAACTTCATATCCACAGCTGGATCCATTAGCTGTATACCCAGCGCTAGTCTACATATTTTACAAACATGAATCCACATAATACTCACGACGACACTATTTTACTGATATAGGAGCTGAAATACCTAAAAGGTAAATTATGTTATTCACGTCACATTGCTATTGGATGATGAATCAAAGATTCAAACCCAGGCACGCTAAATCTAACGCCATAGTCCCATAATTATGTGATGTTGCCTCTCACTTTTAGTTTAATATTGATAAGCAAAGCTTCAGTGCTATCACTTTCTGGTCAGAAACTTTTGGTGTATCTTCACTGAATACTGAAATATTTAAAAATTTATAATTGGCAACTTAGGACTGGAATTTGATCTTACCTATATTTAATTTTACAGCCACATCTCCCATTATTCTCTTTTACATGCTCTAAATATTCCAAACAGTAAGTAATATAAATAAATTATTTACTGTTTTCAAGATTATATTTTAGACTTGTTCTCCTCTGGTTTGAGCTTTTCTTCACAACCATTAAAATTTTGCAAAAATCTATCTATGGCCTAAAACTTTGATAGGTATAGGAAAAAAACAAAATTCAAATCAGAAGTAACAGAGATCACATTTATCCTCTCACTTGAAACAACGAGTAGACCAAAAATGTACATGTGAAATAACGATTGTCAAAATATTGAACATTAAACAAAGAACAACAATGCCAGAGGATAATAGGGTGATTCCTAAGACTGGAAGTGTCAACAGTGCCATAGTTTGCAAGGTAAGAGTATCACTGAGCTATAGGACAAGCTCAAGAATCCCAGTACAAATATAATTGGAATCCCTATAAAGAGAGGAGAAAAGGAAAAGAATGAAAAAATACTTGAGGAAATAATAGCCAAAAACTATTCAGATTTGAAGAAAACTATATACCTGCACATCCAAGAAGTTCAACAAGGCCCAAGCAAAATAAACATGAATAAAACCACACAAAGTCATGTCAAAATCAAACTGCCCAAAACAGTGAAAAAAAGAAATTCTTAAAAGCAGTCCAAGAAAAGGGACACATTTTGTACAGAGGAACAAAGGTGAGAATGAAAATAGATTTCTCATTGGAAACAATGTCAGTTGGAACACAGTGAAGAACATCAATAAAGAACAGTGTAGTCTCTCCTTATCCATAGGGAATATGTTCCAAGACCCCCAGTGGATGCCCAGAATCGCAGATAATAGCAAATCCTAACCAACTTCTTCAATTTCATCAGAAATGTGACAGCAACTTCTTCATTGGCAAATGCAGCCTCTCCAGTAATGTTTACATTTTTCATTCCAAACCTACTCTTGAATCTGCATAACCATCCTTTATTTGCAGTAAATGGCTTGGTGTCACTCGTTTCAGGGGATCCCTTGGTAAAGTCTTCATACAGGCTCAGTGTTTTCAAGCAACATGTTGCTGTCAGTTGGAACATGTTTTCTGTTCATGTCTTGCACTCACAAATTTAATGCCTTTTTCATCTTATCTAAGCACTTATCACACACTGTGGCCATACTTTTGCAGTCTGAGGTGACACAGAAAAACTAGCCTGAATTTCTTTTTCCTTCTTCACAATTTCACAGATAGGAGATCCATTTCTACTTCAGATATTAGCAACCTCAGCATACAATTTTTTTTCCTTTCCTTATTAAGTTGAGGACTTTCACCTTTTCACTTAAAGGAAGCAATTTATGGCTTCTCTTTGGCATATCTAAATTGCCAACAGCACTCTCTCCTGCTTGG
>NW_011888864.1:1043163-1045845 GCF_000151845.1 Pteropus vampyrus | reverse complement strand
TCTCTCTTGAGATATAGACCTGCTTCTCCTGCCCTTCCTCAGCATCTCACTTGGAAGCCTCATTGAAAACTTCATATCCACAGCTGGATCCATTAGCTGTATACCCAGCGCTAGTCTACATATTTTACAAACATGAATCCACATAATACTCACGACGACACTATTTTACTGATATAGGAGCTGAAATACCTAAAAGGTAAATTATGTTATTCACGTCACATTGCTATTGGATGATGAATCAAAGATTCAAACCCAGGCACGCTAAATCTAACGCCATAGTCCCATAATTATGTGATGTTGCCTCTCACTTTTAGTTTAATATTGATAAGCAAAGCTTCAGTGCTATCACTTTCTGGTCAGAAACTTTTGGTGTATCTTCACTGAATACTGAAATATTTAAAAATTTATAATTGGCAACTTAGGACTGGAATTTGATCTTACCTATATTTAATTTTACAGCCACATCTCCCATTATTCTCTTTTACATGCTCTAAATATTCCAAACAGTAAGTAATATAAATAAATTATTTACTGTTTTCAAGATTATATTTTAGACTTGTTCTCCTCTGGTTTGAGCTTTTCTTCACAACCATTAAAATTTTGCAAAAATCTATCTATGGCCTAAAACTTTGATAGGTATAGGAAAAAAACAAAATTCAAATCAGAAGTAACAGAGATCACATTTATCCTCTCACTTGAAACAACGAGTAGACCAAAAATGTACATGTGAAATAACGATTGTCAAAATATTGAACATTAAACAAAGAACAACAATGCCAGAGGATAATAGGGTGATTCCTAAGACTGGAAGTGTCAACAGTGCCATAGTTTGCAAGGTAAGAGTATCACTGAGCTATAGGACAAGCTCAAGAATCCCAGTACAAATATAATTGGAATCCCTATAAAGAGAGGAGAAAAGGAAAAGAATGAAAAAATACTTGAGGAAATAATAGCCAAAAACTATTCAGATTTGAAGAAAACTATATACCTGCACATCCAAGAAGTTCAACAAGGCCCAAGCAAAATAAACATGAATAAAACCACACAAAGTCATGTCAAAATCAAACTGCCCAAAACAGTGAAAAAAAGAAATTCTTAAAAGCAGTCCAAGAAAAGGGACACATTTTGTACAGAGGAACAAAGGTGAGAATGAAAATAGATTTCTCATTGGAAACAATGTCAGTTGGAACACAGTGAAGAACATCAATAAAGAACAGTGTAGTCTCTCCTTATCCATAGGGAATATGTTCCAAGACCCCCAGTGGATGCCCAGAATCGCAGATAATAGCAAATCCTAACCAACTTCTTCAATTTCATCAGAAATGTGACAGCAACTTCTTCATTGGCAAATGCAGCCTCTCCAGTAATGTTTACATTTTTCATTCCAAACCTACTCTTGAATCTGCATAACCATCCTTTATTTGCAGTAAATGGCTTGGTGTCACTCGTTTCAGGGGATCCCTTGGTAAAGTCTTCATACAGGCTCAGTGTTTTCAAGCAACATGTTGCTGTCAGTTGGAACATGTTTTCTGTTCATGTCTTGCACTCACAAATTTAATGCCTTTTTCATCTTATCTAAGCACTTATCACACACTGTGGCCATACTTTTGCAGTCTGAGGTGACACAGAAAAACTAGCCTGAATTTCTTTTTCCTTCTTCACAATTTCACAGATAGGAGATCCATTTCTACTTCAGATATTAGCAACCTCAGCATACAATTTTTTTCCTTTCCTTATTAAGTTGAGGACTTTCACCTTTTCACTTAAAGGAAGCAATTTATGGCTTCTCTTTGGCATATCTAAATTGCCAACAGCACTCTCTCCTGCTTGGGGGCCATTATTAAGTAAAACAAAGGTTACTTGAACACAAGCAGTACAATAACACGACAGCAAATCTGATAACCAAGACAGCTACTAAGTGACTAATGGGAAGGAATAGTGTAGAGCGTGGAGACGTTGGACAGAGGGAAGAGTCTAGTTCCGAGTGAGATGGAAGAGAGTGGTGTGAGATTTCATCACAGTACTCATAACATGCACAATTTAAAATTTATGAATTGTTATGGGAGGAGGCTTGGGGGGCTTGGGTGAAAAAGGAAAAGAGATTAAGAAAAAATAAATAAAACATGAATTGTTTATTTCTGGAGTTTTCTATTTAATATTTTCGGACTGAGGTTGACTATGGGTAATTAAACACTCAGTAGGCAAAACCTTAAATGGGGAGGGAGCGGACTACAAATAAAGAGGGACTATTGTGATGGAAAAAAATTACTTAAATCTTTTAAAAGCAAATAGACTGTTTAAAGCAAAAATAATAATGTACTCGGGTTTATAATGAATGTAAAAATCTGCTATAATAATAACAAAAAATCAGGATGCAATAAATGGCAATAAATGATTACAAGGTTCTTATACTATACATAAAGATTGTGAAAAGTTAAAATTGCACTATGAGCCATAAGTTAATCACACACACAAAAAAAAATTTACAACGAAATGTTATCGCTGATAAGCCAAAAGGAGATATAAAATGGTATCACCAAAAACACAAAATTAATCCAAAAGAAATCAGGAAATTCAAGAAAGGAAAAAAGCAAGATGGCAGATTTAAATGCAAGTATAATAACTACATTAAATATAAATGATCTAAACACATCAATTAAATGCAGTAATTGTCAAATTAGG
>NW_011888864.1:1012455-1041987 GCF_000151845.1 Pteropus vampyrus | reverse complement strand
TAAGTTATCTTAGAATAGCTCAAGAATAAAGCAAATAGGTTTGGTTCATGTCTTTTGAAAACAGCATCATAATTGTATTGTTTCCTTGGAAAATATATAGAACCCCTGGTACACAGGGAAACACACACACCTTATTTAGAGTAAAAAGTAGAGAAAGAGAACAGGAAAGAAAACATTTTAGTAACAATAATTTCAGACTAAAAATTTACCAATAGCAACATTCCCATTTTTTATTGAATTCCCTTTCATTTCTATTAACATTTACTATCACTTTAGAAAACAAAACAGCAACAGAAATTAAAATGCATGACCTAAAATTTGGAGATGTTCATGTCCTGCTACAACTTTTGCATTTTAAAGTATTCTCCAATGCAAAAATTTCCCCCTTTTTAATCTCAAATATTTTTCAGTCACTTTACTACATTTTCACCAAGTCATCTTAAGGTATGCTAAAAATCACACTTTTAAGCAGAAAAAAATATATCCATAAGCATAGTGGAGAAGTTTTGCCCGTGATTAGAGATCATATGGTGAAATGGAAAAAGACAAGCTTTAGAATCACAAAAGCTGGTCTGTGAGTGAATAACTGGTTGGCTTTCTAGGGTACTTTCTGAAAGAGACTCAGTTTCCCTATCTATGAAATAGAATGTATTAGGCATCTGTATGTGATTCCAATTATTCTCAGCCCCACCTCTTTCTCCAACCACTGCTGAAGAGAACAGCTAGGCCCAGCTCCCAACATCTCTGAGAAGGTGCAAGCGGCAGCATCTCATTTCAGATCTGCACCAGTGCATCTTTAACAGCTACCTGTGTGTGTGTGGTACCCATGGGAATGCACTCAAGCAGGTACAAATGGAATGGGTGAACATTTATCAGCCATTCACCAATCTTGACTGATAGGATGGTAGTTGATGAATAAACATGTCTCTCTTTTGTACCCCAGGTAGACAATGCTTAGATGCACTTCCTAAGCCTTTTTAAAAGGCCCCTGGAATCATGGCCACCTGCTGGTGGACAACTCCAAAATGCATCTTTGCGTTGGCTTATCTTTCCTCCTTGTTTCACTCCTCAGTGCTTTACTTCCTGCTCTCTGAGTTTATTTATTGGCCACAGGTTTTGATTTCAAAGGAATGGGAGTTAAGGCAGAAGATAAGAATGCTACCATCCTCACATGGTAGGTAATGGATAAAACAAAATGACTTATGTAAACAGAATACCTACAATGTTCCAGGCATCATTCAAAGGAATGTGAAAAATTAACATATGTAAGCCTCCCAACAACAGTATAAGGTAAGTATTGCCGTTATCTTCTCTTTATAGAAAAGAAAGGCACAGAGAAGTTAAGTATCTTATCTAAGATCACACAGCTATCAAGCGTTTCCAGAGCCCACAATGTGTCCCATAATCTCAGCCCTTTAAACACACACTAGGTGCCAGATTAGTGAGTGGTGGCTTAATATTTTTACGGTGATATTTTATATTTAACACAAGCTTTGAAGTTGGAAAATTATGAAGGACAAGAAGGAATATAGAGCAATCGTGATGATAAATCTGCTTTCATGATAAGTTGGTATTGGAGTCGGCTTTGATCTTTAAGAGACGTACAGCCAGGCTCTGTTCTGTACACAGAGGGAGGCAGCAGCTCTCCATCACCACTGACATTTAAAATAGTAGTATGACTAAACTGATTTAGATGCTGAGCTTCCTGCTTAAATTCCACTTATCCTATTGACTTCAAACATAGCCTTTTGCTTTCAGTGTAGATTTTCCCCATTATCTCTTCCCTTAAGGCAACTCCCACTAACAGATGTCTATCTAGGTCATATATACTAAAGCTTGAGGTCCAAAATCCCCTTATCAAAGGAGATTGCAGCCTTTTTTCCCCAATTTAAAGGCAACTGATATCTAGGTACAAGAAATAAAGATAGAGCTGGCAAGTAAAACCCGAGGCCCCCAGATCTCGGCTGTGTAAGCCAGATACTGCTCTCCTGACACGAAGTGAAGATAAGAAAAGCTTCTGAGGTAGCAGCAGTGGGGCATCTCTAGGCTACCCTTCAGAACTCTGCCTAGTGGTCACTCAGGAGCCCCAGATATCTCAAAGTTGGCTGTTACGAACTCAGAAAGTTGAAAAGAGAGGAGCTGTTATACTGAGTCAGCTTTAGTGTCAGTCTCTTTTCAGCCTCAAAATCAAAACACCAAACTGTCACTTTAGAATTTACAAGGCTGTAAAACAGAGCCAGGGGTTCTCCTAATCTGAGACTGCACTCATCTCTAGCCAGGGATGCAGGCCCAATGCTTCCTTCTAAGAAGAACACAGGACCTCTAACTTTTGGTTTGTTTGTTTTCATTTACGTTAAAAAGGAAATATCTTGTATTTCCTCTTAAGAGAAGCAAATGAGAAAGACAAAAATTGATAGGCCTTTAAAGTTACCACCCAAGACCATAAAAATTTAACATTGGATAAAGAAAAACAGACTCATAGAGGATATGTAGTCTGCTGTGAATTTATAGGACTTCTCAAGTAAAAGTGCTGCTTTTGATTTGTAAATGGAGAAATCTTATAAAATATTTGGCATTCAGAGACAAGGAAATAGCAAAAGTTTCATAACTATAAATAAGGCTTCTTTTATATTTTAAAGGGCAGGATGTTCTAATAGATCCTTGGGATATAACAGGCTATTTTGGCCTTGCCCACAACCATCCCAGCCTTGACTTTAGGAGATGAAGCTTAAAGACTCTGGAGGATTTCGGAGAAACTAATGTGGCCGCACAAATTCAACTGCCAATTCTTAGACTGCACTTATTAACTCAGCCAATAAGAGGAAAAACTCTTCTCAATATTACAAAAGAAGAGCCAAGAGTGCAGATTAATCCACCTTAGTGAAGAATTACTTCCCTGTGAATAGGAAAAGTGATTGTCCAAATACAGCCCAATGAATCCAGTCATGATCTCATTACTTTTGAGTTCATTTTCATAGAAAGATGATCAAAATTTCAGCTTGAATGTTTTTTGCAGCTGCTATTGCTTGCTATTTCTTGAAATTTGGAATTTTACTTTTTGGAAAAAGATAATTTCTGAAGGAAATTTTTTCAGAAGATTACAGTATATTCCTCTTAAAAATTTCTTTTTGAGCCTACATTACCAGATAACTCAGAAGTGACACAGTGAGTGCATATCTGTCCCTAGGAGAAATACATATATTAAAAATTTTTAAATAAACTAAAAAATATCAAACATTAAAAATAAATGTGATTGTGAGGACATCTCAATGTACTTTTACTTGAGAAATCTTTGTAGAGTCTGTATTTGTAGCAAATATATTAATACCTGCCATGATCACCACCCAAAATCTGAGAAAATGTTTGCTAAACTAAACAAAAATTCCTGCACAATTTACCTAATACTTTACTGATAGCTAAAAGAAAGCATTTTAAATATACTTTTAGTGGACCAATCTAGTAATTTTCACCACACAGTTGCTATTTTAATTTAATTCATGGGGAAAATCAACTTAGAGTATAAAAAGGTTAGTCACTTACAAGGTCTGAACTGTTCCAAAATCATTAACATGTTATTACTGTCAGGTAAAACAATTACTTTGAACACATTCTAAATCTTATTTATGCTACATGAAGGCAATGAAATTTGCATTCAGCTGACTTTCAGGTATTGCTATTCACTGGTAAAATGTAATAGAATGCAGTGCTCTTATTATATAAAATAACCTTAATCGATAACCAGAGACTTTGTCCTAGCCCCAATGTAAGAAGTTACTTTGTAAAATTAGTAAATATATGAGTATATTTTAAAATAGTGAAATACATTTTATATTCAAAAAATAGTATTTGGGAATGTAATATGTTCAAAAGCTATATTGCTTTTGCCAAGAAAAATAAGTAATTATGAACATTCTGTAGAAATATGCATGATATCTGCTCCAATCAAATTCATTTAAATCCAGGCAAGCTTTGCTATTGCATATAAAAACCAAGCTGCGTACAGGAACGGTGACCAAGAAGCAAGCCAACAATAATATTAAGTTGTCCAGGACTCTTAATTCCTACTCCTTCTTTATAAATGTCTTGCATTTGATTAAAAAGATTATTAAAAGATTGCAAGTATTCTATTTCTCTGGTTTTACCTGAATTATAGCTTTAAGGAATAAAAATAAAAGAGTAATTAAAAGGCTAGTATCAAAAATGTTCAGGTCTTGGAATGATAATTTCTCAGACTAGAGTCTCTGACGCTGGTCCTGATGTCAAAAATTAAGTTCTGACTCATTTGGGGATAAAAAGAAGAAGAAGAAAAAAGTTCAGATCCAAATTCTGAATTCATTTAAAAGCTTAGGAAAGTTCATACCCAGATTTTAGAAGTTCGTATTTTGTCCCTTTTGTTAGAAAGTAATTAAACATCACATATATCCTTTGCCTCTTAAAAGGAAATTATGCTGGAGAAGACAAAGCTCAAATTTATTTGATTAAATAAATGGCTTACCATTCCATACCACATCTTGGAACAAACTTAGGTATTTTATGCATTTATCAGATGCATAAGTATCAATGCTCTTAATAACAACAATAATAATAACAACAAGCTACACCTAATTAAACACTAAGCGTTAAAGTTTATTAGCATGTGTCATGTATGTATTCTGTTACTCTACTGTTTTCTATTTATATAGTATTAACTTAGTGCCATCAATATATGATTATTTACTAGATATACAAAACACATGTTAAAAAAATGAAATAAAGGAGATTTTACTTCTTCATTTTAATATAATTTGGTTCTATTTTGTAAAAATAGTAGAGATGAGCTAAAGAGAAGTCAGCTGTAAAATAACGCAGAGTTTAATAAAAGTGATACATTAGGACAGTTTCATTGAAACCATATTGATGGTACCATCTAACTCAAATTTGAGTCTAATACGGTTTAACTTACATATATATTTTTAAAATTTTTATCTTCATCTCAGCAAGTCTTATATTAAATATCTTTCATTAAAGTACAGTGACTTTAGAATGTTATTTATAGTCATTTGCCTAATTTCTGAAGAATGAAATTGATAATATTTAATTTTATATTTTCAACACATACTTAAAACAAAGTAATAGAGTAATGTGAAATAAGAAATAAAAGGTTCCTCTTTTATTTTAATTTTGGTCTTTGTAGTTTCCCAGGACATGAGAAAATTTTAGTCTTAATCTCAAATATTCTCCAAAAATTAATTATTTGGGACTATTTTTCCTAACAATTGATGGTTAGAAAAAGGTCAAAAGAATAATACAGTTTTTAGACCATAAAAATTCTTACCCTCTCTAGAAAGAAATTCAGTCCCATTTTCCACGATGCCAATATTGCACTAGTAATGGAGCCTGCCAGGTAAAATTAATAGTCATTGTATTATTTTCTAATTAAAGTGGGCACAAATAGGTAAAACAAAAGCCAAAAAAAAAAAAAAAATGAGAACAATCTGGCACCCTTAATTGATTCTGGCTTCCACTAATTTTTAAATGTCTCAGGTTAAGCAACAAAAATGCATTTAGTTTTCAACAAAAATATATTTCCTATTTCTTTCTCTATTATTCAACAAATTAAAGTAGCAGATCTGACATGTATGAAGAGTGCAGCCAATCAAGTTTTTGGAAACAGACAGGAAATATTTATTTTTAAAAGTGGTTTATAAATCTAAAATTTTGAACCACTAATGATGCCTTTAAAAAAAAATAGATTATCTATTTTTAATGCAAACGAAGATTTCAACATGAAATACTATTAATGTCGATTAAGTAATTTCAAATAAGTTTTTATTTTTTTAAGTTCTATAAAGAAGTAGTATGTCCTCCTAGTCATTGTAAAATGTTTGAATAAACACTTGCTATGTGAATTTGAGTGTCTTTCTCTTGTACTATTTCAACCACTCTTTCAAGTTAATTAGTCCATATGAGTAATTACAAACACAGGCACTGTTTTTTTAAACTTATTCACATAGATTAAAATGAGAATGGCTCTTTTGGCATTATGTAGTGCACGACCTACTCAAGTGTGTATGGTAATCATTAATTGGTATGTTTAATGATTTTTACGATTATTATTTCAAGCAAAATCATGATGCTATGACTAAGTCTCTTTTGGTCAGGGCCATACTTTAGATATATTACCTATATTGTTACATGCCACAAAAGAGAACACTGGGCTCATAGCAACAGAGGCAGAATAAATGCCTCAGTGAGATTCCAAGAGCATTAGTCATTAGACAGCTTCTACTTGTTCACAACAAAGCAAGGGCAAGCTCCATACTTTCTGATACACTGAAGGACAGGCACAGACAAAAGACTGATACTAGAGTCTGATATTTAAGAACAAATGACATCTCTTAAAATGTACTGCAGCTCTGAAATGCTCAAGAAAATATGAAAGTAATTTTCCAAGCCCTTTCCTTGATGTTTCTTTTTTTGAAAGGAACATGATCTCTGAAGCCTTTGATTAAAGAAAGGTATAATCACTCTTTTTAATTCACTCTGATTTCACCTCAAAAAGGACACCCAAGTTCTCTTTATCCCAGGTTGGCTCTCACTTCAAACCAGAGGAAGGCATAAAAAAGTCAAGCTAATTTGAAGGGCTCTTCCCAAATGCTTGGAACTTCAGGGGTATTGACATAGTATTCTAAACTATACTGTGAAATAAAAAGAAAGAGAAGAAGAAATTGATGTGCCTTATCTGCCACAGGAAAATTCAGAAGATTTTTTTAACTTAAACAGTATAACATAGAACACGTGCAACTCTTACTGGCATGTGGAATGACCCTTAGTCAGGCCCAAAATATGTATACTTCAAAGATTATTCCTGTTATCTGCATTCTCTAATATCTCTAGAATGGACATGGGTTGTTTTTTTAAAAAATAGTAATGAAAGCAGCCCTTATTTTTAAAGAAATAATAAATTATATGTTGTGTTTGGAGATAAAAATCTCAGAATCAGTGTTCATCTCAGGGCCAAAGCAGAGAGAGATCCTGCTGAATAGAGCATAACACAAGAAAAAGGAGAAGACTATAGCCACCCTGGTGTTAATTGATAAGTGCACAGCTGAATAAAAGAATGGAAAAGGACTGAGAAGCAAGGGCAGCCAGGGCAGTTAGCACTCAAAAGCTGGTGAGCCTGTCCAACTAATCGGGCCGCGTTTGTTTTCACAGCTTTGCTCGGAACATTTGCAGGGCTGGCCGGGCACTCCCTGCAGAGCCTGAGAGCGGGTGGCGAGCCAAGATACCAGCAACACATTGTTTTACCTGCGCTGCCAGATACTCAGACAGAAAAAACACACAACAGTTTGTCAAAACAGCCATGGACGCTGCGCGCTCGTTTTTCCCCGCAGCCCCTGTCCTCGCTGCCAAGGTCCACGGCTGGGTTTATCTCAGCGCTGGAGAGATGGATCATCCTCTGCTAAATGCCCGGCGAGGCGGGGGCGATGTCACATATGAAGGGAACCGGAGTACTCCCAGGGGAACCCGGGCTATTTACCTGGAAAAGTCTGCTCTAGACACATTAAATCAGGTTCCCACAGCCCTCAGCCTTAGTCAGCACCTGGCCGCGAAATGACTCAGACACAAGGAAACCGTCACATGGAGGGGCTCCAAGCTTCATGGGAGACCTGGGCTTTTCAATTCCTCCTTACTGCCGGAATCACGTGATTTAAAAAAAAAAAAAAAGTACAGGCTGCACATAAACCTAAGGCAGAATTGGTCTGCCTTTGTCTTCTCTTTGTTATCTTGCGAAGCAAGCATCAGAATTGCCTTTGTTGGTTTTCCAATTCATCGTCAGCAGAAGCGCATGCGATAAGAACTTTCTGATCAAGCTCTAAACCTTTGGCACACACCAGCAATGCCCAATTATGAACGATCTAATAATATGTTCCTTGTGTTTCTCTGACAACCACAAGTTCAACATCCGGGATGCGATTGGGAATAGAGAAAGATACTGACACTACGTATTGCAAAGAGAGGGGAACATTCCTTAAACCGTCCACACATAACGGAAGCTGAAGTCTTCATTAGATACACACCTAGTGAAAAGAGAAAACAGGTTATACACAAAAGCAGGTTGTTTAAAGTAAATTTTTGTCAGGGAAAAAAATAATCAAGCGTTGCTTGGCAATTAAAGAAAAGTGGAATAAGGTATCTTTTAATTAACATTTTTTTCAAGTGGCAGAGATGTTCAAATGTTGCCACTGTAAGATTTCCTGCTTCATCTTCTGTCTTCTTTACATTATGTATTTCTAAAAATACATTAGGTGACAGTTTAACCGGCAGAAGAAAGCATATCCTTGCTCTATACATATGGAAATAAGCTCTCTCAGGCAATACCTGGAACAATGGTGGCAAAATCTATATCAAAGGAGATGGAACCTGAGAGGCTTTCCCTTTGTGTGAAACGTGTGTGAGCCTTGACTTAATGAGCTCCGGCTAGAGAGGCCACTTTGAACAAAATGTTCGGTCACCTCCACTCTCCACCCCGCAGGCTGCCTGAAAAGTACATAAAAGGGGGCTTCTCTGGAGAGAGATTTACCACATACACTTGACACTTGATCAAAGCGTAGGCATTTGCCTCCCTGAAACAGAAGTGAAAAGACACTAGAAAGCTGTCGCTGTAACCAGTGATTCCAGGAGGCTTCATTCTCCTCCTTCTGGAGAAATAATTATTCAATTCGGTTCCCCAACGTGTTTCAAAATACACTTTTTAACAAACAATTATGGGTTCTTACACAGAATTCTGAGGGTGTACATAAAACCGTTGGGTCACGCTTCGGTGCACAACGCTGGCAAACTGGCTCAGTTATGGCAAATAAATGGGCGAGAAGATAGTTCCCTGGGACCTCAGCCTTCACTGAGAACGCCTCCCTGAGGAACCTCACTACCACCTTCTCCTCCACCAGCATTCCAAGAAACATGAAATACAGGTAATATCTGAACCTTTAAAACAAAAGATTTAAAAAACAAATAGAGGAATTAATCCAGCTCCATTTACCGGATGTTGAAATCATGCTGCAACTGCTTTCTCTAGCTCACCATGGATCTCAGGGTTGTGTATTTGGCTTTTGGACTCAGACATTTGAAGTCCCAAACCTTTAACTCTATTGTTGCATATTTTCTGACCTTTCACTAAATTAATTCATTAGACTTGAAAACATAAAATTGATTTTTAAAAATTATTTTTCCTGGACCGAACATATAACTGGATTTTTTTTGTATGTTATCATCATGTCTGAACTTTCCATTAAAAAACAAAAATAGATCTCTCTTTTTTCCCCCCTAGATATGTTAACTATTTCTAGTGAAGAGTAATTTTTAAATCCCTGAAAACCTCCAAAAGTGAATACATCACAAGGAAGTGAATGAGTTTTCTCTTTTTTGGCAGATCTTGATCCATTACTTGCTGAGATCCTGTGTTTGCTGGTCCATTCAGCGCATGCAGGTATCTCCTGGTAGTGGAACACAGTCGCTTCAACGGATCAAGTAGAAGTGATCCTAGATCATTAAAACAGTTTTCAAAGATTCAGCTAATGGGTAGAAATGGCCTTACATGTACAGCTAATTTCATCATTCAAATTTCCTGGTTGTTCTGTTTTTCTCTGCCCGATAACATTTTATCGGACTGTAATGGAAGCGTCACTCTCATCTAAGCAGGCATTGTAACAAAATATATACATACCTTTGATATCTTCTTTTTTGGAAAGTGGGTGAATTTAATTGATAAAATATCAAAATATGAAGCTGGGGTTCAAAAATGTGGACTAGGTTTCAGCCATCAAATTGTAACTCAAAAGGCTTAGTTTTGATAATTGTATTAAACACAAACAACTGGAAAATTTTACTATCATGGACTTTCCTGAACTAAGCACCTAAAGTAAATGGGAAAATATACAAATAAGAAGTGCTTACAACAAACCTGGAAAACACATTTGAAACACTGCTGACATTTAAATTTTAAAATTAACTTTATATTTAATAACACTTCTAAGAAATCAGTATATGTGAAAAAAAGTAATTCTTGTATTTGGATTTTTCTTATCTTAAATTGGTTCTTATTTTAAAAATTAAAATAAAAATTATATGTATTCTTTAAGATCTCTCTTTTTTAAAAAGTAAAATATAAGCAAGAGAACTAATAGATGATTCATAAATGTTACAAACACCTGACTACCAAAAGCATTGAGATCAGGACTGTAAGTATAAAAACAAAAGTCAAACAAATGAAAACACTTTGGAAGACAGTTTGGCAGTTCTTACAAAATTAAACACACTCTTACCATATGATCCAGCTAGCACATTTTTCCTTTGGTATTTTTCCCAAATGAATTGAAAATACATCCACACAAAAACCTGAACATGAATGTTTATAGCAGCTTTATTTATAATTGCCAAAACATGGAAGCAACCAAGATGTCCTTCGATAGGTGAGCAGATAAACAAGCTATGGTACATCCAGACAATGGAATATTATTTAGCAATAAAAAAGAAATGAGTTATCAAGCCATGAAAAGATAAAGGAAACTTAAATGCACATTGCTACACACACACACACACACACACACACATCTGAAAAGGCAACATATTGCATATTTTCAAATATATGACATTCTGGAAATGGCAAAACTATGGAGATGATAAAAAGATTAGTGTTTCCCAGGGATCGGGGTGGAGTGAAAGATGACTAGGGGAAACATAGGGAATTTTTAGGGCAGTAAAACTATTCTACATGAGACTAAAATGGTGGATACAAATTGTTATACAATGTTAAAACCCATAGAACTTACAACACAAAGAGTGAACTCTATGAAAATTGTATTTTAATTAATAATAATATATCAGTATTGCCCCACCAATTGTAACACATATATCACACTAGTCCAAGATGTTAATAATGGAGAAAACTGGTTGGGGCAGAGAGAGCAAGAGGATGTATGGAAACTCTCTGTACTTTCTTCTGTAAACCTAAAACTGCTTTAAAAATAATTCTATTAATCCTCAAAAAAAAATTAACATTTCTAAAAATATACACTAATAATGCAAAATGTAACTGAGAGTATCTATGAATGTTACTCCACAAATATGCCTTTTAATAACTTAGCATTTTTTAATATATATTGTTCAGAGTGGAAATTAAAGTTACCACTAATTCTTTTCTTTCACTGATAAATTGTTTAATTACTAGTAGGGGGGATTAATAATTTGGACTCTCATTTTTTTTTCATTTTTATAATCTATAAAAAAGAAAAAAGTTTCAATACCCCCTTACCTTACCAGTGTGGCCCAAGAACAATGAGCTCTTTCCACTTGCCCCTACTAAATCTGTTCCACTTTGACAGCTTATTACTTTGTAGACACAACCTTACAAAGAATGCTCTTAACCCCATCATCTTATTCAATGATGGATTATTATCCATCTCTTCAAGACTGACCTCTTGTTACCCTTCATCAGTGTGCCCTGCACTGGCCAACCTGCTGTGCGAACACTAATAACCACCTTGCAGCAGGGACCTCCAGGGGCTTTCACATGGAGTCCTGGGCTCAGCAGAGGGAACTCAAGGCCTGCCTCTTTGTGTACTGCACCTACCATCCCCACCACCCATGAAAGGGAAACAGGAAAGGTGTTCAGGACAGCTGCTACTTTCTATTTTCCATACTGAAGTTCCAAGTAAAATTTCTTTTGGGGGTGCGGGGGAACTGTGAGTCTAAATTTTTTTTTTTTTTGAAAAACCACTGACATAGACCATATTATCTGCCTTATTGTAATGAAATTAATTTAATTTGTTGTTGAAAGTGCTCATTCTGCTAGTGAGGGAAATTGCCTCTTTAAAACAAAATATGCTGATAACTGAAATTGTAGCTAGTAGCTACAACCAAGCAAGAAATGTAATGGCAGATTTAGAGCAGATCAAGGCAGTAGACACTGACCTGGAAAAAGACTGAGAGATGAGGACCTAGAGACTGGCAAAAGAAAAGAATTTCATGTTGTTTAAGATTAGCAAGTGGAAGGGGAAGACTGTGAATAGAGGAAAGCTAGTGACAGACATTCATCCATCTCAGCAGATTTTGCTAGTAAGAACAGCAATCTCTAAACCCTAGTAGAAGCTACATTAGTTATTTTTATTGTTACAACCTAAGCATTCTGTCCATCCAGACCCTTCAGTCTTCTGGTAGCAAATATAATGGTTCCAGCCTGCATCTCATATAATACCAAGAACTAAACATGCACACAGAGAAAAGACCCTGAGAGCATGCAGGGGGAAGGCAGCCATCTGGTCAAGTGAGAAGCCTCAGAAAAAAAACAACCCTTTTAGCCTCCATGCTATAGACTGACTGTTTGGGTCCCCCCATAATTTGTATGTTGAAGCCCTACCCCACAACGGGATGGTATCTGGAGGTGGAGCCTTTAAGAGGTAATTAGTTCATAAATATGGAGCCTTCATTAAGGGGGTTCCTGCCCTTCTAAGAAGAGACTTGAAAAAGGATCTTTCTCTCCTCTATGTTGTAGAAACAGCAAGAAGATAGTCATCTGTAAACCAGGAAGAAAGTCCTCAACAAGATCCTGACAATGTTGGCATTTTGTTCGTAGACTTCCAGACTCCAGAATACAAAAGAAAAAAAACAAATGTTTGTTGTTTAAGCCACCCAGTCATTCTGCTATAGCAGCCTGAACTGACTAAGATGCTCTAGAACCATGAGTAAAGAAATTTCTGTTGTGTAAGCCACCCAGTCTGTGCTATTTTGTTATAGCTTCCCTAACAAACTAATACAGCTTTCAAAAGGCCAAGACTTATACTCCCATGGGAAGGTCTATACAGACAGTCAAGCAAAGCAGCAATCATTCCATATTTGTCCAAGATGGACTAAACCCCACCAAAAAAAAAGAGAGAGAGAGAGAGAGAGTACTTCTCACATCCACAGGGTTGTGGGGCCAAAAGGTTTAGCTAATCATAGGACAAAGGAGATGGTTTTTTAAAGGCTGAGACTGCCTCCCAGCTCTGGCCATTCACACACCCCATTCTCCACAGTATCCACAGTTAATTCAGCACCCAGACCCCTTCCCAGGCAAGACTTATACTCCCATGGGAAGGTCTATACAGACAGTCAAGCAAAGCAGCAACGAACAAAGCGATTTTTATTTGGAAGTAGACAAAAGAACTATGACTAATACTTAGAAAGTGCTGTGTCCCTTTAACCTCCTCCATGTTTATTATTGGTGCTAATCCCTGTCTGCTCTCCTGCGGTTTTCAAGAGTAAATGAAGATGCCCGTGGACTTGTCTTAGAGACCTTTGAGCATAGACAGAGGAGAGAGATTGTCTCCTACTCTGCTGCAGACATGAAGAGAGAGGAATTCCAATAGAAAGGAGGCAGCTAAAGGAAGAAAAGGTTATCACATCTTTGAGGCCTTGGAAGAAAGGGATGAACAAAGGAGGCTTCAGGGTTTTAAGAATCAAGAAGCAACTGTCTGAATAGGGTTACAGACCTGAAGTCTGAGAGAAAATTACCTCAGAAGCAGGCTGTAAAAGAGAGTCATACCAGAAATGATTACCTAAGCGTAGGACCCATAGTAGAACTATAAATAGTTCTGAGTGGCTCTCTGATAATAAATTGTCTGAGAGAATTTAAAATGAAGTCAAAAAAAAAAAAAAAGCTAAACCTCTCAAGGAATTTGCCATCCTGTTAAAATTCACAAAGACTTAAAAAATTATTAGTGTTAAAATTAGGGTCTTTGAATACGATTAGGGATAGGATATGTTGATCAAAGGGATAATTGAAACAAGTATGAAATAATAGGTCTAGTATCAGGCAGATTTCCAGCAACAGACGACAAAGGTCTGACTGAAATTCATTTAATTTTGAAATTATTTGGAAGGCGTTGGCAATGTCAGGGGCGACATCCAAGGATGCTGAAGTATCCAGGGACTAAGTATGAAATACAGGGAGGTTACCGCCCAGAGCCTGAAGGCATGAGGGGAGGGAAGGGTGTCAGCAGAGTTTAGCAAGACAGAAGGGGGTGCCTCAGGGGGCAGAAGGTGAATATCGGATCAATACAGCCTCTGCTAAAACTGTTCAAGGAATTTGGAGGCAAAAGGAGTTAATGCCATGCCTCCCTTCCACTCCTACCCTTTCCCCCAAATCACGATGATGCTCCCTTCGGTTAACTCTACCGGACGCCAGAGGGCAAAAGAGCCTGATGCTTTGGTCCCTAGAGCACGACCTTCCTGTGTACCCAGTAGGGCAGACAGGTGCACAATGTGCTGAGCAGGAGGGCCAGTGGGAGAGGCAGCATGCCTCATCTCAGTTAGAATGGTTTGGGCCACAAGAAACCACATACCTTGACTTCGTGTTGCTTAACCAATAAGGGAAACATGTTCACACGGAAAAGACCTCAGATAGGACTGATTCTTTCAGATGCTCAACAAAATCCTTGGGAAATCACACTCCTTTCTCTCTCCTCTGTGTACCTGGCCTTGACCTCAGACTAACTGGCTACCCAGGACTACAAGGAGGCCCTGCAGCAGTGACAGGCCAAGGGTAGAGCTGGTGCAGGGAACAGGAGGTGCCTTGTCTGTAGTGAATGTGAAAACAATAATAAAACCAACTCACAGTCTGCTTCTTGTTATCACCGTGTGCTGGCAAAACTACATAAAGTCAGTGATGAGAATGTGCCTCCCAGGGAAAAAAAAAAATCTTTTGTTCTGCAAGTTCTAAGCAATTACTGTAGCAACTGTTAAGTTTTAGTAATATATGTACATTTCAGATTATCACATGTTATTCCTTATTCTTTCACAAAGTATCAAAGAACCTCAGTGATATAGCTGGCCCTTGCTACACCTGGAGCTGGTACCACACAGAAGTTTCAAAGTATCTTTCTAAGAATTTAGAATTGTTTGAGCTCACTTTAGACATAGCTCACGTCCCCAGTCCCTGAGGTAATAAATAGTCCAGCATTTACACAGTGGCTTTAAAATAAACCATGAGAGTGCAGAGATTCTATAAATAACACGATCTGAGATATTTCAAGTCCGTCAACCTATATGAAAACCTCAAGAGATTAAAATCTTTAACAGTGAAACAGTACAAACCCAAGATGTAATATCTTTATTTTGATAAGTGCAAATTTCAGTTCATACATGAACTACATTACTGAAGTCAAATACTCTTTAAAATGGACGTTTCATTTTTACACTGTTAGGTGCTTGTTCCAAAACTAAAGAGCTACTCAAATTTTTATAATGGAGAGGGGAGTGTTCAAAACAGACCTGTTTCATGTGTCAAATACATCTGGCTGGCAGCATTCCACGATTCCAGGTGGAACATCCATACTCTACAAGGTGCTATAGGAGAAGGTGCCAGCTCTTCCTCAGACATCTTTATCTACAAATGAAAGTCTCCTGGAGCTCCGACCTGACTTTTCTGGGGTCTCCTTTGCTGGACTCCCACCTTAGGCTGATGCCATGGTACACCACATGCAAGGGCTATGGTCTGCCTGCTGGGCCTGGGCCGCTCAGAACCCATCCCCATGATGAGAGAGGCCCCACTTGCCACTCCCACAGCCAAGGCGAGTATTTGAAGGAAGGAGGAAGTGTTGCTGAGCTCCTGGGGCAGAACAATAGTATTGTTATAGTTAAGTTATATCATTGCTTAAAAAATCTTTTTAAGTCTCTATCTGGTTTATTGTTTATTACTTGCATACATTTTTATTTTAAATGACACATAGGTCTAACCCACATCTAGACTTGGTGTTATAGTATAGGTGGCAAAGGCTATCTCCTCACCTATGCTTGAAATTCATCCTGGTTGTAGTCCCTAGACCCTCCAGAAGCATAGCACAGGTGAGAAAGCTGGGAGACAGCCAAGGCCAGCCAAGGCTGTGCTCTGTTCACAGAAGGCAGCCTTCTTATCCAAGGCAGCCCTGAGCCAGCAACATCAGGGGCTCCTGCAGGTTGAAAGCATATGGCAGACAGAGCTTCATTACATCACAGGCACTTGTATTATTACAATCAAGTGGAGGTGAAGCATAAAGAGCCAAAAGAACTGCTCCTGATCCCCTGTGAAATATTCCCAGGAACTCCCAGCAATAGGGACTTGAGACTTTAGGAGAGAGAGAGGCACTGTGCCACCTCTGGAGGGCATAAGTTCATGAAACTGAATCTTCCTTGCTGATGGGATCTCATTAGCATTCCCCAGACTCATGAGACCTGTGGGCAACTCAGGTTACAAAATGAAGCACATATATATTTTTTAATATACAGAAGGAATGAAAAAACATATGATTTAATCTGGTGACCTTAAGACAGAAAGCTTCCATTTTTAATCTCTGGGAGTAGATGCAATTTTTGGTTCAAATGCTGAATGAGGCACAATACCACCAGTTGATAGCAATGTAGTTATAAGGCACATACTAAAGAAATGATTAAATCTGTTTGAATCTAAAACAGAAGAAAAAAACAAGGTGAAGTTTGGATGATTTTTTTTGGAGTTAGGAAAAGTACTTAAACTAAGTGCCTTTTTGAAACATAGGCATTTTATGTAATATTTCATAATATTTCTTCCTTCTTATCTGGCATATCACTCCATTATCAAAAAAAATGCTTAGAAAATAACTTTGTACACGTGTATCAGTTGAGAATGGAATACCTGATTAACAGTAACATCAGTAAGCAGGGTTAGACATATCGAATTAAGTGGCAAGTGGCTTTGGTTCAGCAGCTTGGCTAGTGTCTCTCTAACTCCCTTGACTTTTTATAATGATTGTTGCTTCAGAGTCACAAGATGGCTTCTGCACCTCCAGCTCCCAAGTCCAAATGCTAAATAAGATGAATGGTGAAGGATGAAGGCTTCTACTGTTTATCAAGGAAAGATGGTTCTCCCCAGACACATACTCCTGCCTCTCGTTGGCCCAGAACTAGATCCCAAGGCAAATTTAACTATGAGAGACTAGGATATCAAGTATTTAGCTTTCCAGATTATATACACATTTTTTCCTGAATTATAAAAAAAAACAAGAGACGAAACAAACACCAAATTCATTCATTTCTCTTCTCCCATTCCCATTTTTTTCATACTTAAATAATTGACTTAATAGGTTCATTATCAGAAACCAGAACATTTCTGAGCCATGAGATGACCCCATAACTTTTATGTACAGACCCCTCAGGCTTTGAGACATGGGTAGCTGAGCTGAGAGCAACTAAGCCCAGGACTCGGGATGGAAGTTTATTCCTGAGAGTCTGTGGATGTGCCAGACATGGTCCTGCTATCTGATGGCAAATTTGGGATTTCAGAGGTCTTCTGTTGGATTCTGGGTTCCAGTTTCATGATGTACTAATTAGTTTACACATTTGATTTTCAATCCTATAAATGAAGAACAATACCCCTTCCTTTTTCCATTAAAATATTAGGAGGTTCAAATAAAATATTCCAAAACGATTGTGAAAAGCTGAAAATATTATAGCGATGCAAGATATTATCATATTCCCCATTTTAAAAATAGTCCTAAAACAAAAGTTAAACAAATGAACAAACAAACAAAAATGTGTGGACCTATTTAGCTCACTGCCTCTCCTGGGGGCCTTTCTCAGTCCATTCTAATACATTCAAAAAAAAAAAAAAATCTTCACCTTTATCTTCAAATGTATTTGTCACTTCCTAGACACAGCCCTAATATATGTTTCCTTTTCAGCTCATCTCCTTTAGTCCCCTCTTCTCTCACTAGCTGGCCACTTACCCTTAGGAGAATTTACTCCACAGATACACTTGTTATTTCATAAACAAAACCACCAATTCTGCATGCCTAGAAACAGCTACTACTTTGGGTGCTGAGTTACGCTGCCTTTCATGTCTGCACAAGTTTTGTGGCACGAAATCAGTACTCAGTGTTTCCAGAAATACACTCGTGTATAGCAAGATAACCACTCTTCCATTACAATATCATGAATATTATGTGAGATAAATATACTGTCAAGTGCAATGACATCCTCCTCCTAGCTCCCTCATAAAGAAGTATTGAGAACACATAATTGCCCTCAAAAGATATCTATTTTATGATCATCATTATCTAAATATTACACACCAGAGACTTGTACTACTAAAGAGGGCTGGAATTACTAGTGAAATATTAGCTGTGTTTTACTTAAGCTCTTTGGACCTAATTCATAAAAATTAATTCATGGTTTAAAACAATGAGCTCTATTCCTTAATAGAATACTTCTGCATTTCATTAAAATCCCATCACCCCGATCATGTACATTTCAATTCTAGTCCTTCAGAAGGAGAAAAAAAGACTAACTTTCAGTAACTAGAAGAGACATCAAAGTTTTCAACTGGGACCCACATCTCAAAAGATCATAAAGAAACACTAAGAAACACTAAGAACACGAGGTGAAACAAAAGTCAGTCCAGCTAAATGTGCTTTTCAAATATATTTATGACCATTTGGCAGTAAATTTAAGTTTTAAAATGTTACTTTTTGAGGTATGCTGCAAGAATATGTGGATCCTTTCTGAGGAGGAAGGCGTGATTTATAAATTTTCATGATATATCCCAGATTTCCCACAATCATTTCTCCACTGGGTTTTTGGTATCTTTAAGGAGTTATCAAGGAGTTCTGGGCCCTTTGGGGAGACTGTGGACCTATGTATGCCAGTCAGCTCTGCACAAGCTTCTTCAGAGAAATCGTATTATAGAACATAATTTGTTATTTCCCACAATCATGATTAACTAATTACTCAATTTATTGATTCGTGTCTGTCTCCACCTCTGGGTTGTATCACCCATGAGCGCAGGGGCCTTTGTCTGTCTTCTTGACCCCTTCTACATCCTTTGCCACATGATAGAATTTTTAAAATCAAAAACATATTTTAAAATAAAAAACAAGCATATTTTACTAAATTTATTTTTGTGCAACTGGGATAAGCAATATCAGTTCAAGTCAAAATACATGTATTGATTTTCCACTGGAAATAATGGCTTATAAAAATGAGGAAAATAATCTCTTACATTTGTATTATCCTTAAGAGTCTATTAATTTTTCATGTGTATCCTGGAGTTTTACACTCACATTAACCACATGAGGAAATAGGATAGATTCTTTTTTCTTCTATATTTTATAAATAAAGATACTGAGATTCCAGGAAGTGACTTACCACAGACTCTCATTGCATGAGTGAAAACAATGGAGGTTATTCTTTCACGCAACATCAAGTCTTGCAGCCGGCAGTCCCAGACTAGCCCAGCTGTTCACCAGCATGTCAGGTGCTTTCCTTCCTCATCCTTACAGGAAGGCTCTTGTCTTCATGGTTAAAGGTGGCTACTCCACTTCCAGGCATCAAGCATATGTCCCAAGTGGAAGGATTAAGGGCAAATGGCTCTTGCTAGCTAATTCTGTTACTTTAATCAGTATAACAAAAGCTTTTCTGATCATTTACTCAAAAGACTTCCACTCAAATCTCATTGACCAAACTGGAACATGTGGTCACCTCTAGGTAAAGGGTGTATGGATCTGTAAGCATATTAGGCTCTTGAACCAAAATGTGGTTTTCTTCCAAAGAAAGCCAGGCATGCAATAGCATCTGCCATACATGGAAGAGTGAGTTTCTTTAGCATAGAAGTCCTCAAATTTACTTTGAAAATCCATACAGTGGGAAACTGGGGGTGAGGGTGTGTGGGGTTGAATTATATTCCCCATTCCAAATTCATATATTGTGTCTTAATTTCCAGTATATCAGAATGTGACCTGTTTTAGAAATTATTATTGCAGATGTAATTGGTTAAAATGAGATCATCAGGATGGATTTTAATCTAATTTGACTGGTGTCCTTATAAAAAGGGGAACATGAAGATTTTCATCTACAAGTCAAGGAGAGGAGGCCTAGATTCTTCCCTCGCAGCCCGCAGAGGGAACCAATGCTACCTGAACTGTGATTTTAGACCTCCAGCTTCTAGAACAATAACCTCCATTGTTTTCACTCACGTAAATTTCTGCTGTTCAAGTCACCTAGTTTGTGGTATTTGGTTCTCTGAAATGTGATAATTCAGATTTGACCATAAGCATTCATCTTATCAACTTTTTATTTTTTATAGTTTTTTTTTTTTTTTTCTGATTAGAAGAGTCATATATTCTTGGTGTAAAAAAAAATAAAAAGTTTTAATAGAGATTTAAATCTCTCTTAATCCTCACTCTATACCTTCCTCTCACCTTCAAGGTAAGCACTACAATAGTCTAGGGACATATTTTTCGTAGCCTCTGAAACAATGAAAGAGAGTAAGTGAAAAAAACAAAACTCAGTTTACATATGGCTATATGGTGTGTGTATGTGTATGTGTATACACATGTGTGTGTGTTTGTGTATTAGCTCTTCTTTTATTTTCAATAAGCTTTGACTTGCAAGAAGATTCTTGCTAAAGTCATCGTATTTCAAAGAACCAAATAATTTGAACGGAAATAGATGAATCACTGACCACCATCATACAAAACTTCTTTATGTGCCATAGTAGAATTTCTCTTTGTTTCTTGGTAATAGTATAATCACAGTCCGGCTTCTTGAAAATCAGCCTCCATCTGCTGTTTTCACACATTGCAGTGCAAATCACATCTTGGTCATTATGGCTTTTGGAGAAGCCTACAGGAAAAGGACTGAAAGTTCACGGGTCAAAGGGCTCAGATTTTAAACAGAGTTTAGCTTTTTCTTTCTGCTTCAGCCCAGGGGGGTGTATTTCCCATGAGATGCTTGATTTTTTTTTTTTTTTTTTAAGAATAGCCATAGTAACTGGATTTATTTGGAAAAAAGTGTTAAAAGCAAAGAAATTAAAGTCATTTGAGGTAACATTAGAAAATTGTTTATTTAAAGGAGGAAGCATTGCAAATGAGTACTGTTTTTATTTTGATCCTTAGGATGAAAAATTAGTAATCAACAATAAAGAAATATGAATAAAAGAAAAAACTATATACCTAATTAGTTTGAACACATTTAATTTGTAACTTAAAACTAAAAGTATTAGTGAATTTAATGGTAATTTTACCTACTAAAAATTACTGTGGATACCAAATATATATTCTACTAGCTACAAAAACTTTGGGTTCAAATCTTGGATTAATTGGATTAATTTTGAGTTTATCTTTTAAGAATATCTATTTAGAGTCTAGATATTAATCCTGTATACTTTGAAATGTTTTAATAGCTAATTAAAGCAAATGTATACTAATTTTTTAAAATAAATGTTTTTCCAGAAATAGACAATAATAACAGATTGAAATACATATGAAGCGTGATATCCGAATATCATTCAAAGGGTTGAGCAAATGGTAGATGACAACCTTGAAACACAGGGGGAAAAAAAACTTTCTACTCTCTATAACTGTTGGTGCTTGTCACATTTGAGATGTTTTTATTTAAGAAGCTCTTTTGCATGTTAGCTAGCTTTCTGAATTCTGAAGCATCAGTGTCTGTGATACTGTGAATGTCCTTGGCCAGACTAGCAAATGAAATGGTCAGTAGAAAATCAGTGAGTAAATAATAAGGGTCTCTGGTTACCTCTTCTGGCTGACACCCAAAGCCGATGGCCTTTTCCTTAAAAGCATAGGACACTGTGGCCCCACAGGAGGGCGTGTTTGAGGACTGTCATTCAGAGATCTCTTTTCCACTCTTCCAGACCCCTCAGTGGTTTGCTGAGGGCCCAGCCTAACATGTAAGTAAGTTCCTCAGGCCTCTCTCAGGTTGCTGAAGAACAAGCCGTAACAAAGAGAGCAATTTCTGAAAAGGAGGGCAATTCCCTCAGAGGCCCAGGTGCACAGTCCTGCTAGCATGGCAGCGGCTCATCCGTCACAGCCATGCCACATCCAGTGCACCCCACAGCTGTCTCTATGTGGACAGTCAGTGTTCGCACCCCGGTTTTAGCAAAAGAGAAGAACTTTGGTATTTCCTCAAGCACCAATTGAGATTGAATTCGATATAGATACAAAAAGGAAAAAAAAAACTGCAAAGGGAGAGTTTGGACTCACTGGAGAATAATTCAGGATGATAGACACAATGCTAAGAGTGGGCTTTGAAGCGAAATAGCTGAGGCCATAGTACCTCTCGAGCGTAGGCTGAAGATTTGCCAGTCCTCGGGCTCAGAAGAAAGGAGCTGCAGCCAATATGTCGCAGTACCCCAGAGAGCTCAGGGCTCAGAGCAACTTTTTTTCTTATCCAATGTTCATAATACGGTCTTTTGTTTGTCAATTATGGCTTGTTTCAGGTAAAACTTCAGAAAATTACCATCATGTATGAATGAAATAAAGAACTGGTTAATAACAAAATCACACACTTTTGGTAACTGATAGAATAATACAAACACTAAGAAAACAGCCAAATTGTACTTTAAAAATGGAGACATCTTCCTTGTCTACTCACAATGTCAGAAATACTCTCTAATTAATACCAAAAGATAGAAAATCCAATTGCCTCTTGATGATTTCAAAGCATAATTCTTGAAGGGCCAGTAAGTATGTTCAAGCAAAGATGATAAGAATAACAAATATATTAGTTCTTCTTACCATAAAAAACATGGTAGTTCTTATTGTGATTATAATTACGATAACATATGGTTTTATTAAGATATTTTAAGCTAAACTTGATAGTTAAATATGTTAAATTTTGTATCTTTTCCATAGTATATATTAACTTAATCAGTGAAAAATATTTTGTAACTCAATTCCAGCTAAGTATATGATAGAAAAATATGAAGCCACAAACAACATAAATATCAGGCAACCCCACAAACTCCCACCAGATGCTCAAACACAAACCCTGCCATGAAAAGACAGCTGTGTTATTCTGAAGACTATATTGGGCTATGAGTAATAAAAGTTATGAGCACGCTAGGAAGCCAATAAATACATTTCCAGATCTCTCCTCTTGGTCATCACTGATTCACTCTCCCTGGTGCTGCCCTTTTGTCTTGAGCCCTCAAATCACAGCCTCTAGTTATTACCCACTTTTCCTGAGTCAAAAATAAATCAAGATATTATTGTATACCTATGAAATCCCACTGAAGAAAAAATGGAGAGAGTCATCTGTTCTTCCACATATGCCATTAAGAATGGCCGTATGCATTATAAATACACAGGGCAAGGGTGGGGATGGCAAGTGGTCATATATTTCCTATCAATGGGCTTGGAAAAAGAAAAGGTTGCCTTTGATATAATTTGTATCAGCTTCAACACTGCTAGCTCTTTGTATATTTCAGTGCCAGAAAATCATAGTTGCACATACACCTGCCAGTGGGGTATCTTTTTCACCAGTCTGCCTATTTTTGAGGTGTTCTATCTCTTGACAATATTAAATCAATAAACCTAATTTACAGCAACCTACCACATTACAGCATTTTATATCACACTTCCAAGAACCAGCAGTCTAAAATCTTGACAATTTAAGCCACATACTAGCTCTTGACATTTAGATCTTTTCCAGTAAAATTTATAACAAAGTATTTTTATATACAACACAATATCTATTTTCTCTACTTCTTTCAATAGTAACATCATTTCAGACGATCACTTAGGCTTTAAACTTTGTAGCTATTGTCTTAGATTCACTCTTCTCGTGTGTGACAATATCTTATCAGACACCGAGTCTTATGACTTCTCCGGAATGTCTTCTACCTTTGTCCATTCCATCCATTTCCAGTGATGTTATCCTCCTCCAGTGATTGGTCATTTTATACCTGGATTATCACAGTTCTTTCCTAATACATCTCACTATCTCTAATCTCTTCCCCACTCCAATTCATTCTAGTCAAACACCACATGACTGATTTTCAAGAAACCTTAATTTTTCATTTTACTCGCCTGCTTAAAAGCTTTTAATGCCTCAAACTGGTATTTACATCCTTCCCGGTCCCCAGTCCAGCTTTCCAAGTGTATCTCTTACCTCTCTATCATTGTAGTGAGAGACCAGAGTTCTCATGCACCCTAAATCCACCATGCTAATGCTTCACCCTACATCTTCATTTATATGCTGTGCCTCACCAGGAATGTTCCCCCATCTTCTCTCTTTACTGAAATTGTACCTGTCTTTCAAGGCTCAGCTCAAATCCAAAGTCCTCCATAAAATTTTCAAACATCCCTGCCCACAAAGATTTCTCTCTCTGAATTTCTCCTGTCCCACTTTCCAGACATAATCTGTGCATTTAAATGTACCTTTTCTATCCATATTATTCATTTCTATCCATATACATATATAAATATATATACATCCATATACACATATACATGCATATATTTTTCTTATGTAATTGCTATCATAAACAAATATTATTATGTGACTTGCTTTTTTAATACACTAACAATATATGTTATGATACCTATGGTATAATGGGTGGCTATTTCTGTTTTATATGTCTTTACTTTTCAAATTTTTTATAATAATATGTATAAACTTTGTAATGACATGAAAAAAATGTTATTTTCTGACCACGAAAACAAGCAGATAAAATATCAACATGAGAGATCATGACCTCAACTTTCTACTCAGTAGAGAAAAAGGAAAATTTCAACGATGACAAAAATGCATGAACAGAGAGAATATAATTGTATCACTTTCAAAATTCAAAGATTTTTGTAAAATAAGTTAGAATAGCATCCACAACAATATTTATGTATTTGTTCAACATATAATTAAGCATCTACAAGGCTCAAGAGTTGTGGGGGAGAAATGAATTAGACCCAATCCCTGCTCTAGGGTGACAATTTACGGAAATTTGCAGTAGTAATCTTAGACATATTTGTGTTTCTTTCCTTGAAGCTCTCATTGCAAAGAAAACATATCTTTTGAAAGAAGGTTATTTGACAACAGGGCTAAGCTCTCACCAGTGTTACAGATAAGATATTATTATTATGTAACACATAGAGTTGATCACTTGATTTTATTAACTAAAAAACAATACCTTAAGCTTAATGTGCTTTTGATTTTAAAAAAATATCTCTGTAACTATTACTTCATGTTATGACTACAACAGCTCTTGCGATAGGATCCGCATTCTGTGCATAGGAACCAAGCTAAGGAATGAAATTTCTTGTTGATAAGAAAGATTCAGTCCTGGTCCCAGAACAAATTTTGACATCAGAACTAAGATATAAGTAAGTCGTAAGGTGAGGGCCTGGGGCGCAGTGAGCTCTGTTTTATGGTCAAGATGACGTGGCACACTGAATGTTCCAGTCTCTTTCCCATGACAGTCCTGGGTGACTATGAACCAGAAAAGAGGTTTCTTGAAGCACATTCCATTTGACAAGCACAAATAAATTTACTCAACTGTCTATATTCTAGAACTATTCAAGCAACATCATCATGACATAAGCTAAAGAACCCAAGTTGGAAACAAACCTATAAGTTCAGGCACATGCAATGTTTAAAAAAAATACTGACTTTAATATCTGATCAAATACTGAGAATGAGTAGGGGTAGGGAACACAGACACAAATAG
This sequence comes from Pteropus vampyrus, assembly GCF_000151845.1. NCBI lineage: Eukaryota > Metazoa > Chordata > Mammalia > Chiroptera > Pteropodidae > Pteropus > Pteropus vampyrus. Next base: position 1,016,498 of record NW_011888864.1, on the reverse strand, counting down.
GACCATCTGTTACTTATTTAAGCCATTCTTAGACAAGAATATATTACTTTTCAGGGAAAAAAATATTGTTCTTTCCAGAGGACTAGGAATGTGATATAAACAATGAGATGAGATAAAGCTGTTTATATCAAAGGGTGAATCAGATTATAACACTGAAAAATAGTACACATTTCCTGTTATTGCTGCTATAAGTAAAATAGTATTTGAAAGACAAATTACCATGTTACTATTCTTGAAAATCCCAGGCTCTTCTGTAAGTAATGACATCTCAGTAGACATGAGACTAACCAAGTACAGACATATCTCTATCTACATAATTTAAGAGAGGAAAAAATCAATTGTTTCTCCTTCAAAAAAAGAGAATAACTTTTTCTTTTAAAATTTAAGGACTCTAGAAAAGCTTAAGTTTAAGGGAAATAAAAACCACAAACAGGGAGGGAAGCTATAAAAGGCAAATATGCTTCCAGTGGGACTGGATGTACAGCCCCGGCTCTACGATGTTCTGGGTCATAAAGAGCAGGCAGGTCCCCAGATCCGATGCACTCGCAGCAGTTCACAAGCCCCACAGGGCCTCTGCAACCACAGCTTCAACAAGACTCATGACAACGAAAACTGGCATCCTCACTTCTGGCAGCTGGCGGTTCCAGTGCTGACCACACACTGACACACACATGGCTGGCATTTACCACCCATCCCGCCACTGGCTCCAGTGCGCAGGCCCGCGTGGCCACAGAAACTGGCCTGGGTCTCGGCCTGCACAGACACTGGTTTCAACATGAGCTCAAGAACAGTCCCCACCACACCCTCATATTTGGAAGCTCACCTAATCTCACCTCTGAGCAACCACTCGATTTCCCAGAGGAGAGAAGCAACTGCAGCAGTAACCCGGATATGTCCCCTGCTCCCTAAAGTCCAAAAAGAAGCTAGCTCCAAGCCTCCTACTCAGTTTCTGGCAATTGGGGGAGCATCTGTATCTCAAACTCGAGATGACCACCAAGCAGCCAAAGCTATCTTGAACAACAGCCCCAAAAGGAAACAACCTGGTAACCAACTGTCTAAGTTCGCCCTGACATCAGAGGCTTGCCAGAACAAAGGACTTGCAGTACTGCTACGAAGAAAGTCCCAGCAAACCAGGACTGCTTGTCAAACCCTACAACTGTCATCAAGGTTCTGACGTCAGCTCACCTGGGCCCACCTTTGAGAGTCTTTCTTGGCAGATACATGACAGCCCTTCTACTGTCAGAGAGAAGAGGCTGCTCTAGGAAGCCCTGAAAGTCCCCCGTGGGGCTCTGCAACAGCTTTTGTCTGAAAGTAGTTCATTTTTCCCTGGTAAATGATAAGTGGTTTAGATGGTTATGGTTACTTTGGGTGAATCCTTAAAGAAGAAAAGTTCATCTACGTGGCCTGGAGAGGAGGAAATAGGTCTAGTGGTTCTCAGTGGGGCATTTTGCCCCCAAGGCACATTTGGCAATATCTGGAGATACTTTTGGTTGTCACGGTGGGAGAGATGCTCATGGCATCTCATAGGTGGAGGCCAGGGATGTTGCTAAACTTCCTGCAACCTGCAAGGAAGACCCAGCCAGGTTGAGAAACCCTTGTCTGATCACCAAAGAGCTAGGGAGAGTGGCTCAGAGGTTCATCCATGTGATTACAGACCTCTCCAAGGGTCTCTAGGCTGACATACTCCCAACGTCTGTGTGCCTGGCTTTAGACACAATTAATGTGTCTAAGTTTCTCTTGGAGCCTTTTCTCTCCTTTTTTCATTATTTTTCCCCCCAGAATGTTCAACTCCCAAGTGCTTACCTCCCCACGCCCCATATCTGCCTCAACTAGTCCTGGGAACAGACAACAAAGGTCTTCCTCCCTTTCCAGGGGCGCTATATTTCAAAGAGAGACATGGAGAGCAGGAAGACCTGAACTCAAGCATGAGCGGGATTCAGGGAGCACTGATCCATTTCTAGGCCTGGAGCCAATCTAGGGAATGCCTTAGCTCAACCCGGGATCCCAGAAGGGGGCACATTTGATCAGAGATGCAGCCCTCTACCCTTCAGGAACCAACAAAAGGCAAAAACAGGTTCACGAAGGAGACCAAACCCTGACATTTGCCTTTCTTTATTGAGGAGTCAAGCGAGCACCATCAGGTGAAAAGGTCAAGGTAGTTTCGGTCTGGAGTGGAGAAGAGGATAAGGCCACATTTGGAGAGCACCCAGAGACTTTTTTCCTAGTGACAGGGCTGGGCTGCTCACAGATATTTTCCAGGAAAAGACAGGAAGTGGGTGATGGTGTATCTTATTGAACCTATAGAGATAATTGAGAGATAATTAAAAATATAATGACCTAAATTGGGGCAGAGGATACACACTGTCATTAACCTCCTTGCTCTGAAAGAAGGTGCCTTGAGAGTTTGTGGTCAGGTTTACTACTTATTTAAAAGACTCCACCTCCAATACTTGTCCCCTAACCTACTGGGAAATCAGCTCCTTATTGACTCAGAGGGACGAGTGCCAAGACCAGACTCACCAGTGTCACTTTCTTCAGAAATCCTACAGTCCTGTTAGAAATGCTTTAGCCAAGGGACTAATTTTTTCAAACTGAGGGAATCTAAGCACACAAACGATCACAGAACAAAATGATAGAAGTGCAATTTGCACATGATTAGTTTGGTGGGTTTAAAACCTTATAACAGAAAGGTTTGCCTTCTTAAAATAATTCTTATGATTTTAATTTTAAAGATCTATTACGGAGAGGAATAGAGAAATAAATATCTGTCTTTTCTCTTCCCTCACTTTCTTAATTGGTCTGTCTCCCTTGCTGTGTCTCTAAACTGTGTCCCGTGAGGATGTCAGAAGCACCAAGAGAGTATTAGGAAGCTCTGTAGCCCTCTTCCCTCCCTCTCCCCCACCACCCCCCGGCCCATAAATCCCAGTCTTCCCAGAGCATTTGCCTCTCCCTGTCAAGAATCTCCACTGGAAGACCCCACGGGGGTGTGTTGCAGCCTCTGGAGCAGTGGGTGAGAACTGGATGAAGAAAATTGTGTCCAGGCATCAATCCCCTAATTTATCTGCGGAACGCGTTTCTCCTCTTATCTTTCAGCAGCTCACATCTCTTCTTCCCCTGGCTCCAATTTCACTTTATCCCCCTCTTTTTCTACCCATCCCAAAACATGAGCAACATGGTAGAAAAGCGCACATAGAAAAAAACACACATTCCCAAATCACTCAGACTTGCGTTTGAATGATCAGCCTGACCACATACTAATTATGTAACCTTGAACAAATTGTAATCTCTGAATCCACACCTGTAATATGGTAACAATAATACTACGTGTTTCCTACATTTATTATTAGGCTTAAATGAAATATTGAGTCTACAGTCCTTGGTGCATGGTTGATGCTTATTAAACATTTGTCTCTTTTTGTTGTTCTTCTCCTTCTCTGCCTTTCTCTTCCCCTTTCCAGACTGAAATAGGATAACAAACAAGATATGGATAAATCAGCAAATTTCAGAACTGGAAAGAAACAAAAAGCGCATACAGTCTCCTAATTTTATGATGAAGGTGTTGGTGCTCAGAGAAATAAAACAGCTTGCCTGAGACCACACAGCAATTGTGTGGGGGATTTCATGACCCAAGGTACCTTTTTAAGGTTCCTTCTGACCACATTACACTGCAGACAAACCAAACAGATGGGAGAGAAGTAGTGTGCAGTTGCCATTTCTATATCATGTTTGATTCATATTTCATTTAGAAAATTTACTTCTATAACTTCTTTTAAAAGTTTAACTTGTTTTTATTGAAATTCTTCAAAACTGGGATCACTAATGGGCTTATGCTTCTAAATGGTAGTAAGCTCAAATTTTTTAAATAGTTTACTAATTTCGCAACCACCCAAAATATACAAAGTGTTGAATGTGCGTATTTCTTATATGGAAAACCACAAGGATCTGTCCAAGGATCTTTGGTTTGACCTTGCCCAGTTCCTGAGCTGGGCGCTGGATCCAGCCCGATGTTGACTCTGCCATCTGCCAAGCTTCCAGCTCTTGTG
>NW_011888864.1:1007421-1011600 GCF_000151845.1 Pteropus vampyrus | reverse complement strand
ACAATCAGAATTGTAGTTTCACCACTTTTCAGTTTAATATTCTGATCCTAGGAAAGCTATTTAATAATCTGAGTTTCAATATTATCACTTCTGAAAACTAGAAAAATAATAGCAACATCATGGGTTTGTTGTAAAGATTAAATAAGATAATGCATACAAAGTGCCCAGCACAAAACAGCCACTCAGTAGAAAAAAGTGCTTTGCCACAGAATTCCAGCATAATGGCATCAGTCAGCAGTTTGCATCAGATAAGGTCCAGCCCATAAATTGTGTGTAACATTGACATTTGATGGATAAAAATCTGTGTTCCTCTTGCATGTGGCTCTCCTCCTCATCTCTCATCTCTGCTTTTCCATGTCCACCTTCCTGGTGTTTTCCTGAGTCTCCTGCCTCAGAGCTTTTTCTAGTTTCCCACCTCATCTCTGGCCGACTCACCATTTCTGGCCAAACCACCTCATCTACTGCTCTTCAGCCCAAGCAGAGACATCGACCAGGGTTGGAACCACCATCTGTTCTCAGCAAACCGATCATCTGAGTCAAAACACACGAGGAAAGGAGTTGCTCTTGACTGCAAAGGGCATGTGGCAACCACTGGACAAGGTAGTAGAGTCTCCATGGGGACTTTTCACTCTTTGGAACTTGAGAATGAATTTAAGAGATAATTTACTTCCAACTTTCTGATTTTCAAGAAGGAACAAGGCCCAGAAAAGTTAGGGTTACACAGTTAGTTAAATGCCTAGATTTCCCTTCCTTGCACTACTCAGACATAAATAACCACTTGGCATACCCCAAAACCGCCCCCACATTCAGAATACTGAGGTTTGTATAGACAATATCACGTATTCCACTTCAGCAACATAATGATTTCCTGATGATATACGATAGGTCCCACATTATCACTAAACAGCATTTTACATTTTGACAGCTGACACTGTTTGGGAACCAATTGCAACTTTAGGAATTGGAGTCCAGCTAGCACATACTCTGCCTGAAGCCACAAGGTGACACATTACACACTAACACCCGCAGGGACTCCTGAAGTATATGTGTGGTGGGCAGTCTCCATGTCCACATGGCTCAGGGATTGAATGAAGAAGCATTTAAGAATTTGCCTCACATCCATTTGTACCCTAAAATCCAATAACTTCTTTCATGAAAATAAATACATGAATATGCTTAAAAATAAATTCAAATAGAACAAGAGAATAGTGTATTAGTCAGAGTTTTCCAGAAAAACAGAACCAATAGGATGTGTAGGCCTATATAGGGAGAGATTTATTTTAAACAGTTGGCTAATGTGATCATGAGAGCTGGCAAATCTGCAATCTGCCAACAGGGCAGGCCAACGGGTCGGAAATTCAGGCAGGATTTCTATGCTGCAGACTTGAAGCAAAATTCCTTCTCCTCCAGGAAACCTCAGTGTTAGGTCTTGAGGCCTTCAACTGATTGCAGGAGGCTCAGATTAAGGAGATAACCTGCTTTATTTAAAGTCAACTGATGGTAAATTTAATCACATCTGAAAAATACCTTCACAGCAACATCTCAACTAATGTTTGAGCAAACAACGGGGTACCACAGCCTAGCCAAGTTGTCACATCAAATTAACCACTACAGGGGGACAATGCAAAGGGTGCCCTCCTCCACCCTGGTCCCTTCTGCCTTTCCCTGGAGCTCAACCCTTTAAATGGCCAAAGTCATCCTTTCCAGGCTAGGCACTGGTTCTATTGGTTTCAAAAGGTCTAAGTTGGTAAGAAAGCACTGGACTTTCTTTATTCTTGACACTTATTCAGTCTTGACTCTGTGCCAGGCCCTGTAACAAGCATTTTAATATAGATGATAGTATGTGAGCCTTCTCAGTATCCCTGTGATGTTGGAACTATTATTATCACACATTTTAGAGACAAAACAATGGAAATACCAAGATATTAAGATCCTTTTTGTTGAATAAATTTGAAATTTTCAACCTGCTTCCAGAAAAACAAAATGGTTTGATCCATTTTTATTGAGGAATTACAGGCAGAAATAACTTCAAGAAAATTTCAAAGGCATTCTCAGCACCAAATAGAATTAAAACACTGGTGTTCTAGAACCCTTGAGTGACACCAGAGGGGCCTAATCCAGACCGCGTTTTCTTCACCTCCCTGTATAGATAGAATATTCTTATTTTAAATTATTTATTACTTTTTGTTCCCAATTAAGCTATAATGTGACAGGCAAGCTATTTTACAAGGCAATAAAAAAAATAATCATGCTCCCCAATGAGTAAACTACAAGGCCAAAAGGTGAGCTGCTTATATCAGGGGGAGAACCATATTATCTCATTGATAGATAGTGGGCATGTTCTGTTATTGCTGCTACAAGTAAAAACGGCTACAGAAAAGAACAGGATAAACTGGTTACCAGACTCCTTAAAAGCACCTAATTTTAGAATAATGACAAAACTGTCTGTGTTTGCATAAGCAGCAAAAATGATTGATAGAAGGGGTGGAGAGAATCGAGTCCTACCCCCAAATTAGGGCCTCGGGGATAGAGCGAGGTGTCGAAATGTTCAGGAGCAGAAAAGACTCTCCCTGAGTGTATGAATGGCAGATAAATGTAATAGATTAACTAACTCGAGTGTCCCATCTTCTTAACATAATGAATAAAACATATATCAAATTCAAATTAGCCTGTCTATGGAAAACTAAATTGATATTATGAACCCTGCCTTGTCATTACAGTGGTTTATGGGAAGCCAGGGGTGGTTACATATGGCCACCAGTCAGAAGTTGGGCTTCCAAACAAAAACAAAATACACCAAACGCTCTCACACTCCAGGAAAGCTAGAATAACTTACCTGCTGAGCAGCTTCATGCATTTCAGCTGGAAGTCACTGGTGACAAGTGAGCCTAGGGGTAAGAGAGAGCTGTTTTCTCTCCCAGGGGGGTCCTCTATGAGCCACCCCCAGGTTTATGCAGGTTTGTGTGTCTGGGAAGGTTGCAGGAAGCAGGAGGGCAGGAGCATGAAGAGGAAGGGCATGGCATTGCCATTGATTGAGCCAGGTCCACAACACAGAAGAAAAGCGCCTTCCTTCTGAACTTCTAATGCAATTTCTACAAGATTGAGTTTTCTTCTCCATCTTGTGTTATCTACTCTGCATCTCTTACCAAGAACAGTTCCCATGCCTTTTTTGCATACAAGGATGAGTAACTGACTGATTGGATCTATGAAACTTGTACTTTCAACCTCAGAAGAAATGAGTCCTAGCTCCTCAGTCTGTTAAAAAATTTTGTCTCTTGAAAGTGATTCAAAAAGAGCTTCTCCTAATATATACAGGAAAAACATACTGACATATCATCTTCGTTTTCTGTTGGAAGCTTCTCACTAGCTTTCCTGTTTAATTTCTTCTCAAAATACCTTCATTTTTAGTTCATTCCTTCCCTACTTTTATGTTTCCTTGTTTCAAAAACTAGTTCACGTTATTTTTTAAGTTTTTATACTCGTGCTTCCCCAACTAGAGCATGATCTCTCTCTGGCCAGTGATGTTTGTGAATTTTGCCAACTTCTCCAAAACCTTGCGTGTATAAATAGGGGATGGTCATAAGGAAGGATCACTGTCTGAGAAAGGTGATAGGTTATATAGGGTCTGTCAATTTGTAGGGAATAGGTATGTGCTCAGGATACCTTGGAAGGTGAGGTTTATTACTACAAAAATACACAGTGTTGTACTGGCTTAGTCTGTTTGGGCTGCTATCACAAAATATCATAGTCTGAGTGGCTTAAACAAAACAGTTTTCTCTCTCAGTTCTGAAGGCTGGAAGTCCAAGATCAAGGCACTAACAGGTTTAATGTCTGGTGAAATCACTTTCTGGTTGCAGACTTTCTTGCTGTAACCTCACACGGGAGAGGGAGAGAGGGAGAGAGAGAGAGAGAGAGAGAGAGAGAGAGAGATCCTGAGTCTCTTTCTCCTTTTATAAGGGCGCTAATCCCATCACAAGGACCTCACTCTCACAACTTAATTTAATCCTAACTGTCTTCAAAGGCCTATCTCCAAACACAATTACATTGTGTTTTAGGGATTCAATATATAAATTTGTGGGTACATAAACATTCAATCTATAGCAGGTAGTCAGTCTCCCAAGATGGCCACCACCAATTCTTTACCTCTCCCTGAGCACACACTGCTGCTGATGTCTAGAG
>NW_011888864.1:998256-1006386 GCF_000151845.1 Pteropus vampyrus | reverse complement strand
TAGATTTCTCATGATTTGGGAGACTCTCTATGTGAGTCACAGAGACCAACAAGAGCTAAGAGAAACAAAACTCTTGCCTCCAATAACACAAAACAGTTGCCTTCCATGTGCTAAAGAGATTTTTGGCTTTTCCACAGTTGGAGGCGTGGCTATTATCATGGAGCATTTTCCTCAGGCGTCAACAAACTTCTGTATTCAATTTGTGAGTTTGGATATAAATGTGAATATTTTCCTGTCACTGGGAAAACAAATTAAGTCTAAGAGAGTTGCTTGGAATTGCCAAGACTCCAAAGAAATCTCTCCACCTATACGCAGCGCAAACCAGAAGAGACGGCACCTCGGCTTCACAGTTCCACCTGCAACTAGCACTTTGGGAATTTTTTTTTGGACTTGGGGACTTGGAGTTTCCCCTTGGAAGAGGTCATATATTCTCATGGTCTTTCCCACATCTGATGTGCCTATTGCCTTATTAAAAAGAAATGCATCCCACCCCCAAAACAAAGGCTATCTTTTCCTGAAGACACACCTGAAGAATGAAATGCTATTGCAAGGAGTGGGACATTGACTTTAAATAATTAATACACCGCAGGGTCCTGTACTTCCCGTAAGCTCTCTGGCTAAAAAGTCAGTTCTCAAAATTAAAAATTAAATAGTCATGCAGAAACTGCTACAGATTCGGCATGGGCAGCCCCCTTCTTCTTGTCACTTTATGAAGTTTAAATTTTTCTGGTCAAAAGAACCAGAAAAATTGGTGATTTCACAGACTTTTCTGGGAATAAAATAGAAGAAATTCTCTCCCACCCCCGGAAAATGTGGCTTTTCCCAGATGGAACTTACTCTGTAAAACTGCATTAAAAAAAAAAAATTGTGAATTCGACTTAATGTTTACAAAATGCATTTATTAAGCAGACATTCTCCTATTGAAAATTTCCATGGTGGGCCTGGAAAAAGATCAAAGTCAGTTCTTATTAAATAAGCCTATTTTATGCAAGCTTCCATGTCTGTCAGCCAAAAACAGTTAAACAGCATTTGGAGAGGGAGAAACAGCCTTCTCCCTGGACAAAACTGTGAACTTGATGAACTTCATCTCTGACACCTCCAAGTTCTCTTTCTCAGGGCATTTCTTCCCTCCCAGGGGCTTCACTATTTTGTTCATGAGGAGGCCATGCCTGTGCCCACCCACTACCGACTCTATGATGCCAGAATGGCAAAGCAGGCATTGACACAGCAAGTGAATTCAAGCTAAGGACTTTTTTTTTTTCTAATTAGAGAATGAAAAGGGTGGAAGTGAAGCTTCCCAAGCACCCAACATTACATCATGAAGGATGATGCCAAGTGTTCTCACATGGGGGTCAGTCTGAGAGCAGAGAACTTTACAAGGGATTCCTGTGGGATGCAATGAAGCAGTGGTTCCCAAACGATGAACTGAGAATCCCTTGCCATCTATTTTCTTAAAGGACACTGAAAATGCAGCTACTATCATGAGGGAGAGAGATGAGACCTGGGACTTTTAATTTTTATATTAAAAAAGAAGTTTTCTTACTTGCAAATGTCATGAAACAGTGCACCTTAAAGAACAAAAAAAAAAAGAACAGTGTGATTGCACCAAAGAACTGGTAGTCTGATAGAGAAGTAGGTCAGCTAGACAGAAGAAAAATAGTTAAATATAATATACTGGATTTCAAAATAATACTGGAAATAGATATTATACATGTACGTACTATTCATACACATGTGTATATACATACACAGATAATAGATGATAGAGAGACAGATTTCCTGCAAATTTACTGAACTGAATGGTGTTCGTGAGGTTAGTTGTTGAGGCTATGTTGAGATTTGAATGGAAATGTTTAATTTGGTACCATTTCATCAATTCATTAAATAAAAACATCACACTAGGCAGTGCTAGGACTAAGAAGTGCCTCAAATAAGTAAACGTGGCCACTGTCCTTAGGATATTTTCAGTCCGCTAGGAAAAGCAAACATTAAAATTGATAGTTATAGCAACCTGGTGCAATCTAATTTCACTGGATAGGGATACAAATGCATTGCAGGGCTTACACTTCCAATGAATCACGCAAGTACCCCCACGTGCTCCAAACCCCAATTCCAGTTTTGTCTTCCCTCCCGGGCCGTGAGCCTTGGACTCTGGGGTTGAGTGCATCTCTCTGATTTCACAGGCACACCCAGTCACTGTTCCCCAAAGTGTCAATTCAGATCCAGGTGGTTGGGCACATACTTGGCTCCAGCTTCAGGCAAAACAGGTGCTGAGAACTTTTAAAGTCATGCCATCTCAGTGCCCGGCTTCTTTCCTGCCAGCAGAAGTCATCTGAGCCACTCTGCTCTCCCTCTAGTGTCTCCCACTTTAAAAAGAAGGGCTGCTGCAGGAGGCTCAGTTCCTTCTCTCCCAAAGGACTCTAATTTTTAGGAAAAGCCCTATTTTTTTCCCCAGCATTATAGATTCCAAAAGGAAGCACAGCCTTTGCTAAGACAGAGAAAAAAAAGTGAAAAAAATGATTCAGTAATTTGGCTCCCCTTCACTTACCCAGTCCAGAATTATTTGTGTGACTTCAATATGGCCAAGGGGAGAAAGTCTAATAACTTTTCCCCATAAATAGAAAAATCTGCTTCATAGTGACCTGCTTCCCACTCCCAGATATTTAAGAGATAGGCAATTTTTAAAATTTTTTCAGCTCACCAGCATGCTATATACACCAACAGTTAAGTAATTATAACTGTGGTAAGTGTTACACACACACAAAAAAAAACACAAGGTGATGTAAATGTATAAAATGGAACTCTAGTGTCAGGATGATGATGGTTGTGGAAAATTGGGGTACAGAGGAAGGCTTTCCCTGGGGGGGATGAAGTATGGGTTAAAGCTCGATGAGTGACTAGAAGTTGGCTAGGTAAGTGGAGGGGCAGGTATTAAGGTGTGTGTAAATGTCTGCTGTGAGAAGGAGCTAGCTTGTTCAGGGAACTGAAACACCAAGGTGACAAAGTTGCAGGACCAGGCTGGAGTGGGGGTCCTGGCCAAGTCCTGAAGGCGTGTGTGGACGGCTACCACCTACGGCTGGCTTGGAAGGAGAGTGTGCTTGTGCGTAGCCCAAGAGAAGACACATAAAGCATACGGCTAGCAGAATTTCTGGAAGCACATGTCCACATACCTGGGGCCAAATCTCCGTTAGCATGGCAGTAGAAAAATAAGAATAGCAGGGTGACAAAATTTCTGCTTTTCCCAGAACAGCCCTGGTTTAGACTTCTTGTAATTTTCCCTTTCTCATATGGAAAATGTCTTGGTTTACTACTTTCAAATAATTCATAGTAATAAGAACAACAACAACAACAACAATAAAATGTATATGTACATGAGAAAGAAAGAATGATAATGGAAAAGCAAATGCAGAAACATGTTAAAAATAAGAGAATCTGAGTTTATTAGATTCACATTGCTGCTGTAACCAATTACTACAAACAGTAATTTTAAACAACACGAGTTTATTTTCTTAAAGCTCTGGAGGCCAGAAGTTTGAAGCCAGTTTCAATGGGCTAAAGTCAGAGGGCTGGCAGGGCTGAGTCTTCCGAAGGCTGTAAAGAGAGAATTCATTCTCTTTCCTTATCATCTTCCAATGGCTGATGCATTCCTTGGCTTGTGGCTCCTTCTTCCACTTCAAAATGTGTCCTTCCAACCTCAGCCTGTGTCATCACCTCACCTTATCCTCTTCTGTAGTCAAATGTCCCTCTCCCTCCCTCATTTAAGGGAGACATTCAGGGCCTACCTGGATAATCCAGGATAATCCCCCATCTCAAGATCTCAACATAATCACCTCTGCAAGGTCCTTTTATGCCCTATGCAAATGACACAGGTCCCGGGAATGAGAACCTGGATATCTTTAGGGATTATTATTCATCCTACTACACTAATATATGAGGTCCTCAAACCTTTCTTTTTTATATTTTCCGTAAATTTGAAATTATTTAAAAATAAAATGTTTTAAAAAGATGAACAAGTTTAGAAGACAAATTATATGGTCACCCTAGCAGGGAGCATAAATTTCCCTTTATCCAGCCCTTCAATCATCTTCACCCTTTATTTCATGAAAAATAGTTACTAAATTATATATGTCCACCATCATCTTGATTCTAACACCCACAGGCTCGATTTTAATTTAAAGGAAAATGCTAACACTACTTGATCCCCACTGCTCTCTTTTTATAAGGCTGAGAAAAATCTTTCAGAAAAGTTTCCCCGGCACTGAATTTTATAAGTTTAATGTTGTCAGAGCAGGCATGTTTCTACAATCTTACAAAGACTCTAATAATTAAAGGGCTAAGAAAGAGTCTTGTTTTTTTTTTTTTTCTTTTTCTACTTAACATTCTTGCCTGCACAGTGAAGCAACAATCCAACGCAATTATAAATGTCTTTTTGCATCTGCTCTTGGTCTCTGCACATTGCCACTTATTTATACATGCCTGGGATTTGAGCTTCTTCAATGCTGTGATTTCAACAACTCTGGCCTCTCTGGTCATTCTTGGGCTTCTGTCTCATCATATTTACACAAAGAAGCCTCTCGTTCCTCCCAGGCTGTATCCTTTAATCCAAATTGCTCATAAACTCTATGTACTGAACTTTCTTGTATTGCTATTATCTGCTTTACTATGACCAAGTCCTCTGTGTGGTGGGAAGAACAGAGAGACGAAGGAGAACAGGCATATGAACCCACTTTAAAAAGAGCTAAGAAGTGTCCACCAGGATCCTACAAGCCTCCTCTTCACCCAGCAGAACTGACTCTTCAACTCATAGGAATGACAGGCCAAGTGTATTCCTCATTGCAGATACTCAAGCAATAATGTCAAGAAAGGAAGAAGGATCTGGAAAACCAGGCAAGGCTCGGAAATTGCCTCTGGTTTGAGCTGAGGTGGAGATTGGACAGAACTGGGCATAGAGCTCTGGCTAAGACAGTTTTTCAGGTGGATATAAACAAAAGTTCAGGTTTGGGCAAAACAACTCTATTCTAGGTAAGGACAGGACAAACTCATAATGAAACATTTGAAAACCTACACAAGCAATTTCCTGAAGAAAGTGATTTGAATCACAAAACAAAACAGGAAGAAAAAAAAAACTTTGACAAACTGCCAAATAAATAAGAGATATGAAATGTGGAGTAATAAAGATATTTATAATATTTGCATATGAAAAGGAAGCCCTAAAGATTTCTGCCCTACCCATTTTCATTGAACAAGAACTGGTTTTGAACGTTTTACTTCTCGGCCTTGGGCAGAGCAGTGGATTACTGTCCAAAATCCCTTTTCTAGAATATACACAGAACAAACTTGTCTCAGTTCAAAAGTCATTTGCTTTCCTGAAGTGCAACTCCTTTAGGCCCTATCCTTCAAATTGCCTTTTCTATGATATTCCCCAAAATCAAGTGGAAAAAAATAATATGCATAAGCATATTTAAATATTTCAGTCTCCTCTTTTTAATTATCCTATAAACTGAATATGTGTGTCCCCGCTCAAAGTTCATCTGTTCAAAGCCTAACCCAAAGTGTGATTTTATTAGGAGGTGGAGCCTTTTGAGGATGATTAAGTTATGAGGGTAGAGCCCTCATGAATGGGATTAGTGCTGTTAAGAGAGACCCCAGAGAGCTCCCTCCTCTCTTCCACCTTGTGAGGACACAGACAGAAAACAGTCTGTGAACCAGGAAGCGGGTCTTCACCAGACACAGAATCTGCCAGCACCTTGATCTTGGACTTCCAGCCTCCAGAACTATGAGAAATAAATTTCTATTGTTTATAAGCCACCAGTCTATGTTTTTTGTTAGAGCACCCGAATGGTTTAAGACTAACGACTTCATAACAATTATGCTCATTTATCTGATGAAAGACACCCCAGTGATGGCTATACATGGTCCAGATGCTTCCCCACTGATATTTTAACATGAACCTGGTGACTGTAAGAACTAGGTTACCACTGATACAAATGCATCGTCAGCAAGAGAGGACAAAGGCAGCACTTTCCTTTTTGCAGACATCGCCATTCAGATCTCTTTGTCATCTTTTATTTTATAGAATTATAGAGGACGTTCATTTCTTCGATCTTCAGTACATCTTTGATCTTATTCTAGATTTAAGGAACACTTAGGTAACCAGAGGGATTTTAACCTTTGCCCTCTTTAGCCTTCATCTCCTATCAGATCAAAATCACAATCTATGCAGTTGACTGGCTGGCGCCCTGACAGTTTCCTTATTATCCCTCCTGACCTGCAGGACATTTCAGCAAGATACCTGAAAGCAGGAAGTGGGCTCGGGCTTTATCTGACTCTGTCAAGACAAGTTATGACGACATCCTCTTTCATTTCAGTTTCTTTCAAACCCCACAGAGAGATGACTTGAATTCTCCCAGACCCTGACACTTAACCCGTCCTCTCATTTTCAAACTGAAAAACAGCTCAGATTTCCATCTCCTCTCCCCTTTCTTCTCCTCTTCTTCCTGCTCATCCTCCTCCTCTTCTGTCTTCTTCACAAAAGAGAAAAAGATCTTTAAATTGTTTAATGGACAAAAGGGCAAACGTGTTTTTATAGATACACATGAATATTAATGAGCTCATACTCAGTGTGTTATATAACAATGTCTTATAGAAGAATATTTTCCATTAAGATGTTAATGTTCAACAGAAAATAGTCTACTGCCAAACTAGCTTTAACTGATCTGAAGAGGCACAGTGATTTTTAGACGTTTAGGTTTCTGGCCCCAGTGACGGGGTTAGTGAGGGAGGCTGTACTGCACAGTGCAGCCAGCTCTGCCTGTGTGTGTTGTTCCTGGAGATCCACTCGTGGGGTTTCTTCTGGTGACAAATGATGCTTCATGAAAGTCTCTCAAAAAAATGGCTCTGTGCATTTTAACTGGTAAGAGCTGCTGAACACAAAGCTTGATGCTGAAATATGGACAAATCTACAATAAGCTGCTCAAAATGCAGAGTGAATTCATCACTAATAAACAATTGACTTATAAACTCAAATTTTAAATCAGCCTTCCACTACACCTTCTTCTTTATATATGTCTAACCATATGAAATTCAAATAGTGCATGCTCAAACTATACTGAGATTCAGAGAAGGTTGGTTCCCTCTGAGGGTGGTGAGGGAAATCTGTTTCGGGCTTCTCCTCTAAGATTCTGGTGGTTTTCTGGCAATCTTTGGTGTTCCTTGTCTTCACCCCATTTCTCCCTTGTTGTTTACATGGCATCCTCCCTGTGTGCATGTCTCTGTGTCCATATTTCTCCTGTTTTGTAAGGAGACTAGTCATTTTGATTTGGGGCCTACCTACTACAATATGATTTCATTTTAATGAATTACATCTGCAAGGACAGTATTTCAAAATAAGGTCTCATTTTGAGTTACTGGTGGTTAGGACTTCAAATCTGAATTTGAAGGGGACACAATTAGACCCATAACATGCAGTATCCTTTCTTCTCCCTTTGAGACACTTAGGGAGAAAAGTCAATCTCACTATCAAGGTAACTAGCACCTTCTAATCATCCACCGCCCCACTGCACACTGTGAGATCCTCCATAAGGCTTGTCCATCTAAGTAAAACTCCACCCCCTGAACCCCACTCTGAGCTCTCCCTAATGTTAAAACCAGCTTTCCATAGCTGTCTGTCTGATAACCAACGGTGTTTGTTACTGAGAAGGTCGAGCCATAAGTAAGATTTGTCCTCCTGATTCCTTAACTCCAAAGAGTGAGCATCTAATTGCTGCAGAGGGAGGAGGGAAGGGGATAGGCATGTTTTCCTGGCACGTTTCAAACCACAGATCAAAGGCCACACCTTTGCTCAGTGCCAGCTTTGAGCCCTGAACTCATGCCACCTCTACCGTTTCCAGCTTGAGCACTGCATGACACTCTCTTCATCTTCCTTGCCAACACTGTGTCCCAATTGTTTTTCAAGTCATCCCCAGTTTCTGAAACAGGCCGAACTTTCAATATTCCTTCAGAACACACCTACATTGAGAATTGGTTAACCTTTACAATTCACCATATGAGGTATTCATAATGTTGCTATATTTTTTTTGCAAGGGACTTGAGCAGCTTGGCATTTTTTGTTTTCAAATGACTCACTTGGGG
>NW_011888864.1:984744-997311 GCF_000151845.1 Pteropus vampyrus | reverse complement strand
CATGTTTTAAAAGTAATTTAGAAATTACTTTCAGCTCCTCTTCTCCTTTTTTAAAAACTTATTTTAAAATGCAGAAGGGAATGCAAAAAATGGCAATGAACTCTTTTTCTTATTAGTTTTATAATAATGTGGTATGTTTACATTTATTTTCCTCTAAATAAACACATACACAAACACATATGATTAAATGGCATGTCAGTTCACATTCCCTCTGCCAATACTTCAAAATATCTTTCTCATTGAAACAGGCACAGACTATGATTGAAGTTCCATTTCCCCAACACCAACATGTTCTAGCAGCATATGTGTCAATACGTAGAGAAAGCAATAGAGAGAGAAAATTCAAATTTATGCATGCTCATATACATTTTGTTTTGATTATTCAAAATAAAATATGCTTGAAGTAAAGTCACCTTAATAGTAAAAAATAAAATTGAAAAAAAGTTAAAGTTAATAACCTGACTCATGGCCATCAAAAAAACAGTAGTGTCTTGAGCAAATTTTCCTCTTTCAGTGGCCAAAGATAAGTTCTAAGTGCTTATTACCCACCTGAGCATGCAGATTTTAAATATCTTGCTCTCTTATATCCATTCTATTACATCAATTCTTTCAGCAATTTCCTTGTAAAATTAGATTTGTGCTACTGCTCTCTCCTGTGAAGCACTGAACCAGGAGCTGTGGTAATCTCAATTGCCTTTCATGCCAGATTTAACCTCATGATACATGCATTAAATACAGATTAACATCTTGTCTCTGAGAAACTTACATTTCATAGACCGGCCAAAGTTTCATTAAAATATAAATCAATACACAAATCATGAAAAGAAAACCAGCCAGGTAGAGAGTCTATATTCTTCTTTCTAGGAAAATATATTGTTTCCACTTAGCCGCTATGCACACAGGTAAAGTGGGCTTTTAGTCAGGACAATGAGCCAAACGGATTTCCCTCAAGTTGTGGAAATGAACGAAATGGACTTTTCCAGGCCCACAAATCTCAATTTTATAACTGATTATTCAAAAAGAACCTAGGAAATCTGACTTCATTCCAGTGATCCCTGAGGTTGTGCTTCAGTGGATGGTACCTTAGATTTACTTCAGTGTTTCTTTAAACCCCACAAGAACTGGCATGCTAATTCCCCTAAGGAGTACACTTCATGGCAAAATGAAAACTTACTCTATATTTCAGGACAGATGGGCAGTCCTGTAATTGCACGGTAGCAAAGAGATGGATCTTTTTATTGTTTCCTAGAGCAAGATAAATGCAATTTCCACAGAAGTTCTGTCCCATTCCTCCTCTTGTATGACAGAGGGATTCTAGTAAAACTCCAGATAGTAGGAGTGAGAGTCAATTGAGGGTAGGTACAGAAAAGGAACTAAACCTGCCATTTCTATCGAAACAACAGCCACACAAAGATATAATCAATACGTTAAAATAAGTGGAGGAAAAAAGAAAATGATGGGTGTTTTTTAAGTCACATTACAAACTCTGAGTCCTTTCTACTCTCCTTGCATTATTGTAAACTTTTCTATACTCCAAATCATATAGAAATCACTCCTCTTTCATTATTTCAGTGTCCCTTGGAGATCTGAGCTGTAGAGCTTTCTAGAACCCAGGTTTTTTTCCTTAATACTGAGAAATGCAATTCTTAGACTCAAGGGCAGAAAGTGCCTTTCCATATGAATGGAGCCATCAAAGAAATTTACTTTGTGATTACTAACAGATTGGCATCACTCTTTTTCCTTAGTTTTTCTATAAAATAAATGTTTTTGCACTAATTTATTTCAATGGAATATTTGAGAAGTAAACTAGAATTTTTATGGTAAAATACATTGGCATAATTATTGTGAGTTCAAGTTCTAGGCCACAGAATACCAATTGTTCCCAGGTGAGCTATGGACAGTTCCCCCCCACCCCCCATCTTAATCCAAGTTACTAATGAAATGACAGTTCTTTTGATGTTGCTGTACAGCACAAATATTGATAGATACAAGGTTAATCATTCTATAATTATAATATTTGTGCCTAATTAGAAATATCATTTCAGCAACATAGAATATTTCCATTGCTGGATTTATGAAATAACTATGTATTTAGCTGGAAAAAAATTTGTCTCTTCAAATGTATCATGCTAAAGTAAATCATTCTGAGATCTGGTCTCTATAGAGAACAGTTTCTAAGCCCTAGGAAAGAATTGCCCACAGATGAAGGACCACTGCAGAAACAGTTCTCTGGTATTCACAGGAGATGACTTCTTGGAGTTACTTGCCAGAGCTCCCTAATATCTCTTAAATTTGATGGTAGTGCAAGTAGAAATAATAGAACCAAACCTTACAGAAACATGTTCAGGCCTCTTGGCATTTTGTTATGCAGATGAATGTGAATGAATTGAAATGCTGCTTGTGAACAAGCTTCATGTTTAGGTGCCCTGTCCAATATTGGAAAATTAGTATTCTCAACCGTAGATGGTAAAGACATGAAGGATTGTGCAAAGTGGCCTAAGAAAATGTGAAGTGTTGGGGTCGGATAAGTGATCTTCTCCATATAGGCTTTAACTAATTAGCTTACATTCATGACCTTCCCTGTACCAAATGGACTAAATTGAGAAAAATTACGAGCAGAGGCTGCTTATGGTGAGGATATGAGAGAGAACGCTTCCACTATCAACTGAAGAATACCCAGACACAGTTCTTACTAGAGGGGTTTTCAGAATGGATTTTAAAATGTATGTTTCAAACTGCAAACTATCTGAAAGTAGGAATGGTTTATAGCTCTGAAATTTTGAAGTGGGGATTTTTCCAGAATATCTAGAAGGAATACTTAATTTTACATTTATGTTCTTTCTGTGAGGGCTTAAAACTATGGACCATGATAAATGCAAATACTTGCATAACAGCACTTTTATTTTTCAGAGTGCTTTCAAAGAATAATTCTGCCAAGAAAGTATAATATTCCTGTAAGATACTTATATATAATTATGTTTAACAGATAGAGTAACTGAGTAAACTTAGTCTAAGGTCAAAAATTAGCTCTTTAGCAACTTACTGTTTCCAGCACCATATATTAATTTTTTAAAGTGCTTGGAATATTCTTTCCAAAAACTCAAAATATAAATCCATAGAATATGAAGAACAAATGCTTCTTTCCTTTGTTTTTATACCGCTGTCCAGAGGAATGTGTGAATCAAATTAACTTAAACTCCCAAAAGGTAGACTTGTTTTTCCTTATAGATAGATTTTTAAGACTATAATGATAATAATGACCTTTGGGTTATTCCCTGGAAGTTTGTAATGAATTTAATTAAGAAAGCTTAAGGTTATTTCTAGGTAGGCACTAAATCATGTTAGGCAATGCTGCTTTAACGGCAGATCTTGCTTAATTCCTCAAAACAGAAATAAGAAGGGTATCATCATATAAAGAAGAAAATATCAAAAGAGATTTGGCAGCTGTGTGCCTTCAAGTTAACCATCATGGCATCAGAAAAGCAATAGGGCAGCTGTGCAAAGCCAAACCCATTTAATGAAGAAGTGAAGGCACAGCAGCTATAAGACAGACCTCACCCGCCCTCTTCGGTAAGGAATTGGTGATCCCCCTCATAAACAAAACAAAGTTAATATGAAACACAAAGAAATAGCTGCAAGGCTAAGCTATATATCAAATGAAATAAATTAGAAACACAAAACCATGATTGAAAAATATATATTTAATACATTAATGCTCTGAGCATCCTACAGATATGGAGAATCACAGTAAAGTATAACTAATGGGGTAGACTGGAAACATTTAACAAATCCATAAAGAAACACACACACAAAAATGATTTTTTACTCTGATGTGTGTTACTTCCTGGTACTATATATTACCGACTGTACAACCTCAGTTATTAACTGAGATTGCAAGCTCTGATAAATCGAGGCAGACGCTTGGCACCATAGTTTTCTTCTTGTGATTCACTGTTTAAAGCCAACAAACATGAAAGTAAAACCATAGGTGGGAGAGACAAGAGCAATTTTGCAAAATTTATGGTACAATCTAAATCTGTCTAAGACATAAGAAAGAGGAGTGGTGCAGTAATGAAGATCATATAATACCATAATCACTTCAATTACAGCAACACAAAGTGGACATAAGCAGTGGACTGACTTCAATTGTTCTGGTCACCCTAATATGAGCGTTTCTTTACCATACAGGAGGTGCTTATCTACACTATGTTTAATATGTCACAACTTTTACAAATAATATATATCAATTATTCTGTTATAATTATTTTTTCTTGGTTATTTAATAAATATGGTTTGAGCTCTACCATGTTCCAAACATTGTGTTGGTGGCTTCTGACTGACATTTTTTAAACCTCATGCCTCTGTTTAACACAGGTTAATAGTACCTCAGGGGCTTTATCCATACAAATTCAGCAATAGGTTTAAATGGCTTTTAAAATTCATGTGAAAACTTTATTTTTCCTACCTGTAGAATATTAAAACTCTGCTTTTAAAGAATATTTAAACAAGACACAGTGTAAACTTGGGATACTCTGTTAGGTGAAAATGTAGTGGGCAGCGTGATATCTACAGAAGGTATATCCAATGCAATAACACACACAGAGACCTACACATAATCATGAAAGAATGAGAGATTTGTTTTTACTTCCTCTTAAACTTTTTTCTGTATTATATAACTTTTACTATTTGTGTATATTACTTTCTAACCAAAACACACACACACACACACACACACACACACAAGATGAAACCTTCCTCCCTTCATTGCAGTAGCAATATTTCTGCATGTGACATTACTCAAAAAAAACTAGAAAAAAAAATCCAAGAGTGCTTCTAAAATCAAAATCTAATCCTATCACCGCCTACTCATTCTCAGCTATGACCATTAAAAACTCATGAGAATGTGCTGAGAGCCTTTATTCGCAGTTAACCATTCCCTGAAATAAAAGCAGAAAAATCCGGAATTCTTGGCTCAAAGCATCTTGGTCTATTCAAGCACAGTTTGAAAAAGCTTGGATTAGGGCACACCCATGGACTAAAGGCCATTGGAACTGCTAAGTCAAAATGTAACCTACTCGGAGTCTACTAGACCTACTAGAAATATTCACCATAGCACAGCTTGTGAGAACTTGAGCTGCTTTCTGCATTAGGGGTTATGCATTATTAAAAGGCATCTTATTACAATGGAAATTATGACCTTGTCACCAACACTATAAATGTCAAGAAATACCACTTTAAAAGAATATATTGTCTTGATTATAAAAAGAAACCTCTTTGCTTAAAAAAAAAAAATGAAAGAAAAATTGCTTTGTTTGCATTGAAATACTTTTATAAAAAGATTTGTAATAAATCATGGCCATTTTATAAAGCTTCTTATAACACAATCTTTAGAATTGAAAGGGAAAGTATATATACATACACAAAGAAAACATCAAGACAATATTGGGAAGTTTGGATCTTCCTCAGTAAATAACTGCTCATTGCACACATGAATTATTTGACACTCCACCACATTAAAAGTACTATTCAAGACCATGTTATCTAACTAAAATATTACTTTCTCTTACAAAAAAGTGCTTTTTAAACTTTAACATTTGCATAATTTTTGTTGCAGTAATACCTACATTATTATTCCTTAACATAATTCCTTAAAATAGATCTCTTTTTAAAAGCCTACATTTCTACTTCAGCCTCAGAGATAATATTGGTATAATTGATAATATATTGATAAAAAATATAGATAAAATATCAGTAAAATCCTGGATTTTATATTCTAGTAACACATTTTTCTTAATATATTATATAAAGTCTTTTTTAAAACTCCAAAAGATGAATATCTTAAATATACCATAGCATATGAAACAATAATACAAAGTATTTTTCATTATAATTTAAATCCTCCCAAATATATCTGTATAATTCGATATTACAAAAAAAAAAAAAAAAGATAACTCTTACAGCTTAGAATACAGAAAGGACACTTGCTATGTGGCGGAGGAAAAGTCATTAGGCTTGATGCACAGACCTGAACCAGTGAGGACACTGTCTCTTAGCCACTATATACTGATGTGCTAGCCTCCTTTATTCATGTGTAAAACGAGGATAATATTGAGTTTAGAAGCTGAGGATTAGTTAAACTAATATATATGCAAGGTGCTAATGAAATGTGTTTTGCAAAGACAAGCTAATATATATATATAGCATGACATAAATACCAGTGCATTATGTTCTGTGTGACAAAGTTGTACATAGCTCTGCTATGGCCCAGGAACTCTATCAGTGACTGGGATAATGAGGGAAAATGGCAACAGGCCTCATTCTAAAGAGAGAATTCTTTCATTAAAAGCACTTGTGCACCTGGCAGTCAATGTCATTGCTCACTTAATACTGATACCTTTAAAGAGTTCTTATTCATATATACTATTGATCAAAAAGATGGTAGAAAGATAATACATACCTAGATTTTCCTTTGAATATCACTTGTCTTAGCTCAGGCTGTTATAACAAAGTACCATAGACTGGGTGGCTTATAAACAACAGAAGCATTTCTCAAGGTTCTGGAGGCTGGAAGTCTGCTGGATCAGAATGCCAGGATGATTGGGTTCTGCAAAGACCCTCCTCTGGATTGCAGACTGCCCACATCTTGTAACATCCTCCCATGGCAGAGAGGAGAGAGAGGAAGCAAGCTCTCTTGTGACTCTTATAAGGGCACCAATCCCATGATGGGGGCCCCAACCCTAACCACCTGCCAAAGGCCTCACTTCCTAATGCTGTCACATGGGAATAGGAGTAGAATTTCAAGGGGATGAAAACATGCAATCCGTGACATCACCAATTTGATATTTGATTTGAAACTGCTCGGATCATCATACTTTGTCAACTAGGTGGATTTACATGAAAGCAGTACTTCTCAAACCTGGTAAATTTCAGAATGACTGGAGGTACTAGTTGAAAATATAAGTATGCCTCACAGTTAGGATCTCTTGGTAGGAGAATTCACTTTGGATAGTGTTTTTAAAAAAGTGCCCAGGTGACTTTGCGATTAGTCTTGTTTAAGAGAATGATTTTCAAAGTGTGGCCCCAGGGATAGCTGCATCACTACGTGGGAACTCGCTAGAAATGCAAATTATCAAGCCTCACTCTTACTTACTGAATCAAAAACTCTAGGATGGAGCCAAGCAAGCACTTCAGACGATTCTGGTTGGATGCTAAAGTTTGAGAACTGCTGTTTAGAATATATTTGTAAAAGTACTATGAAATGAACAGGACGATTATCCAAATTTGAGAAACACTACATTATTACAGATTAAATGTACAGCACTAACACCTGGTTTTTTGCCACTTTATTAGAATCACATGGGATATTTTCACATATTCTGAGGCCCAGTACCACACTGTAGACCAATCTATACTCAGAGTTCTAAGAGAAGAACCAGGCAATACTGTTTTTTAAAAAAATATATATATTTCCATGTGTTTCATTCAAATAAAAAAAATTATGAACAAATATGTTGATTTTGTTTTCTGATTTTCTTACTCCAAACACATAGAACACAAATATCCATCCAAGATAGTTTATGTTTCATTCTGAAATTTTTAATACAAAGAAATTACAATACAACTTATTACATAAAGGCATAGCATATGTATGATGTCTACATGATATACTTGTAAACCTGTTTACAAAATGCAGAGTATCAAGCTTGCATTTTTTAAATTTGTTTTACACCACCTAATCTTGAAGTCACTGAACTGTATTTTTGTGATTATAGAATGTATTTCATTTACACAAACACACATTTTTGTCAATAGGATATAGGACTTTTATCTTCTCAAAGAGGTCAAGTGTTAAGTCAGAAACATCTTTCAAAGGAAATGTGATAAAAGTAATGTCAAATTCAAGCAAGTGATCTATTCCAGAACAAAGTATCCCATTTTCTCTCTTCAAAGGTTTCTAACAAGTAGGTATTAAACTTCATCTTAATGTTTAACACACAAATTTATTTTTCAAACTGCTGCTTTGAAAGCAAAGGCTGTGAATTCTGTAATGTCATTGCATTTCTTTTTGATTCCACCCTGCAAAAGCTAAAGCAGCAATAACTCCCAGTAGGATTTTATCTGAGCAAGAGGCAAAACTAAATGCCTAAAGTGATCCCACTGTGCACTAATCTCAAGGCTAATTTGTCAAATCTGCATTTCATTTGTTTCCCTGGCTTTGTAAAAGTTTATTGATCAGCCATTTTTGTCATCTTCCCAGGAGTTAGATGCTGATCAGTCTAGTTTACATCACTCTTTCCTAATTAGTAACGCGGTGGGTTTCCTAAAAGAAAGGTAAATTCGAGGACAAAGTCTGTTGAGTGGCTTTTATTGTAAAAATTTGCTTTCTTGCTGCGTTCCCAGGTTGTGAACATTTTGAAGGTTTATATTTTTTTTCTTAAGAATTCGTTCAGTTTCAGAACATTATCAACTGATGTCAACCTTTTATTTACTTCATTTCTGTCTATTGTGTTCAGGGCAACTGATCCTAAAAGATATAAAACATCTGGGACTGAGAGACCTTTTTTATAAAGATGGTGTTGAAAGCAAAGAAGGAAACCCATGACACCACACCCCTCCTCTGCAAAATCAAAGCTAAAACAGTCTTTGAAAGTCAAGAAGCTGGTGCCGAAAGGCATTCACAGCCATAGAAAATCCATAGTCACTCACTTTTCTGTGACACAAGACCCTGGGACTGCAGAAGCAGCCCATGCACCATTGGAAGAAGTCTTCACAGAGAAACAGTTTCCACCACTGCGACTTCATCAAGTTTCACAACCACAGAAGCAATGATGGAAGAGATTGAGGGTAACACTCTGGTGTTTGTTGAGGGCATCGGGGCCGAACAGCAGCAGCTCAGACAAGCTGTGAAGAATGCAACGTCCAATGCACTCAAGGTCAACACTGCCACAGGACCTGCTGGAGAGAAATGTGCCCCAGGACCGGACCTTGACTGTCCTGCTTTGCACACTGCCGACCACTTTGGCATCATCTAACCTGAGTCCAGTTGGCTGATTCTAAATATATTAATTTATCTCATCATCCAAAATGAAGAAAGGGGAGAAGAAATTCTGACAAGTCCAACAACTGTCCCAGATGTCACCTAAGCTATCCTCCCAAACATTTTAAGGATGCCTCTAACACACCCTGAATGCAGAATCACACAGGCTACCATTTCAAAGAAGTCAGCAACGATAGTTGGTTCAGTTGCTATTTACCTATCTGAATCATGTCCTCTCCCTTTGTACCATCCACCTCCCTATCGCCTTATCCCTCACATCCCTCCATGTACTGCAATGAGCAGAAAAGTCAAATCAGTTTTGGAGTTAAAGCAACATGACATCCTGTCTCTGTCAGAAAGTCTCTTTAGATATAAAATTGGCAGAAGAAAATTTATTTCCAGGAATTTTGAGGTAGAAATAATTAGTATACAATTCCTGGACACAGAGTAGATACTCAGAAAACGATAGTTATTATTAGAAATATGAGCTTAAGAGGACATCACAATCATTATAAAAGAAGAGGGGGCAATTTAGCAAGATTCCCCAGAATAGAGAAAAGTAGGAGCAGATAAAGAATGATTAAACCAAAGAATCATTTTAAACACTTAGATTTGAGGGTCATTTTCAAACATTTGGGAGAGTGCAAGTTTCAAATATTCAGGGCTAAGTGTCAGCTAATGAATCGTGGTGAGGGAGGCATAAGGGGTTCTGCTCAAAGGACAGACAGGCTGGCGGTGTGACCTTCTTTCTCAGAGGCTGGCCGCGGATAAAGAGGAGCAGAGCCTCCTCCGTAGATCCTCTGAGAGATAGGAGAATGAGGATAATTTAAAAATCATTTCGTGACGTGACTCAGCCCCTCAGTCCTTTGTGCACCTTCGAAGGAGTTATTTTATTCCTATAAGTGGATCAGCTTCTAATTGATGGAACAATACTCCAACACAGTTATTGAATTTGGTCAAGAGAAGAACTCTGTGATAGCAAAAAGGCCAGCAGTAGAAAGGAGATCCGAATTCTCCAAGTACGAATCACAAAAGTAAATGTTGCCTCCTTATCACTTCATTCTGGTGGTTGCTGGTCTCCTGATGCCTGAATGTTGACTCAAGATTGTTTTGTGAGGCCACACACCTATGTTTGTCAAGCTCACCCAAGAACCTCTCCGTTACCCCAACTGAACGCAGCCTCTTTATAACATCAGGGTATTTCTTTATCTGCTTTCTCATTCCTTTCTTGCTAAGTGAAAAAAGAAAAGGTAAAAAGGTGAACTGAAGACATATTCATGAGTCTGCTTGTCATTCTGCTCCCTGTTTAGTATCAGTAGGTTCAGTGCAGTATTTTCAAGTTTACGCTACCTGGAGTACACAAAGAATTCTCTCATAAATATATCCCAAGAGTCAGCCATCTTCTTTCTCAAAATTTTGCAAATAAATAGTTTAAGAAACCTTTTCATCATTTAATACATTCCATATCATTTTTCAAGGCAGTTAGTTCCTCCATGCCTTAGTCCCTCCTACTTTATTATGTAACTACTCTACTCTGTGCCACATATGGGAGACACAAAACTAATTACAGCATCTTCCTTCAACAAGCTAAGTGCATAATGGAGGGTATAATGAATAAACTGATAACCAAATATTAAGTATTTGAAATTCCAAAAACAAATTTTTAATTAATAGTAAGTGAAAAGCTTAAGATGAACTATACATAAAATATTGTGAGAGCAAAAGCCCTAGCTGGCATGGATGAGAAAAGTGAGGAAGTTTTCTGTGGTAAATAGAATAATGGCTCCTCTCAGATGCCCATGACCTAATTCCCCAAATCTGTGAACATATTAAGTTACATGGCAAACGGAAATTGAGGGTGCAGATTGAGTAAAATTTGCTAATCAGCTGACTTTAATTATGAAGATTATCCTGGATTATGCAGATGGACTCAATATAATCATAAGGGTCCTTACAAATATAAGGAGAGTAAAAGTGGATGAGACATGAAAAGGACTCAACCTGTCAATGATGAGGAAGATGGAGGAAGGGGGCTATGGGCCAAGGAGTATGGGCAACCTCTAGAAACCGGAAAATGCAAGAAACAGGCCTACTCCTAGACACGCCAGAAAGTAATACAGCTTGACCGATACCTTGATTTGGGACCAGTGAGACCATGTAAGACTTCTAACCTACAGGATAAATCTGTCTTGCTTTAAGCCACTAATTTTGTGGTAATGTGTTATGGAAACAATAGGAAACTAATACAATTATTAGTTTCTGAGGAACTGATGCCTGAGTTGTTTTTATAGAAAAGGATTTAAGCCAACCTAGGCAGGAAGGTAATAAAGCACATCCTGTGTGAAGACAGTCACAATTAATTTCCTGGCACAAGAGCATACTGAGGCAGTGAGTGGTAGGAACTGGGGTTGGAACCCGTAGGCAGATTTGTACCAAAGAAGGTTGGTAAGCCATATAACTATCCACTGACCACCATGCCTTAGGCAAAAACACTGGCCATTCCAGAAATGTCCTGTTATCTTTCAAAACTTTCATAACTTTGTACCTTTTCTCATACCGGCCCTTCTATTTAGAGTAACACGCCTGCCTATTTCCACTAGTTTAAATCTCATAGTTCTGGAGGCTGGAAGTCCAAGATCAAGTTGTCAGCAGTTTTCATCTCTTCTGTGGCCTCCCTCTGTGGCTTCAGATGGCTGTCCTTTTACTGCCTCTTCACCTGGTCTTTCCTCTGTGTTTCATACATCCCCGGTGTCTGTTTCTCTTCTTAAAAGGACACCGGTCATATTAGATTAAGGGCACATCCTAACTACCTCATTTTAATTTAGTTACTTTTTAAAAAATGATCTTCAAATGCAGTTATATTCTGAAATACTAGGCATTGGGATTTCACCATATGAATTTGAAGGGGACACAATTCAACCTATAACAACATCACATGTAATTTGAAGTTTCATTTACTTTAAAAATCAATTAAGGACTACAATCTGAGCCAGACTCCTTCTATATTTTACATCTTCTCTTGGTCTTTTAAGAATTTTCTCTTATTCAATAAGAGAAAACTAATTCAACAGCATTTTTTCACTGTTCTGCTACGACAATTTTCCAAATCAATCACTTCCATTTTACAGAAATAAACAACTTGCGTCTCACATTTAAACATCATGGGTTTACCTTATAGTTAATTAAGTCATGTCATTCCGAGAGGAAGTAAAACAAGCATAAACAGGTCTGGGAACAAATATAACAGACCCAAGGTAAGCTTACAATTCAACTTTTTAGAAGCCTAAGAATGCAAGCATGGGCCAAGTAGAGATAACCAAGCAACTGTCTACGTTCAGCAAACGGTGAGCTCAAGTCATGAATTTTATAACACAAAAGGAAAGAATCCGGTAGATGGAATTTGAGAATTTTTACAGTAATAAACACTAGGAATTTGACAAGACCATAGGTTTTTACTATCCTGGCTCCTCTTTCAGTAGAATTCCAGGTAGGGTTTGTATGGTTCTTTTTTAATTCTAAAATTTAATAAT
>NW_011888864.1:976296-983999 GCF_000151845.1 Pteropus vampyrus | reverse complement strand
ACACCTGGTATATTATATCTCAATTTTACATAACCTAAACTGAACTACTGAGCTCTCCCCATTTCTCTCCAAATCTGTTCTAGGGTCAGCTTTCCCATCTCAAGTGATGGCAATTCTACCTTTCTAATGGCTCAGGCAAAACCAAAGGACAACAAAAAACCCTACCCAGGGGGTAATCCTTGTCTCCTCCTTTCTCTCATAAGTCTAATAGATCAGAAAACTAAGTTGTTTGTCCCACCTTCAAAATACAGCCAGAATCTAATACTTCTCGTGACTTTTTTCAGCCCCACCCTGGTCCAAGCTACTTTCTTCTCTGGTCTGGATTACTCTAATAGCAACCCAAGTGGTCTCCCTACTTTAACCCTTGAGTCTCTTGAAACCTAACTAGTTAGAGTGATCCTTTTCAAACATAAATTGGTCCATATCACTTCCCTCCTCAAACTTGTCTGATGGCTTAAATATCACTAAGAATAAATACCTAAGCCCTTATAATGTCTGCCAGATCCAACATAATCCATACCCACCATATTTGACTATTATTTTGGCCTCATTGTCGTCCCGTCACTCCGCACCAGTAACCTTACTATTCCTCAAACAGGAGAGGTATATGTTCAAATTAATGATTTTGCACTGGCTATGCCTCCTGCTAGGATGATCTACACAGAGATATAGGCATAGCTAAGTCCCTCATCTCTTTCGAATCATTATTCAAATGGCACTTTCTTGGTGACCTTCTCTGACTACTCTATTTTTAATTATTTTTTTTTCTTTTTCTATAGCACTTGTTCCACTCTAATATGCCATATAATTTACTTATCTACTATGTCACTTATTTTCTGTTCTACACCTTCCCACTAGAATGTAACCCCATAAGGCCACAGATCTCTGCTTTGCTCACTGATACAGCTCAAGCACTTAAAACTATGCCTAGCACACAGCCTACCTTGTGGTCTTCTCTACCTCAGTTAAGCAGAGTGGTTCATAAATCATGATCTAGGATAACTCATGAAATGTTTTTTGCCTCCTCTGTTTATCTCAAGCTAAAAATTAGTTCTTTGGAATAAGGTGCTAGAATATAGTATAATTTTGTGATATACAAATATCTTATTTTTATTTTCTAGTTAGCCTGAAAATAAATTTTGTTTAGAGCTCCGTGTTTCCCTGATAGATATATGACCAGTGGGTAGCTATCGGCTTACACTATGTGCTAGTGACATAAGAAATAATTTACCAGATGTGAGGATATGATTTTTCTACTCCACCGTTTCTCTCTCAAATGTCTTTAGTTTCACAGCTTCCCCACTGCAACAACTTGAGATTCTTATATATTACTCATCAACACCATAACTCTCTATAATGTATGAAGAAATTACGTTAATTTTTTTTGGCCTTGGAATAGTCTTCTAAAGCCAACAGGAGGATTTAGCTAGAGACCAACCATAGAGAATAATGACACAAATACAAATTATAAAATCAAGTGTGTATGTTGGTTCCTTCCTGAATCTGTATCAGCTTTACTATAAATAAAGTAAAATAATCTGAACAAAAGAATAATGACAAAAAAAAAAAAAACATGGTAATTAGCAAATCCCACCCCAAACATCTGGGAATCATCAATATCCATCTTATGATATATCCTTACTGTAGGCCACGTGCTGTTATCTCCATCACTATCTTGAGTTGGATATTTACAGTATCTTACAGCCACACATTCTTGACTATACGGCCATATGTTTTATAATTCAACCAGATGTAGGCCATAAAACTGTTTTATCTGTTTTGTGGTTTGCCTAGTACTAATAAAATAAACTCCAAATGCCTAACTTAGTTGCTGTTCTGATATGGTAGCACTTCAGCAAAGGAAAACTTTGCTATCTGGTACATTCAAAGTGTTCTGAAATCAAAGTATATTTAGGAAGATATATTTCTGTTCTTATAGATTGCATAAAGGCTTTTGCAATTCGAATGAATCGTGCTGTGCAATGACTTGTTTTTCTATTGATTTCTAGGCTGATGGACCATAACCTTCATTGATAGTTCATTTTGGCTTCCTTCAGACTGAAAAGGAAATAGCACTAAGTCTATTCTGTTTCTTGGAGCCTCCATTATTGATATTCTTTAATCATTATGTTGGAACATAAAGCTTCTGTTATATTGCAATTATTATGTGTCCTTACTAGAATGTAGTTAGTGAAACAAAAATAGACAAGGCAGTACACCACCAGGCTGTCCCGCTGCTCTCTGCTACTCTGAGTACAATACACAAATCTCAGAGAAAACTCCCCATTCATGCTGATTTTTTGGCAGCAGTTGCACAAAAAAAAAAAACTTTCTAAAGTTCTCACAAGTGAAAATATCATAATTTGCATTTTAACCCACTAGGGGTTATGCAGAAGAGCTGAGTCAATTTTTATGACCAATGTATTATTTTTTAACTCACATTATTTTTCTTCTTGATACTTTTATGCATTTCAAACTGGTTTTAAGAAATAAAATGAAACAAAATTATGAACTTTCCACAGGAAAAAGCTGAGAAAACTAAGCCAGATTTTAAAAATCTTTTGAGATTTCTTCCCCTAGATTTTATCTAAATGCCCGTAGAGTATGGAAAGAAGTCCCGTCAGCCTATAGCCACTGAGATTCCTCAAAACATATAAAGTTAAACATTCATAAAAATGACACTTCTACACCTTTTTTTTACTATTCATTAAAGCAAAGCAAAAAGATCTATTAATAATGCTCACCAGAACAGATATTTACATTTCTGAGAATAACCACCTGTTTGCAAACTGTTATTTCCTCTCCCCTCCTGCTACAGGTAAGACCATGTAACTAGTTCTGGTCAATGCATTGCAAGTGGAAGTGATAGGTCACTTCTGAACTGAGCATTTAATTGTTAGTGCAAAACCCTCCGGAACAGTCTTTCTTTCTGGCACAGCTGCCAGTGGCTACTTCATCTTCCTGGGTTCTGGATAGTCCATACTGCCACCCAGAATGGGCATAAATCAACTTTTGTTGTTTTAAGCCGCTGATATTTGGGGGTTGGTTTATAGTATAACCTAGCTTATTCTGATAGATTTTTAAAGAGAAATGTTTTCAAAAGGTGACACGGTTCTGTATCTTGCCTTATAAAGATGGTTGTCTATGTTAAAAACTGTGGAAAGCTTTCAGGGATTTCATATGCCTGGGTTGATGAAGCGATGAATGAATAAAAAGCAGAAAGGACAGTGGTCATGAAGGTGGTCTTTTTTCTAAATCAGGGAACTAGAACTACCTGGAGGTTCCAGTGGAACAAAGGCCGAGGCTAGAAGTTATCTATCTCCTTCTTTTACAAGAGAGATCAGGTTAAAATTAACTTCGGACATTGCTTTGAAGAGGGGCGAAAAAAGGGGATGAGGTGACATAATATACAGTGAGAACCAAGTAAGTAGGCTAAGGTATCTGGTATTTATATACTCATTATATGCATATGAATTTCAAACTTTGATTTTTTTTTTTTTTTTTAATAACAGCTGTGACTTTACATTGCCCCACCTATTGCCTGCTGGTCAGGGAAATAGATTAAGGGACGTTTGTTTTACCCTAGGGGACTACAGTAGAAGCAGGTGTGGCTAAAGATGAAAAGGTATGAGGTTCCTTTGCTCTCTGTCACCTCATGCCCTCGCAGCTGTAAATGCCGAGCTTTTTACCATCTCTGCGTTATGACCACAGAAACACTCACATTTCATTTACTCAAAATAATGGAAGTCATAAGCACAGTGGACTCGATCTTTTGAACTTCCAGAAAATCCTAACTTGAAATGGGTTATCTTTCATTTTTAGAACACAAATGCAGTTTGGAACCCTTCTAACACGCACTAGCTCCGTGTCATCCATTACATACTCTGACAGAATTTTTTCATCCATGGCAATGTGAAAAGACATTTTTCCTCTCTCTCTCTCTCTCTCTCTCTCTCTCTCTCTCTCTCTCTCCCGCCCCTTGACAATATTGTGAACATCTGGTTTGTAGCCTTCTTAACAAAGTTTGTTCTGCAGCACCATTAAGATTAAACATCTGTCATTTACATCAAACAGTTGACAAAGTGCTCTATGTTGAATTGCAACACAGGGCACTACATCATTAAATATCTTTTTTTGGAAACAAATTGAAAAAGAGTTAATTGTCTCTTCTTGAAGGCAGTGGGTCCTAATCACCAAAGGTGTCTGTTTTCTTTTCTAAATGAGAAAATGTATTCAATTTATTCTAGTAATTTTCCATCTTCTGTCCCACTGACTACTATATTTAATTACTCTAAATCACTCTCCACATAAAGACAATGATATGCTTCTGAGAGTCGTTTCAAGGATATTGTTTTGTAAATGTGTTTGTCTATTTTAAAAGCATGAAAGTTTTCAGCATTTTTGAACCCACTGGGTGTTCTTACCAGGCGGGATAGATATGTCATTGCTTAAAGCACAGTGTGCAGACTCTGATTCAGTGATCTTTTGCGGCTCCAACACTTTGTCCTTCCCTACTTTCTCCAGGAGGAGAGAAGAACCAATAAAACATAAACGTGAAATGTCATTAGCTGTTTAAGCCAAAAGTGATAACAGATGAATATCATCAAGACCCCTGGACCACTTGAATCCAGAAAGAAGATTAAAACTTCATTTGTAAGGAGGCTGGCAGACTGCTGTTTAATATCTATACCCAGCTGAAAAGCTCAATCATTACAGAACAGGTAATAGTGATTGATTAAATATAAAATTTCTAGATGGTCTGTGCCACTCAGAAAGCTTTCACAGTGATGTCTTTTTTCAAGCAATGGGGTAATGCATCTTTTTTTTCCCAGCAAGAATACTAATGCCTTCCTTTTATTTCATAAGTTTAAGACTTTTAGTTATAATTTCTATAAAGGATTAGATCATGTGAAAGTATTTATAGTGCTTTAAAAACATGTTTTTTAGTCAAAATTTTAAAAATTTATTTTATTCTTAAGAAATCTAATGTATAGAAACTCTACTTCTGCATCAAATTATTTTTATTTGGGTAAAATACACTTTTGTTTTATTGATGGTCATTAACTTATTTTAAGGCCAAACATCAAAGCATAAAGACAGGGAGAAAAAAAATAAAAAACAGAGATGTTGTGATAAGGAGCTTCTGTGGGCTTCAAATTATGACTGTACCCCTAAACAGCTAAAGAACCTTGGTTAAGTTGTTTACTTTCTATGTCCACAATGTTGGCAATAAATTCTACCTCATATGATTGTTATGGAAATTACATTAGAAGATGCAGGTGAGAAGCCTGGCAGGCAAGTTACTCAGTAAAAAGTAGCTGTTCTATTACTGCCAATAATTTCTGAATATCTGAATAATTTCCAAATATCACTAAATATAAGAAGTTATATATATATTGTTTCCTGTTAAAAAAATACATGACCTTGACCCCCAGGTTTCTTTCTCTGGGAACTTCCTTAGCTATTTTACTTAAAATGACCTATATTTTTCCATTCTTACAGGAACTAAGTGTCTTGCTTTTGTTCTTGGTGGGTGGGGTTTTAATGAAATAATAGAGAATTGAGGCACCTCCCCAATTAAGGTTGACAAACCAGGCACATGAAAGACATTCATTTTTCAAAGCTTAGAGCCAGCCTGAACCCATTATGCATACGAACAGCATTACACTTCAACATGTTCTGTTTAGCCCACTCAAAATTAGCATTAAAATAAAACTTGGTTAGGTAGGCACTTTTTAAGACGGTTTTTTTCTTTCTTTCTTAATTTGAGGAACAAATCAAGAGGGTCCTTTGCAAAATGCAACCCTTGGGCAGTGCCTTCTTTCTGATCTAGGATAGTCAACTGTTTGGCCCTCTGCCCCCACACTTCCCCTGCAAACAGTTCCCATCTCAACTGCTCCGGACAGACAACGTTCAATTATTATCTTTACTTGTTTCTAAAATCAATAAACACATTTTAAAGTAAACCTCAACCCCATAATGAGACACTGTAATATTTTGCATCCTGCTTTTTAAAAAGTGTTAGCTCTAGTTCTAAATGGGAAGAATTTTGTTTAAATATCAGTACTACCAAGCAGTACAAAAGACTCCTAGAATTCGAATATTTCACAGAAAGCAATGTATTATAAAAAGTGTTGAGATGATCTTATCATTTATATGAGCAAGTAACTTAATTTGTATAAAATTTATAAAATTATGAACAAATGTGTGATTAAAGATACATAATGTGTTTGCGGCAGTCATATGGAACTGTACCTCATCCTTACTTTTCATTTAATGGGACTTAAGTATCAATGTATTACCAGATAAAAAATACTGATACAAATCTAGAATATGGATTTTAATTATACAAGTCTAATTTTCAAATTGTATGCTTCTCTAAACTAAGGATAATTAAAATATTACAAAATGTAAACATTTTCAAATTGACACTTGAAATTTTTAAATGAATTCAGCTCTTTTGAGGTTGAAATTCCCATTATCTGGAACAAAATGCCATTTCCTGGCATTTCAGGGGAAAATGTTTTGAGGTGGTTTATTGGAAAGCTCCCAAAGGGTCCAGTACTTTAGGATGCTTATCAAAGAAAACAACAGTCTGAAGAGATGAGTGAAATTTGAGCAAATCCTTACAGATTCACTTCCTCCTTGGATTAGCTCCCTGGATGTAAACTGTCCAAGGAACAGCCTTGGCAGGTGTAGCTGATGTTTCAGTCAACCCACAACAGATTCTGGGGTCACCATCCTCTAATGTAAACAAACTAAGAAGAACTGCGTGTTTTCCTTCAGCTGAGACCAGAACAGGCTGAGAAAGGAATTTTGTTTTCCCTAATAACTTCAAAATGAATATTTTAGTCGTTTATTTTTTAATTGCATCTACCTTTGTGATGGAAGCTGTGAAGCATTTTTCCAACATTCTTTATATTTTCAGAGAAGCTTGCTGGAAAATATACAATTTTCCATTGTGCATCAGAAATGAATGTGGAATTATACCAACTATACCTTAATTAGTATCTGGGCCTATGTTCTGCTCTCATAAGTAGTATAAATTTACTGACAAATCTGAAGACAAATAGACAAAGATAAACAAGTAAAAGTGGATACTGCTAGTTTCCATTGCATTTAATACATGTATAAACACTAGAAAATTGCAAAGCAACAAATCAAATTTATTATGGCACTTGCCCAAATAATAAGTAATTTCTATCAATTATATTCTTTCTTATTGTATTTTTTCTAAAGTCCCTAAAAATATTCAATGGGAGAGGATTGCACAAGGAGTGAATAGAACAGGTGATTTAAAAGAAAGTTAGAATTAAACTAATAAAAATTTATATTTACAATATGATTATAAATATGTGAGGGGGCTTACATTTGAAAAAGACTATGAAAGAATGAAAATACAGTGAAGTGTTAATAGTGTTTATTTTAGATGGTGAGTCTATGGCAGTTTTTTGTTTTTGTTTTTTGTTTTTTGCCTCTTTGTATTTTGTGTTTTCTGTATTTAATAGCAATATTATAATGAATATATATATATGTTACTTTACATATTAATTCTTCAGAGACAAATGACATAAAACATTTCAGTAACCATATATTATAGAAGATAATTAAGGTGAGGTGATGCTTCAGAGCCTCTAGAAGAATCTATTCTCCTGATATTGCTGATATTAAGACTATGATACAGTTAGATGACTGTGTTTCTT
>NW_011888864.1:970590-974786 GCF_000151845.1 Pteropus vampyrus | reverse complement strand
CATGCCCAAAACAAACTATAATTATCTTTCCACAAGCAGAATCACACTTACATACACATCTCCTAACTTCCCAACTTCTATGAATACAGTCACCATTATGCTGCTCTTGAAGTTCTGGAGTTATGATTGATTCTTTTCTCTCTCTCACCTTACAGTGAGATTCCACCTCCACAAACACCCTTCTAAGCTCTCTTTTTTATTTCCATCACAACTGCCCCAATTCCAGATTCATCATCTCTTGATTGACAGGAGCCTCCTTACTCTTCTTCCTGGCTCTATTTTTTATCCTTCCACCATCTGATCCTCCCTCACATTTACTACAACTCTTGTTACCCTTGGAAAACCCTTCTGTGCCTTCACATTGCCAAGCGACAGCTTTCAGCCTAGCTTTCTAGCTCCTCTACTTTATAAACTCACCGTGGTTTACCCTGAGTCTACCACCGCCCCCCACACGTACACTATGTTCTAGAAAACTCAGATTCCTTGTTGCTCCCCTAAAAAAACAAACCCTGTGCCTCTCTCCCAGTATCTGCCCATTGCTTATGCTTTTCCAGCCTCCAAAACACAAACACACACACACACACACACACACACACACACACACACACACACGGGGGGGAGAGAGAGAGAGAGAGAGAGAGAGAGAGAACATGCTCCCTTCTATCTCTGCCTTTTGAACTCTTTGCTGTTCCAAAGCTCTACCCAGAAGTTGCTTCCTACATGGTACATTATCACATGCCAACACAAGTCTCCTCTCCTTTGAATCCCTGACTCTATGTTTGTGCTTCTCTCACGACATCTACCCAAATCTGCCTTGTGATATAGTTACCTGTAAATTCATTGTATCAAGCCTCCTTTACTAAAAACTCAGAAAGTGACTCAGACTTCCTCTTCTTTGTACCTATGCTTTGTACAATGCAAGCCCTCTGCCAGAGTTGGTTGAATTTAAAATGCTGATTGCCATGATACTGACAACTCTTAAAATTAGAAATCTGGAGGTTTCGATTAATATGTTGATATTTTAAAGCTCTCAGAGCAGTGCCTGGCACACCATAAGCATTATATTAGTCCTATTAACTATAAAGCAGTGCTCGAATACAGCGAAAGGCAATGACTCAGATATCAAGCTATTTTGAATGAATGAAAACTATAGATGGAACGAACACATTTTCTAAATTTCGGAACCTATCGCACAAATCACAGCGTGACACCAGGAAAAAACCTTGCCCAACTAAAAGCAAAGGTTCCTATAGCTTCAAGGCAAACGAAAAGGAACCTAGAGCCGTCTAAAGGAAGATGAAAGAGAACATTCCCTGCACGGGACAATCTTAACCCTACCTGACCTCTAACCTCCAGACTTACCCCAGGGCTTACAAGGTTACTCAAGACCATGTCTCTTATCCAGATGGACAGGTGGGGCCAGCAGCAATGGGAAGATTGGCCTTTTTACTTGTTTATAGTGAAAAGTAAGCTGAGAAAGGGAGTCTTACCTTCAGACTTCTTTTCATTTTTTCCAGAGCTCCTAGCCATCACCTAAGAGGGGGCCAGCAAACCAGCCCGATGTGCGGGTATCGAGGGTCTTCTTGATAATATTTAGCATTTAACTTTAATTCCCAGAGATCATCGCTGCAATTAACAGACAGTGGAAAAATGTTAATTTCAGGAAAAGAGTTCACACATAAATACACTGAACTCGTTTTTATAAGGCATATGTCAAAAAATGAGAATAATTCCTCTCTATGTACAAGTTAGCTGCCCATTTTTTGCAGGAAGGAATCAGTTTCATATGTCAAAAAATGAGAATAATTCCTCTCTATAAACAAGTTAGCTGCCCATTTTTTGCAGGAAGGAATCAGTTTCATGCTATTTTGTTTGAATCAGAAGTTAAAAATTCACATAATAATGAGGCTTGTTAGGAATCTTAATCAATACTTTTGTGTGTAATATTTATTAGGAAATAAAATTATCACATTAAAAAAGTCTCATTGTTTCAGGAATAATACAGAACATTAGCAACAGCAGCTGTTGAAAGTTCTCGGTTCTGAGAATCAGATTCTCAATAGAAACAGAAGAGATTATATCTCAGGACATCAGCTGCTTAGCCTCTACCATTTATATTCAAAATATTGACAGTGTTTCAGGCAACATGCTGTACCCATATTATCTCATTTAGTTAGCACAACAATACTAAGGAGTAGAATATTTGTGGTAGAAAAATCTGCATGCTCAGAATTAAAACTAAGTTTATCATTAAAAAAATAATAATAAAAGCATAGGGCAGGGAACAGGAGGGAAGCACTCACCAGTTGGAAATGGGTCATCGGTCCCCAGGTTGTTAAGTCATCAAAATCTCAGGCTTTCTTTCAATCAGATAGTCCTTCTAAAACATAATTGCCTTTTCTTATCCAGAAGGATTTGCCTCATGACACAGATATGAGAGAGGAGACCACATTGATTAGAAAGAGATAAGCATAATCATATTGCTAAGCTAAAGACCTCAGTCACTGACTGAAGCACACTAGAATTATCACATAAACAAGTCACTGACAACAAGACTCTGATGTTCTTTGGAAATCACTCCCAGTTAATGAGAATAATCTTACCTCCTCACCTCTGGTGAAAACTGTGCTTTCTTGGTTCCTGTACAGTAATCCATTAAGCTTCACACTCATAAAACGAGAAAAGAAGCATTAATGTCATTCTCTTCAACTGCTATAATCCTGTCTCTAGAATGACAGAGAAGCATTTAGACCATGGTCTGCACGGCGGTAGGTTTGAACCTTGTCTAGAGTTAAGAAAAAAATTAAACTTATATTTTTAGGCGTTGGTATATATCTTAGAGCTTATCATTTTTAGGAACCCAAGGATAAAGAATTTGCTCTTGGTATTTCCTGAGCAGGAGAATACCCAAAATAATATGGCAGATTTTTGCTGTTAATAACTCTTACTGAGTCCAGAGGCTTAGAAGCAGAATACCAAATTGATTTTTTTTTTCCTGAGCTTATTTAAGAAGATGGTAATAATTTTATTAAAATGTAATTTTATTTAAAACTACATTGCAAGTTTAATATGTCATCCACAAACTTAGTGGTTTATATAGCACAGACTCTGGAGTCAAACTGCATGTTTAGTTACTAACACTGCCATTTACTCGCTGTGACCTTGAGCAAGTTATTCTACCTCTCTCTGCCTCAGTTTCCT
Source organism: Pteropus vampyrus (assembly GCF_000151845.1). Lineage (NCBI taxonomy): Eukaryota > Metazoa > Chordata > Mammalia > Chiroptera > Pteropodidae > Pteropus > Pteropus vampyrus. The sequence goes on along the minus strand of NW_011888864.1, from coordinate 971,585 downwards.
CATTCGTAAAATGGAGATAATAATAATATGTATGTCAAAGGATTGTTGTGAAGATCAGATGATCAAATACATTAAAATGACATAATTTGCAGCACATAGTAAGCACTCAAGAAATTTTAGGTATTATTTTCCATTTCCTGCCAATGGTAACAGACCTTAGATTCACAACTTGGAAATCTTCCCTTTAACAAGTTTCAAAAGCATCACTCTAAGGAAGAAATGAAAACTAAATACAAGTTTCTAGATGAAAATTCTGGTAAGTATAATTGTATTAATTCTATATAATGATTAAAGACCTTTGCAACAATACAACTGCCACATCAAGACAGATTCTGATTCACTAATAAGAGGGGTTAGGAAGCAATATGGATAAAAAATTAATAAGAAACAGTCAAATAGATTGTGAAAGTTGTAAATAATATTTACTAGTTCTAGAAAAATGATATGTTGAATATAAAATATACAATGATTAGCTAACAATATAGAATTTGGTTTGTAAGTGAAGAATTGGAAGAGAACAACGGATCATAAATTGAAGAGAAAAGTAAGCAGTTTATTTAATCTTAGATTTACCTGTCAGTAAGCAGTTTATTTAATCTTAGATTTGCCTTAAATTATTTAAAAATAATTTAAAGTTAAATTATTTATAATTACTTATTGCATTTAATTGTAATATTCACATATACATAACTTTAGAGTATTTTAAACTTTCACAAAGTCTGTAAATATTAAAAACACATTTAACCAAAACCCACGTACCCTTTTATAGTAAGCAGAGAATCCAGTCTGTCCACACATTTGGGAATACTAGCCTTAAGTGCTGGGTCTTGTGCAGTGTCCTGCAGAATAACAAACTGACATGTTCCAGAATTGCTTAGCGCCCAGCGGTCGGGTGAAAATGCACACAACTCTGAAAGGCTTTGAAGATTGGCCAAATTCCCCGAGACATCGCTACTACCTGGATTAGACACTTTGTGAAATTTTTCAGGGGAAAA
>NW_011888864.1:965449-970540 GCF_000151845.1 Pteropus vampyrus | reverse complement strand
TTCTCTTCAACTGCTATAATCCTGTCTCTAGAATGACAGAGAAGCATTTAGACCATGGTCTGCACGGCGGTAGGTTTGAACCTTGTCTAGAGTTAAGAAAAAAATTAAACTTATATTTTTAGGCGTTGGTATATATCTTAGAGCTTATCATTTTTAGGAACCCAAGGATAAAGAATTTGCTCTTGGTATTTCCTGAGCAGGAGAATACCCAAAATAATATGGCAGATTTTTGCTGTTAATAACTCTTACTGAGTCCAGAGGCTTAGAAGCAGAATACCAAATTGATTTTTTTTTTCCTGAGCTTATTTAAGAAGATGGTAATAATTTTATTAAAATGTAATTTTATTTAAAACTACATTGCAAGTTTAATATGTCATCCACAAACTTAGTGGTTTATATAGCACAGACTCTGGAGTCAAACTGCATGTTTAGTTACTAACACTGCCATTTACTCGCTGTGACCTTGAGCAAGTTATTCTACCTCTCTCTGCCTCAGTTTCCTCATTCGTAAAATGGAGATAATAATAATATGTATGTCAAAGGATTGTTGTGAAGATCAGATGATCAAATACATTAAAATGACATAATTTGCAGCACATAGTAAGCACTCAAGAAATTTTAGGTATTATTTTCCATTTCCTGCCAATGGTAACAGACCTTAGATTCACAACTTGGAAATCTTCCCTTTAACAAGTTTCAAAAGCATCACTCTAAGGAAGAAATGAAAACTAAATACAAGTTTCTAGATGAAAATTCTGGTAAGTATAATTGTATTAATTCTATATAATGATTAAAGACCTTTGCAACAATACAACTGCCACATCAAGACAGATTCTGATTCACTAATAAGAGGGGTTAGGAAGCAATATGGATAAAAAATTAATAAGAAACAGTCAAATAGATTGTGAAAGTTGTAAATAATATTTACTAGTTCTAGAAAAATGATATGTTGAATATAAAATATACAATGATTAGCTAACAATATAGAATTTGGTTTGTAAGTGAAGAATTGGAAGAGAACAACGGATCATAAATTGAAGAGAAAAGTAAGCAGTTTATTTAATCTTAGATTTACCTGTCAGTAAGCAGTTTATTTAATCTTAGATTTGCCTTAAATTATTTAAAAATAATTTAAAGTTAAATTATTTATAATTACTTATTGCATTTAATTGTAATATTCACATATACATAACTTTAGAGTATTTTAAACTTTCACAAAGTCTGTAAATATTAAAAACACATTTAACCAAAACCCACGTACCCTTTTATAGTAAGCAGAGAATCCAGTCTGTCCACACATTTGGGAATACTAGCCTTAAGTGCTGGGTCTTGTGCAGTGTCCTGCAGAATAACAAACTGACATGTTCCAGAATTGCTTAGCGCCCAGCGGTCGGGTGAAAATGCACACAACTCTGAAAGGCTTTGAAGATTGGCCAAATTCCCCGAGACATCGCTACTACCTGGATTAGACACTTTGTGAAATTTTTCAGGGGAAAACAGTATACTTTAGTAACTATAACACAGTCTGACTGATAAATAAATATCTTCTCTTTAAATCTCAATTTCTTCAGGAACGGGGATAGGACCCGATTATCTCTAAATTACTATTGCAGTTCCTACACTCCTTGAATCTTTGGAAGCAAACTGCACATCTTATTCTACAAGCAGCTTTCAATAAATATTAGTTTTAAGAATGAATGAATGAATATATATTATATTCATTCTCTATGTAACTTATAAAGGTTTCTTTGACGTCTACCACTTAAATATGAATTCGACTTGAATGCTTGTTATTAAATCTGATGAATTTTGTTTTAGAATAAATTTCTCACAAAACAAACTGTAAAAATATATAAATATGTCTCTTTACTTTGATTACTTGAGTAATTGGAGCTATGTGGTCTAAGCAATGACATAGTCTCTTCAAACTAACTGTCCAGGGGTCAGTCATCTTGGTATATATCACCTACACCATATTTTATTTTCCTAGGGCTCACATCTTTTTTTCAAAAAAGGTGATTTAATATTTTTCAAGGTATCTTAAGTTTGCCTCATTTCCAGATGCACATCTTGCAAAGTTCAGAAACTCATCATTCTCTGTCTTTTCAGGCAGGAACAAGTCAGCACTGAACACTTTGGCAGCAGAGATGGAGATGCTGGCCTGCACAGAATGAGAACTAGAATTATGGAAGAAGCTATATTGGGAGGTAGGTTTCCATTAAATGGATGTCTTGGGCTTGCCATCTTTCACTGTAATTGCTGTGTCTGGGAAGTTGACTGTCTTTAGAGATTAATCTATTTTAAGTTTAATGGATCAGTGGAAGCTATTGAAAGACTGGTACAACTCTTTCTCCTTGACTTTTCCAGTCTACATGAAGACATTGTTTCCTATAAAGCTATACATGTTCACATGCCGACGTTCCACCCCCAACCCACCAAAAAGAATCATCTTCCATGGACTTTATATATTGAAAATCTTTTATGCTAAATCACTAGAATTTATTAGTAATAATAAATTTGTTTTTCTATGTGATATACATATACACATAAATACACACATTATATATTTTTAACCAAATATGTATATAAATAACCAAATATATATTTCCTAAATTTCCCAGCTTCCACTTCTGCACCTTTGGTATTCTTTAATTGCTACTGTCCATCTAGAAACACTAGGGAGAAAATGATAAAATGCTTCCTTTTTGAAAAATATGACATATTTTCCAAATATAAGAGAGAGAGAGGGCATGAGAGAAAGACTCCTCATCAGTATGAAATAACTTGTATTACCAAACTGAATTGATACAATGCCAAGAAAAAGCAAAGAAAATTAATTTGCAATTATTTAGTCTATATGCAATTTCCATAAACTTTTATTCGAAAGAATCTTGGCATTCAAACATGTAATCTTTGTGGATTAATAAAAAGCTACCTTCAATGTTCATGGCACAGAATGATTTGTGATCGTTTTGAAGGATAGATGTCAATCATACACCAATGTGTGGTTGAAAAGTCACTTAGTCAATAGGAACCAAACAATTTCCCAGCTTCCACTTCGGCAGCTTTGGTATTCTCTGCTTGTCATTGTCCATCTAGAAACACTAAAGAGAAAATGATAAAATCCTTCCTTTTTGGAAAATATGGCATTAAAAGTGACGATGAAAGAGAAGAGGATTAAGAAAGAGATGATTTCTAATTCATCATGCTTATTTAATAAGTGTTTATATACTTTTTCCCACTGCATAGGCATTGGTGATACAGTTATGAATAAATTAGACATGATCTCAGTCTTCATGGAACTTACAAACTATGCAGAGGACAGAAAAATATTAAACAAAAAAAATCACTAACTAAATATATAATTAAAAATTGCTGTCAATAGTAGGAAGTTTAAGGTGCTATGAGTAAAGGGTTACAGGAGACCTAACTGAGACTGGAGCATCAGTAAGACCCGTCTAAACAGGTAACATGTTACCTGAGTCCTGCAGAACGAATAGAATAGATATTAATTAAGCAAAGAGTAAGGAATCTAGTCTTCTAGGCAAAGGAAGCTTGCAAGTAGAAAGTTAAACATCAAGATTTGGAACTCAGAAAAGAGATCTGGTTTGAAAATATATAATTAGGATTTGTTGGTCTATTTAATACTCCAGGAGGAAAAAAATGAGACAATCTCTCTAAGGAGAGAAAGTAGAATTAGAAGAGAAGAACATGCAAAAGTGACCCCCGAGGATCTCTTTCCGAGGAAGATTCACATAGGGCAGGGTTTCTCAACCTTAGCTCAGCTGACATTTGGGGCCAGATAATTCTTTGTGGTCGGGGCCACCCTGTGCATTGTATGATGTTAAGCAGAATCCTTTACCTCTACTCACCAGATGTTAATAGTCTCTCCTCGGATGTGACAACCAAAAATGTCTCCAGGCATTACCAAATATCCCATGGGGGCTCAAATCACCTGTGTTTGGAAACCACTGGTGTAGAATAAGCGATGAGTGAAAGTTTAAAGAGTAACTGGACAGGGAAGAAGAAAAGCAAAAGGGTGTGGTGAATCAGAAGCCAAGAAAAAAGACTGTATCAGGAATTATCAATGGATGCAGAATAGTCAAGGAAGACAGGTACTGGGAAATGTCCAGTGATTTGAGCTGGACATGGAGATCATTAGGGCCTTAAGCAAGAAGAATTTTGGTGAAGCAGTGGAAGCACAGGCCAAGTTGGAGTAAAACACAATTATATTTTTATTCATACAATTGATAACAAATATAAATGTAACCAGTTTTTAATAATATTTATGTAGGGGTTTTGTTGTTGTTTAATGCTGTTTATTGCCTACTCAATAACAATTCTTCTTTGTTAACAGAACTTCCATTTTTTCATACACTATACTGTCTATTCATGAGAAACTGCTTTATGATTCAATGGTGGTGACATCATTCTTCTTACCAGTTATTGGTTTAGCAATAAGTGTGCAATGCAAGTGTAGTCAATAATGACCTGAGAAGAAATCTAAAGGCCTTAGGTAAGTGCTTCCTTGCTGATACAGACAACAGGGATGGGCCACCAGTCTTCCTCTTCTGAATGCGGCCTCCCAAAATTCCTAGAGGATTTGGAGACTTTTAACACAACTTTCTTCTCCACCATGTAAGGAAAATTAACCTGAGAACAAGCCAACACTAAAAGTAGGAAAAAGAAAAGTGGGGAGAACACGAGTTCTAAATGGAGTGAATAGAACTTTGAATTAACCAACGTGGAAACCGTCCATAATATTCAGATGTCTTAATAGATTAAACCCAATTTCCTGCCACCTCTCATCTGTTTTCGGTTGTTTTAATTTGTTTGTTTATTTGTTTGCATTTATTATCACCCCAGAATCTTTCCCTTGGCAATCTTCATTCTATTGTCAACAATCTCTGGAAAAATACAATACTTTTCCTCTGATCCTCTGTTTTCTACCTAATCCAGATGGAATTCTGAGTTTTTCATTTTACAGTTTTCCAAAAAAAGGCAAATCAGCCACTATCACTACTTGACCCCCTACCACTGTCACCATTTTTAAGTGCACAGTTCAATGGCATTAAGTACTTTTATTATCAC
>NW_011888864.1:952897-965399 GCF_000151845.1 Pteropus vampyrus | reverse complement strand
GAAACTGCTTTATGATTCAATGGTGGTGACATCATTCTTCTTACCAGTTATTGGTTTAGCAATAAGTGTGCAATGCAAGTGTAGTCAATAATGACCTGAGAAGAAATCTAAAGGCCTTAGGTAAGTGCTTCCTTGCTGATACAGACAACAGGGATGGGCCACCAGTCTTCCTCTTCTGAATGCGGCCTCCCAAAATTCCTAGAGGATTTGGAGACTTTTAACACAACTTTCTTCTCCACCATGTAAGGAAAATTAACCTGAGAACAAGCCAACACTAAAAGTAGGAAAAAGAAAAGTGGGGAGAACACGAGTTCTAAATGGAGTGAATAGAACTTTGAATTAACCAACGTGGAAACCGTCCATAATATTCAGATGTCTTAATAGATTAAACCCAATTTCCTGCCACCTCTCATCTGTTTTCGGTTGTTTTAATTTGTTTGTTTATTTGTTTGCATTTATTATCACCCCAGAATCTTTCCCTTGGCAATCTTCATTCTATTGTCAACAATCTCTGGAAAAATACAATACTTTTCCTCTGATCCTCTGTTTTCTACCTAATCCAGATGGAATTCTGAGTTTTTCATTTTACAGTTTTCCAAAAAAAGGCAAATCAGCCACTATCACTAGGAATTTTGGGAGGCCGCATTCAGAAGAGGAAGACTGGTGGCCCATCCCTGTTGTCTGTATCAGCAAGGAAGCACTTACCTAAGGCCTTTAGATTTCTTCTCAGGTCATTATTGACTACACTTGCATTGCACACTTATTGCTAAACCAATAACTGGTAAGAAGAATGATGTCACCACTGTCACCATTTTTAAGTGCACAGTTCAATGGCATTAAGTACTTTTATTATCACCACTGTTCATTTGCAGAACCTTTTATCATCCCAAACAGAAACTCTGTACTCATTAAACAATAATATCAAACTCCTTGTGCTTTTAAGTACAGGAAATATTATGACATCTTGAAGTTCTCTCTCTAGTAATATATTTTCTTCAGTCTATGAACATTTTGATTTCTCACCTTAGATATGTTCTTCTTTACCCGATTTTTCTTGACCGCCTCTTAAACAGAATTCTCCTATATCCACGGCCTGTCCATCTGGCCGTCTTTCCTTCTCACTCCACTTTTCTTCATTAAACTGGAAATGCCTTGAAGGCCAAGGCAATGCCTTTCATACCTGCACCTCCAGCACCAAGCATAGTGTCTGACACAAAGTAGACAATAAGCATTCGTTGGATGAAAACAATCACTACGGTGTAAGAACGCTTGCTGAGCACAGTGCTAAGCCATTTACCTGGAGTTTTTCATTGCAGGTAGGTACTATTTTTAACCTTATTTTGCAGATGAGAAAATTGAGATTTAAGTCACTCAACTGGAACTAGTAAAGCCAGGTTTGAATTAGGATTTTGATTCCAGAGACTGCACTCTTAAACCTTTCACTGTTCTGTATCTTTCTAATCAATGACATAAATTAACCTCCTCCTGATGGTAATCTCTACCCTCCAGAATCTTTGCAGGGAAGATACTTAGATTCCTGCCCAATCTTTGCACTTTATTAACATTATTTATTAAGTATCAAAATAAGTAGTATTTGGCATATCTGTATAGATTGAGTTCAATTCGCTAAATTAGTAGCAGAAGTAGAGGAGTGATAGTAGGCGAACTAATACTGAAGGGGCAAAAAAAAGAAGGAAAGCTATTATTTTCTTTCACATTTAAAAATGCTTTTATACATTGTGGTAGATTATGCTTACCAATTATTTGCTGCCCTCCTTGAAATAAGAATATATTCTTCCCTCAATGACATCCAGGCTTGGTCGTTTGGTTGCTTTGGCCAATGAACATTATGTCCCAGAGAGTGGCTACTCCTTCATCCTGGATTCAAAATAAAAAAGACATGCAGAGCAGAGCCACAGATGCCGCAGTCTATCTAAGTCAACATACAACATAAGTAAGTCTTTCTTCTTGAGATTCTGGGGTTGTTTGTTACTATGCATAACCTAGTGAAGGTTGACTAATAGACACAGTAATTCTTCTCTGATATTATAACATCAGCGAGAATACAGATGTTGATATATAGAATTTCAATGTAAAGAATGTTCCAAAGTTAACATTTTAATGAAGTTACTCATAGTCCTAAATAGAGCTAAATAGAAAACTCCTAGGACATCAGACTTGGTTTAGTACATATAACTTTTAATTCGTTTGAGAAAGATGTAATAAAATGAAGATTTTAAACCTCAGATAGAAGTTATGATCTCAAGAAGATATTGATTTTTAATAAAATAAACATGTTAAAATAATTTTAATATTTTTCTTTTTGGTTGTAGTAAATTAGATCTTTTCCTCTAACATCTACTCAAAATATTTAGGATTTGCACATTTTCTGAAAAATAAAATATAACTTTAACATTGATCTTTTTTCCCCCAAGGATGAAAACTCATTCTTTATAGGTCATATGTTATATGGGAAAAACATACAGTCCTAATAATATGCTTTAAAGCTCAGGTGAACACACTGCGAATTGGTCTAGCTTCTTCAGTATCATTTTTAAAAGGCCTATAAATCCATCTATTGCTATACCTTTGTCCTTCTCAGAGCTGGTGCCATGCATAGGCTGACTCATAAATGAGACACTACCTATGATTTGAAGAGCAGACCACAGATTCAACACGAGTTGTCTTTTACCTACACAAGCCTGATACTCAAGGACTAATTATATAATATTAAAGCATAACACATTTAAACTAGTAAAATCAAGAAGGCTGAAAGATCAATCCTTTTTTATTAGCCAATGCAGGTTTTAGTGTATCAGATGAGCTGAGCTCTGCAAAGGATATTTGTAAGTTGTTTCCCAGGTGGAAAGGTGGGAAAGGTATTAAAATTCTTTAGTGTCTCCCCAGAGCCTCAAGAAAAAAAAAACACACACAAATTCTTAGCAAGACAGACTTAAATCCTCTGAGATCTGGCCTCTGATTTCCTCTCCAGACTCATCTGTCTGACTCTAGTTACACTGAATTATTTAAAAAGACATCTCAAGTCCCCTTCTTCTGGATAACTCTAACTTTCCTGACTTACCATGTGGCCTATATTTTATTTAGTATAACTAATGTTAGCTGTGACAACTGAAATACCCTGAAGGCTTCAGTGGCTTATACAAAGAGCCCAATGTGGGCCTGGTTGCCATCTTCCATTTCACATCTTCTGGAACACAGGCCTCCAAGGCATCCATGTAAAGGAAGAAAGGAAGAGAAAGGGGCACCCTGGTGCCGCACCCATAGCTCACAGTCCAAGATTAGAACTAGGCACACAGTTCAAGCTCACTTTAAGAAAGGCTGGAGGGGTGGGAGGGCCTAATGCCCAACCCCAGACTGTGTTTTGTCTAGGTCATAATGAGCATGACACCGAGTCACAAACATCTGAGTACCCATCTCCTTTCTTCATTCCATGCAGAGTACTTTAAAGTTGCATCTGTACCTTATTGTTTCTGTCACAAAACAAGTGCTCTGTAAATATTTGTTGAAATAAAGAATAAATGGATGGATAAATGGATGGATGAATGGATAATTAAGAATAGGGGATCATGATGGGGCTTTTCAACACTTGTGGAGAATATTTTTTACTTTCTTGAAAACTCTTGCTATGAGTGGGAAATTTTCAACATTGAGAACCCTGACTCCCCTAAGTAGAGCCCCCCAAACTGAATTTTCTTCAATCTCCTGTTTCAGGAGAACACCAGCAAGTTATCTGAGTGTCACTGCTCAGGTAGACCTACACAAGACCAATGCAGAAGCAAGCCACTCAGGAAACCAGGACCCGCATCACTATCTTTGCAGGAGCGAGAGGTAACAGAACTGATTCGGTGGCATTAGTAGAAGCTGCAGTGATTACGCATTCATTTTCTAATGGGGTTCCTAGCACAGAGGAGCAATGGGAAAACGATAGAGCTCATAGCAGAGCAGCAGGGGTGGCTTCTCATTAGTGTATCTCTGCGGTTGTGGTTTGGGACATTATTCCACAAGGTTTTGCCTTGAATCTGGTTTTGCAGGCTTCCCAAGATGTCTGTGACCTACTTAATATTTCTTTAATTAAATCCATTTTTACATAACTAGAAAGAGTCAGCTTCCATTGATTGCACTTAAGAACCAATTAAAATCCAAGGAAATAGCATGAGGCCACAGGACATTGGAACTAGCGGGGCGGGGGGGCACGGGGCAGAAAGAGAGAGAGAGGGGGGAGAGAGAGAGAGAGAGAAAAGGTGTGTGTGTGTGTGTGTGTGTGTGTGTGTGTGTGTGTGTGTGTGTGTAATGAAAAGGGAGGGAAGTGGATGTAGAGTGAAGCAGAGGTCAAGTCATAATATTGATGACAGAGTGGCAAATGGGCACCGATGGCAAATTTTGCTGACTTTGCTCTATTTGTTTTCGTTTTGTCCAAATGAGACTGCTGGCACATTATATTGTAGCAATTCAAGGATAGTGATCCATTTATAATATTAATATTTATCTATTAAATTCATGCTTGTTCCTTCAATTTAACATTAAACTAATATTTACTAAATTCATAAAATGTGCTTTAAGTAAAAGCTGTTTTGAACAGCTTCAAATGGTACATAAATTCTATGTACCATATGTGTACACTATATGTACACAAATGTACACTATAAAGTGTACATTTGAAAGCAAGCTCAGATTAACAGGATGTGAGCTAAAAGAAAATGAAACCCCAAAACTCCAAGTAACAGAATTTTGCTTAGTCAAAGTTTCCAAAATGGCCGAAATATCAAAAGAGTCTTGGAGATAGAATTACAAAAGCATTCTGAACTAGGTAGTGCATCTACTTCATAACACCATAACATTACGTGTGCACTAATAAATATTGACTCAAAAAAATAAAAAAGAGCTATCATGATTTTGGAAGGGACAGTTGAAAAAAAATAGAGAATTTGGAGTTTGCCCAAGAAATTTTAACTTAATATATTTGTTTGTTTCTATAACATATTTATTGCCACTAACAGTTTGTGGACTACCAAAAATTTGCTTCCTAAAGAATTGCTTTTTCTAGCAGCTGATACTTGTACATGTTCACATGTCAATTTTTTTAATTTTAAAAACAAACACTTTGAGCAACCCACCAGGGCTTGCCACTCTTTATCAGAAGTGCCTTCTCTGAATTAGAATAATTTTAATGTTTGAAATGTCTTGATTTACAATTTTTTAACTTGGCTCATTCAGAATATGAAAGTGGTAGGCCTATGAGAGAATTGACTTTTACTTGCAATTATACCTGGAGCTTAAAGAAGTGTAATTGACTCGAGCATAACTGCTTCTCAGTGTTTTCAAGGTCCCGAAAAGACTAGCTGGAAATGAAGGGCTGACCCTTTCTGAAAGCATGAATAACTGGAGGTTTCATAGTTATCTGTCACAGCAACAGCTAGCTCTTCTTTTAAAACAAGTCCATTTTTCAAGCTGTTGTTGAAATTGCTATAAATCTTGGGGGCATGACTGAAAACAAGATCATAATTGAGCAGTAGGAGGTCTGCTTATCTCTCACAGCTAAGAGTTGGCAGAGGACAGGGGACCCAGGCTGTGTAAATGCGGGAACAATGCACCTGCTTGAAGGCCTAACTGATTTTAAACCTTGTTGGTAAGAAGGTGTGAAGAAACAAGTCTGAATGTTTTTTTTATGTTTGCTGACTTAGGATTTGATGTGGGGGTGGAGGCTGGGAGGTTCTATGGAGTGGGCAGAAAAGACATAATTAAAACTATTCATTACACACACACACACACACACACACACACACACACACAAAATCTGCTCTATTTTCGCAGTGGGCCTTGATCTCTTTGTTACACTGTATTTGGAAAGTTCTATTGAAATGTCATTCAGGAAGTGCCACTCGGTGGCCTAGCAGAAAAAATGAAAGGATAGTTAGAGAATGAGGCAGTTGAAAGATAAAAGCATACAAGTTTTAAAGAGTAATATACCATTAGAAGCCTCTTATTAAGTGCTTGCTCAAACATAAAATATTGGATCTGGATTACAAATTATTTCCAATAAACAAGGTAAGATTTTAAGGTATTACTAATTTTGTATAAAAACGTTCAATTTTTCTCCTTCTTCACTAATATATTAACAATGAGATTGCACCAACATGAGAGGCTGTTTTATACCTAAGCGGGGTGTGTTTGGCGGGGGGAGACAATTATAATAATGCTCATAATTAAAATAACTACAGACATACAACTGGGGAATATGTTGGTGTAATGAATAAACAATTGGTATACTCTATGATTTTGTTTCCAGCTAATTGATATAAGCCTTCAATTTGATTTTCTTATTCTTTTTTATGCCTCTAAATAACCTCTTTCTGCTGCTCAAGATCTCTCATTGACATCAAAAGGAGTGTCTTACATACAAGAGGAGATACCAGCAGTAGAACAAAGGAGGAGGGTTAGGGCTGCAAAGACCACATTTGTTGGAGCTAATTTTTAAAGAATGCACACAGAGTATGAATATATGGTTAATGTAAACATATAATTATCCAGGAGAAATATGACAACCTTTCTATCCTTCATCCATAAAAGCTAGATCTATAAAAGCCAGGTATTTCAATGGTGTAGGAAGTAATATTAGCATAAGCTCATTTAAAATTATTAATTATTTTTATTCTCTGAAACCAAATGAATGCAAAGTGAAGAGCAGTTTTGACAATTTAGATTACTGAATCAGGTCTTTAATTAATTAATTATATGGTCAATCTGCTAGTCTTCATTAAAACGGTGCAGAGAAGAGATGGTTGGGGAGGGGGATGTAAAGAGGGGATAATCTTTTTGTAATAAATTTGAACTTTATTTTCTAAAGTTGATCTGTGTTCTGCGTTCTTGCTGAAATATGGATAAAGTTTCAAGTCAGATAAATAGCAGCATAACTCACTTGTAACACTTTCAATTATGACTATGAGGTACTCGAGTTAATCAAATATTTTGCCTGAAGTTTCTCTGTCTTCCAGAGAAAAAATAAAATTTATTTTCACAAAGAAAATAATTTTCTGTCATATAATCAATGTATTTAATAACTGAGTAAATTGAAATTATTTTCTTTCCTAACATCGATAATGTTATTCATCCAACTATGATGAACGTGGCATCACACAAAATTTTATTGATCACTAGAAACAAAAATATAGAAAAATCATTTTTAAAAATTAAATATAAAATTTGCACACAGCTTATTAAAACTTTTGTGAAACTTGTTTGCCATTAGGAATAACTTAATTCTTATATTTTAAATAAATAAAAAAATTATAATTAACTTGTTTTTTAAAGTGACAAAGTTCCAAGTATGTTTGTAGATATAACTCTACTGGAATTTATATATATGAATAAAATATACATTAGTATTTCAACTTTGTTTTGAGATTAAAAAAAATAAATATTTAACATTATTTGACCACTTTCCAAGGTAACTTTTTCATATAACCTAAAATCCTGAGAAATATCAAATCCCTCTTTTAAAAGAGAATTGCATTTTACATGTTTTTTCTTTGGGTGCCAACATTTCACACTACTGGTATTACAAAATTTAGGTAGCTGTGTAAGCATGTTCTGTACCACAGTGAGTAAAACACTGCAGAAATCTAAAGCAAAACAAACAAAAAGTTAGTATTAAGAGAATGATGGAATTTTGTGTAGCTGTAAAATGGTCTTAATTTATAATCTGAAAGGTTTTATTATAACATCATAAATTGCATAATCCTCACTTTGAAATTAAAACCACTTTTCAGGATACATATTGTAAATCTATGACATTAAAGACTGTGATTTTGAAGAAAATTACTCTTTAGAAAGGAAATACCCTATACTTGTCTAAAAATAGATTTTGCAGAGAGGCATCAAGACAGTAGCTGTGCATCCTTTCCAAGGGCTGGTGCTCTGAATATTAACATCATCTCACATATTCCCAAGGTGTGTGCAATTACCTCAGAGAGAAGAGCTGGGATTGTAAGGTCTCAAGGGCTTAGATAATGACACAAAATAAATTACAGCGATTACCCGTGTACTTTTCCAGGAGACATATTATTTAAAACCTATCTAGGACTTCAAGAATGAAAGACAGAGGAATGTCCACTTTATGAAATTGCTATTAAAGTGTGACTTAAAGTCGAAGACAAGGTTAATTATTGGTTTTTAACAGGAGTATCATTCTAGTTTAATATCGGTGCCCAGGGCTTAAATATTGAAGCAAGTCACATTTTTCAGGGACAATTGCCTTTGAATAAAGAATGACAGGGCTCTGGTCTTTGCTGACCCTTACAACTCCTGCAGCGTAATCCATGGCAACTCAGTTGCTACAGCAACCAAGGAAAACGCACAAGAACAGGATAAGACCCGTGAAATCTGATGTCATAGTTTCATAAGATATAAATTACAAATGTTATTCTAAAGTAGATTTTTTAAGTGAGTGATATAAATCATAAATTTGTTAGAAGTGAATATGGAGCTTTCATTGGGACCAAGAATTAGGCATTCAGTGTTCAAGCATTCAGCAAACATTTATTGACCACATAATACAGGTGGCATAAAAAGATGAAAAAGACATAGTTCCTGAAGCTCTTATCTCCCCTTCATCTTCACTCACTTCAGCTAGACGCTCAAAGTTAGTGCATTGCTTTTCTTAGAGTCTTTGTGGCCAAAAATAAAGTATTTTGAAACACTTTACTTGGTTTGGTCAATATAAGATTTATAACTAGACAGCATTAAAAATTATCCAAATGTTTGCGAAATTTCCAAATTCCTTTATGTATTAGAGGTTAATTCTCAATCTCACTTGGCAACCTTGGAAAACCGACATGTATTTTTGTGTCTCACGGCCCCAATTTTAGAAAATAAGGCTTCTAATTAAGTGTGCTGGGGTTTGGGTTCTTGAAGTGCTTGCAATGACTTTCATCCAAGTATCACTAGAACTTCATGATTAACACACATTTGAACAAAAAATTAAGAAAGAAAACTGTTAGTAATCAAAGTTCTACAATTAGATTATATAAAAAGTTTATTTCCATGTTAGGCTTAGAACAAAACATGGAACTGAGAATTGAGTTTTATGTTAAGTCTCCATTAATGGTGGGGTTTTTTGTTTGTTTTATTTTTGTTTTTTAAATAAATTTGAGATGAATGTGGCGCACGTCATAATGATGTGTCTTGGCCTGAACTCTGCTATCAGCCCTGATCCAATCTGTCTCCTGATTAAGACTCATAGACAACTTCAGCTTTATAAGCCTGGAGACAAATGTCATAGCCAGACCTTCAACTTGCAAACTCTACAAAAGGAAATATCAAGACTCTTGGGAAATAGGAAAGAGCAAAATTACAACATATAAATGACAATATCTCAATCCTTGTTCACAGATGGGATGGAGGCAGTTCTAGCCATTATATTTCCCAGCAACCCCCAAACCCCATGAACATGTGCTCCCCATCTAAGCTTTCCCTGTGGACTAAACTACTCTGCTCCAGCCTGTTTCTAAATCAGTGACTGTAAACTGCTCTTTCTTTTCCTTTCAGATCTGTTTATATTGCAAGTTCAACCCCCATGTCACATATTAAAAGAATATAAAGAAAAGCATATTTGCACTTCATGAGAGGTTGAAGAAAACAATACTGCCGTCTGAGAGCTGGAATCATTCCTTCTTTCATTGTAAAAACATTTATTGAGCATCCATTGGCCAAGCACTTACGTGCCTTGAAAAAAATATAGTCCTCAAATCAACTCATAGTGGAGGGAGTCAAATACCGAACAAGCTAAGCAAGCAATAGTTATCAGAACAATTAAGATGTACGCAGCCTACCAAAAGAATGAGAGGCAAAGCATCAACTTCAGATCTAAGGGGAAGAGCAAATGAGGTTTTCTAAAGGCGTGTGAGAGAGTTCCATACTGTGCAAAAGACAGCATCGCATTGCAAGCGGATAGAAGAAATGCATTATGATTGGATTCTGTGTACCTTCAGGAGAGGAAGGCATGGGCCATGTTATATAGGAATGTTCTAAGAAGTTTGGTCTTCATCTTCTCAAAAAATCCCAGGTAGTCTTTTATAATACTATTTATCAGCTAGCTATCTGCATGAAGTGCTGGCCAGACCAGCAACGCAGACCCAGGATAGCCCAGCTCTGGCATTATATTAGTTATCTACATTACTACATAACACATTACCCCATAACTTAACATGCTGAAACAACAAACATTTATTATTTCACAGTTTCTGTGGGTCAGGAACCCAGGTGGGGTTCAGTTGATTGCCTCTAGCTCAAAGTTGCAATCCGGTTGAGTGTGAAAGCACAGTGCTAGACGGTGACTAAAGGATATGCTCCCAAGCTCACTTCTGTGGGCCTCTCCATGTGAACGGAGTTGGCTTCACCAAGGATGAGTAACATAAGGGAGAGAAGACACACCCAAGATGAAAGACACCCAAGACAGACTCACGTATTTTTGCAAACTTCTCAGAAATGACATCGCATCACTTTTGTCATCTTCTATTTGTTAGAAGTGAGTCACTAGATCCAGCCCATAGCATAGGGGAGAGTACTACCAAGGAAGTGAGGACTCAGAAGGCAGGGGTCACTGGGGGCTCTATAAAAGGCTGCCCAGCACAGGGATAGTCCCAAGTTCTTGCGTATGTGGCTGGAAGGAGCAGAGAGGACAGTGGGCTGTTCTTTAATTACATTTATAATTCCAGTAACATTTTCCATACATTTATTAGAACCCAGGCATGGCATTCAACTCATCATTTATCCTAATTCTTAGAAAAACTATGTGAGACAGGAAGTACTTTCCCCATTTCACAGTTGAGGAAAATGTAATTAATTTGCCCAAGGCAAAACAGCCAGCAAATGTTAAGAATATTATTGGAACTGGGATTCAGATCTGACCTAAGTATGTCTCTCTCCAAAGTCCACTTGTTTAACCACTGTGCACACAGCGTCCAGGATCTTATTTGTTTCTGCAAGCTTATTTTCAACTGTGCTCCTTCCAGGCACTTCAGAACACAGCATAATACAAATAATACTCTAAAGAGGAAAACATAATATCACAAAAAAAATGTCAAACAGGAGGTTATGACAATGGTTCCATGCCCTCAAGATTAGACCGCATAGCGTTGATGGTGTTATCATTACTAAATAGTACAAAAAATTGCCCATGCACAAATTGAATCTCAGATCTGCAGTACTAATCCTACAATATGTTATCTCATTCTGATTTGAAACACCATCCTATTGTCTTTCCATATTCTAAGTAGCACTGTGAAGGCTACTGAACATGTAATCCTAGACAAAATGAGTTGTATGTTAAGGCTGATTTTTCTGAAAAGAAGATTGACAATACATCTTCAAAATTCATTACAAAAAAAGTCAATGATACCACACTGAATATACATCAAAATATATAGAGTATCTAAGAAGAGACCACTGTCATTGAGCTATAAAAGTAAATATTAAAAAAAAAAAAAAGTTGTATAGCTGTGAAAGCACCTAATAAAGAACCAGGCAGATATTAGCTCCACTTGATTACATGGTTCAAAGATGAAACGTGTTTATATATGTTCTGTAATAACCGCTTTTATTTATATTTATTCCAAGGAACTCAAAGTACTTTGTGAAATTATTTCATGCCCAAGAAGTAGTAGGAGATCGGTATCATTATCCTTTTTTGGATGAGAAAGCTAATACTTCTCTCATGCTGTCTTATATGGACATTTAGTCACTGAGCAAAAGTGTATGGCATATCCACTCTGTCCCAGGTGCTTGTCTGGACAACAACTGTGAGGCACTTGAGTTAGACGTTGTCGTTGAGACTATAATATGAAAAAACAGATGTCATAACAAAGTATAAAAAGAACACAGAATGAGATTGATTAATTCATCCTGGGGCTATTGGAAAAAGTTGACAAAAGGAGACGAAATCTAAACTAGACCCTGAAGGACGAGTAGGTGAAAAGGGAAGTCAAGAAGAGGGAATAGTATGCTCCAAAAAGGTAGAGGAGCACAAAAGCTGGTGCATTTGGGGAGCACTCACTAAAGACAGAATCCAGACACCAGCCCCTTTCAAGTCACATTGCATTTCACCTCTCTTCAGCTCAGCATACAAATTGCCTCATTTTGCTTTTTGTTTGATTATTTATTATTGTTGTCTTTTAGTTTAGTTTTTGTTTTAAAAAAAAATTCTTGCCTATGAGATCTATATATTGAAGTCCCCATAAATGGACATCATATCCAGGTTATAGGTCATAGACAGAGCTTTAAGTTTCTTCAGAAAAGACGTTTTCTGGGACTGGAATATGTTCCTTAGTTTTCTTTTCTGGTATCAGAGGTGCTCCCTGGCCTGCCCACTATTACCTTGTTATAATCCCAGCACTAACAATTTCTCTCATGCTGGGTGAGTCCCAAAAGGACTACATACTGGACTACCCACTCAGAGCAGCCTCCTGGAAACTCCCATCATCATTAG
>NW_011888864.1:945610-951947 GCF_000151845.1 Pteropus vampyrus | reverse complement strand
ATAGTTCTTAAACATTTGGAACCTGCTACTCCTTGCCTTCCTTTGAATTTTTTTTTTTTTTTTTTTTTTTTAGAAAAATGGTATCTGCTTTAAGACTAAATTATATGTTGGTTTCAAGCTTAAAACATGGATATTCTATTTCCTTTTTATAAAGAACAGCAGGAGCTCCTGGTGCATCACCACCTGAGTATACCGTAACAATGTCCAGCTCTATATCCCTAGCAAAGCACATGGGTCTCTCCCTCCATGGCCTCTAAGCAGTGGTCCTGAGGAATGCAGGAGTTCTATGAAGTGCTGAAGGCTCTACCTCCTGCTTTTATGCACAAGGTTCCCTCTGCCCAGATTCCTCCTCATTCTTCCTTCCTTCTTCCACCTTCTCATTTCTGACTCAAATCAACCTTCACCTTCTTCTTTCCCTATTCTCATCCCCAAATATTAGACACTTTCCCTGCTATGCTCCCATAGCACCTGGCACATGCTTCCTTCTTAGAGACTAGTCACACTGCAAGCATTTTTACTTACCTTTTTTTCTTGACTAAATGATGGGTCCATCACAGACAAGCACAACATTCTAGTCATCTTCATTTTCCTAATAGTACCAGCCACAAAGGCTTTAATGCACTGGTTAAACAAATGAGTACTTAAGTAATTTCCTAAAAAATAAGGAAAATGTTTAACCCTAACCCAATCTTTAACACTAATGTCAATCTAAATCCAAAAGAATCCTATCATATCCTAATGTGAACTCAGGAGGAAGGAAAAAAGGAAAGAAGGAAGAAAAAGAGAGGAAAAGAAAGAGGGAAAAATACTTTCCAAAGCATTTTTCTTGCCTTTTTAACCAACCTGTATTAAATGAACCCTTGAATTTAGTTAGTAGCTTGTATAGTAACATTCTCCAACCTTAACGTATCATAGTCTCATTTTGCAAATATTTATGGAACAACCACCATGTGCCAATGCTAAGTACAGTGAGCAAAATATACAATAGGTTCCAGCCTCATAAATCCCAGAGTTTGATGTGGTCAATAGATATTGATCAATTAATTGATCAATTAAAAATATGCATTAAAGGAGATCTTGAACCTGTTCTGGGAGGATCATGTTTCTTGGGAATGTGTCAACCAGCCTACCATGAAGGATGACAGGAATTCACTAGGCAATGAGACTGGGGAAGAGACAAATTTGGGAACATTCAGAGAGAGAAGGACAACACATGGACCTGGACATGAACATTGGAAGTCAGTGTGCCTGGAGAGCAAAAATAAGGGAGAGAGGTGGGGCCAGAGAAGGAGGCAGGGGCAGATGACTCCAAGAATGCTTGGCCATCTCAAGAGCAATGAGAAAGCACTGAAAGGTTTGAGCATAGGAGTGACACAGTTAATAGGTATTTTGAACCGTTCTCTGGCCACCATGTAAAGAAACAAAGAAGGAAAAATGGAGGCAGAGAGACCAGGCAAGGAGATCATTGCAAGAGAGAGTGACAACTTAGACCATGGCAGTGGCATTGGGGAGGAGAAGAAAAATAGGTAAATGAAATTTCTAGAAGCTGAAACCAATAGGACTTGAGGATGACTTGGATATGGGAAGTAGTGGGAAGATAGACTGAGATGTCTGGCTTGTGGGATGAACAAAGCATTTATCTCACTTACCGAGGTAATTAATCTTGGGAGATTTGGAGTCGTTTTGGTCATACTGAGTTTGAGGGGCCTTCTAGACACCCAAGTAGAGTTTAAATATCTCATACTTACTGTAAGAATGCAGATGAGCCAAATCTTCAGTTCAGGCTTTAGGAAACAGAATTTCAAACCAGGAAGAATTTGAGAAGAGATTTGGGGAGGAGAAAAATTTCTCTCTTCATGCCTCCCACTTAAGCTAAAGCCCTTGTTAGCTTTCTTTATCTTTGTAAAACATTTCTTTATGGGATGTGCTGCAAACAAGACTATTAGCAACTTAAAACAAGTTGCTGTGAAGATCTATAATGGTAAAAGCTGCAGAGTTGGGGAAGGTCCTAATATTTATTCATTCATTCAGTCAGTCACTTATTTATTTATTATATACTCCCATCATTGTATGAAATTATAATATATTATTCAATTATACTTCTCATGGTTGTTATGTATGTCTACTTTTCCTTACTGAAATATGTTATTTTAAGGGTAGAATCCTGCTTTTTAACCCTCTTATTCCCCACAAAACCTAGAAAAATGTTCTATTTAATGATCTCTCAATATAGACCTATTGAGAGTATTGAAGTAATATTAGCTATGTTCACTACAAATCCTGGAAGGAGGCATTAAAGCATTTTTCTTTTTGTCGTGAGTTGTTAATACAAGCTAATCAGCAGGTTTGCATGTGGCCTTCATAATTCTGCAGAGGGAAGTGTTCACACACTGAGTTACTCATTTATTCAATCAACAAGTATCCTACACCCCCCAGGGCAGCATACAGAAGGGGAAGCAAAGACGCTTTCTTCTAGGAGTGGTCTCTGACAGGCTGGCTACTGTGTCCGCCTGCCTGGGATGCTGCTTGGCCTGGAGTCTCTCTCCAAAACTAGACAAAAGCCACATCCTCTGCTGAAATGTAAGGCAGGAGGAAAGACATTTTTCTCTTCCCAAACCTTCCAGTGTTTGCTGTTCTGCTTCCAAAGCCAGAATGGAAGACTTGGTTCACCTGCATTACTGAATGCCAGTGTGAGAGATACTTAAACTATTTAGAATGATGATTTTAGAGGAGAGTCAGCATAAAAGCTGAAATGGACAGGAAGGTTCTTGTTGAAAATTGCTGGTGAAACCAAGGAGAGGCATGTTTCCCTCCCCGTTTCATGATGAGTTCTGAGAACTTCTTTATGGTCATTTCATCTCCCTTCCATGACTAACCCTCTGTGTGGCAGCCATAATGTTCTCCCTGACATCAGGAATGGTAGGAAGATTTGGACCCTGTTGTGGGGGCAGGAAGGGGTTGGGGATGAAGAGGGACTTGTGACCAGTTTCAGAGGACAGATCTTTCCTAAGTAGTTGGATCTCATCCTCCAAATCCACAAGATGCTGATCCATGGTGTTCACTTCTACCCTAAATCAGATCCTGACCCTGCTGTGACCACGGAGCCAAGTCCTGAATTAGGACCTTTCTTCACTGTAGACCCTAAGCACAGGAGTGTATTCCATCATGCTCAGTCTTCTCAACTGCTTCATAGAGATGAAAGTTTCATGCAACGCCAGAGGGCTGCTAGGAGAAATAATACAAGGCTATAAAATTCCTTCCAAGTGTTAAAGCATTTTTTAGTGTATAATAATTTCAGTGATCATTAGCATTTTTTCAAAGTTGCTTAGAAAAAAATTTTGAACTTGGGATAATTAATAATAATGAAAGAGTCTTGTTCTAGGCACCTGGGCATCAATGTTTGACGCATACTGAGCAAGGTTAAGCTGAAGTGCTAGTTTAGTTTGGAAAATGACAGGCTTGTTTTTCAAGGTGTAATAGTTTGTTGCAACAGACCACAGAAGTGAACTTTGCAATGATGAAATAGTAATTTACATCCCTCATCAGTTGAACAATTTTTCTTTCATGCTGGATAGTTGTTAAAATGAAAGTCTGCACTGGTCCAGGAATGTTTAATTCTTCTCACATGTGTATTGTTATTCTTATATTTTTGATTATTTTCTTAATCTACTTTCCAGGCTTACTTATTTTATCAGCTGAAAAGCTGGAAAAAATCCTTATGACTAAATACTTTGCTGTTTATTATTTTACTTATTTTTTTTAGCCAAACCCTATGATAACATTTTAATTTGATAATGTTCCATTAAACACATTAATAGGAGATAGAAAAATATAACAATTAAGGAATGTTTTAGCAATTTTTAGTAGAATGTATCTTCTAAAATAAAAACATCGTATTTAGCTTTTTTGAGCTTCAGTAAATCTGTGATGAATGATTTATATTAATAAGCTATAGTTTATCTATGTATACGTTTTAAGAAGTATAAACTAGAAACAATATTACGTGGACAGTGTTCTGAGATGGTAGTATGAAAATAGACTTATATGCCTGATTCTTACACTTTTTGTCACATTCAGCATATCATTGAATGTGCTTTAATTTCTTCATAAAATGCATAGTGGAAATAACCTTAATATATTACAATGATGTCATCACAAGAAACTAATTACAGAAAAAAGCGTTCCATAAATGCTGCAAAAAAAAAAAAAATGCTCAGTTAGAACTTGGGTTTTAAACACATGTTATCTAAAAATAAAACTAATATTTATGTCATTGTAGGTCTAATTTTTAGGATGTAGCTAATATTCAGACTGGATCTCATTTAGTGTATATTACAAACTTTCTTCCAAGAAAGGTAATAAAAATGTTAGAATTTAGGCTATTTTTTTTAATTGCAAATGTTGTAATTAAAGAGAAAGAGAAATTCAAAATAACTATTTACTAATGCTATTTACTCATTTAAAGAAATTTTACTATAAAGATAACCACATTGTCATCTTTAACAAAAATCCTTATATTTAAATTTCACTAAAGTTAATAGTATTTCTACTGTAAATTTGTATTTCCTTCAACACATTTTGTCTATTAGATGAAACTACTGTGGTACTCAAGTTTTAAATCTAATTTTTAGAAAGTAGTGTGGAAGCAATTGACATCTGTATTGATATCTGAAAATAAATATTGAGCAGAAATCTAGAACACAATAAGATTAAGTAATATTTACATGAGTCTAAATTAACCACATGTACAAATGTCTTGAATTAAAATAGCAAAAATTTGAATCTATATGTTCAAATGCTTTAGAAAAGCTTAATATTTCTTTATTCTAGACGTTTTCTTTATAAGCAGTTTTGTTCGAAATAATTAGAAAAGCAAACAAATTCTTGTTAGCCAATAATTCCTATATATTTGTTCACTTTAGTCACAATCTATTTCTCATGTGATATTGTGAAATTGTTAACCTGCACTACAAAAATTTGTGAGGAGAACTTAAAGAAATATCTTTATTTAATATAACATCAACTGTTATAAAAATTTTACTTTGCTTTGGGGATTGGCATTGTTTCACTTGCTACCTTGTTCAAATTACTAAAATACATTATGCTGGAAAAGGCAAAACTATGGAGACTGTAAAAAGATCAGTGTTTGCCAGGAGCTAGGTGGGAGAGAGAGATGAATAGGCAGAGCACAAAGGATTTTTAAGGCAGTTAAAATACTCTGTATAATACCATAAGATTGGATTCATTTGTCCAAAG
The DNA here is from genome assembly GCF_000151845.1 of Pteropus vampyrus. Lineage (NCBI taxonomy): Eukaryota > Metazoa > Chordata > Mammalia > Chiroptera > Pteropodidae > Pteropus > Pteropus vampyrus. Next base: position 946,691 of record NW_011888864.1, on the reverse strand, counting down.
TCATAGAATATGCAATACCAAGAGTGAATCCTAATGTAAATAATGGACTTTGGATGATTATTATGTGTCACACTGTAGGTTCATCCACTGTAACACATATATCACTCTGGTGGGGGATATTGATAGTGTAAAAATTATGCCTGTGTGGGGGCAGGAGGTATATAAGAAATCCCTGTACCTTCTGCTCAATTTTGTTGTGAACCTAAAACTACTCTAAAAAATAAAGTCTAAGATGATCAAAAAGTACAAACTTTTAAGATAAATAAATCATGGGAATGTAATAAATATCACGGTGACTACAGTTAATACTGTATTGTATATTTGAAAGTTGCTAAGATAATAGATCTTAAGAGTTCTCATCACAAGGAAAATTTGTAACTAAGTGGCGATGGTTGTTAACTAGACTTATTGTAGTGATCGTTTCACAACATGTACAAATATTGAATTATTGTGTTACACACATGAAACTAATATAATGTTATAAGTCAATTACTCTCTATTTAAAAAATTAAAGTCTAATAAAAATTTTTAGCTATTGTATATTTATTATATAAATTAAAACCTTTGTATAACAAACTTTCATATTATACTTATCTATATTTCTATTGTATAAAAGACACAAATGCAAATAACTGAGAATGGCTGAAAATTTGTTTTTCCTCATGTCTTTCTCTACGGAACATTTCCAAAAAGTTCTGTTTCTTGAAGCCAAATATCTTGAAATATCGAGCTTTCCAAGTCCTATTATTGCTGCTGACCAGACTCCCCTTCTTGATGAGATTTGTGCTTGCCCTGTTCAGCAGTGGGAGTTTCCACCCTGTTCACACTCAACGTACAAGTTCTTTCTTTACCTATTTTCTTCTTTTATTTGTTTCCCACTCTTTCTACCCACCACCTTACAGTCCCAGAAGAGGGAAAAGCAAAGAGAAATAAGTATGTATGGCGTGCCTGATATGAGCCCTGCATTCACTGAGAGTATATTTATTAAATGAATGAAAAAGTAAGAAAGAAAGAAAGAAAGAAAGAAAGAAAGAAAGAAAGAAAGAAAGAAAGAAAGAAAGAAAGAAAGAAAGAAAGAAAG
>NW_011888864.1:928337-942742 GCF_000151845.1 Pteropus vampyrus | reverse complement strand
GAATGAGTTTGGCCAGATCAAGAAACATGTTGTAGCTAGAGCTTAGTGACTGAGGAAAGAGCGAAAGGAGGTGAGAACGAAAAGGTGGCCAGATGAAGATCCGTGAAGGCCTTATGGGGCACGAATTTGGGATTTCATTTTTCTAAAGATAATGAAAGCCTGCTGGAAGATTTTAAGACTAAAATGATACAATCCGCATTTTCAGAGGCCATCTTGGCGATCCTCGGAGTGAGGCTGAGGGAAGGGAAAGCACTGAGGAGTCTCTCAGAGCAGCTTGGCGGGAGAAAAGAATTCCATGGAGTAGAGTGGTAGCAGAGGAGATGAAGAGAGATAGACGGATTGGGGATTTAATTTAGGAGGAGAATTAAAGAAGTTGGTGATAGAATAAAATGTGTAATTTATTGTCCAAATGGCAACAATTTTGAGAGTGAAAGGAGTGCTATTAATGAATGCACGGGATCAACAAACTGAAGCGGCCACCCCAAGCAAACTAGGACATAGGCAGAGGTAAGGGGAGGAAGGGATGAAGAAAGACTCCTGCTTTTGTGGGGTAACTGGCACTAATAATATGGAGAAGGGAGTGCACCAGGGTATGGGTGTTCGAGGTAGGTTAAGTCTGAGGTGGCTGTGAGACAGCCATTAACAAGTCAGGATTCTGCAGAGAACAGAACAAGAAAGAGATAGATGGATAGATGGATGAATGGAAGGAAAGATAGATGGACGGACGGACGGATGGACGGACGGATGGATGGATGGACGGACGGACGGACGGATGGATGGATGGATGGATGGATGGATGGATGGACAGATAGACAGATGGATGGATAGATGGATGGATAGACAGTGAGACAGATAAATTTTTTAAGAAATTAAATCCTTGCATCTGCAGGCTGGAAATTCCAGCAGGAATTAATGTTGCAGTCTCGAGTCTGAAACCGACAGGGCAGATTGGCAGACCAGAAACCCAGGCAAAATTTCTATGGCACCATCTCGAGGCAGAATTCGTTCTTCTCCTGGAAACCTCAGTTTTTGCTCTTAAAGCCTTCAACTGATTAGAAAATGTCCACTCACATTCTTGAGAAAAATCAGTTTTACTTAAAATGCAGTGATTATAGATGTTAACCACATCTACAGAACCCTTCACAGCAGCACCAATGTTAATGTTTGATTAAATACCTGGGTATGTATTGCAACCATGTTGACCCATAGGGCTATCACACCAGTGGTGATGTCAAACAGAGAGGTAAGAGTGCCATTGAGGAGCTAGCTCACAGAGAGGTCTTGGATGAAGATACACAACCTTTTGTAAAGCCAAGGAAAGGAATGAGACCCTCTAGAGAGAAGGAATATAAATAGAGAAAAAGGACTATGATTAAATCATGAAACACTTCCCCCCGTATTCAATGTTTGAAGCAAGAGTCATGAACCCACATATTAGGCTGGGAATTAATAAAGACTGAAATAGAAAGAAAATCAGGAAAGTAGGCTTTCATGACAGCGAGGCTAAAGCTGTTTCAAGAAGAAAGGGGTAGGCAAGCTTATTAAATGATGCTGAGAAATTATTGTAAGATGGAGAAATAGAACTAGCCATTGGATTTAGCAATGAAGGAGAGAAAATGTTTGAAAAGTTACATTTTGAAAGGAAATAAAGAAAGACAGTGTTATTATGAGAGGGGAAAAAAAACAAAAGCGGTGTGCCCATGCCCACCCCAGGGGTTGGGGAGGCTTTCTAAAGAGGTGAAGTCTAAAACTGGCAGAAATCTGGAGAGATTTTTATGACATGTTAACAACCACACATTTTAGCCTCTAGACAAGTGGAGACCTTGGGAAAAATACTCACTGTAGACAGATCTGAGTTTTAATTAAATTACTATGGTAACTAGAAAAGTATGGATTTTAGGGGCAGTAGGTTGGGGAAGAGGCAGTTAGAGCCTGTTTCATAAGTAGTCAGGACAAGAGATGATGATGGCCTGAAGTAGATAGGGATGAAAACCTGCTTTAGGAAGTAAAATGATCACGTGCTTGCTTGAATGTAGGTGTAAGGGAGAAAAAAAAAAATGCTGCAATAAGTGGCTTCACCACCAGAAGTAGCGTCCCGACTATAGAGTCAGTTTTGTTCATTTCACTTTGCCCTTTGCTGGTTGGAGTGGAAAGCTGTTGAAGTGAGCTTGGGGCCGTCTTGAATTTGTGGCGCCTGTGGGACAGTTAGATGAAGATGTTTTCAGCACTTAGATATGGAAATATAAAGTTCTGGAGAGAGAGCTTGGCTCAAGTCATGAGCCTGATTAGGATGTTTGGCGCCGTGAGGTCAATGGCATAATCCTGAAGACAGAGGACACAGCCAGAGCTACTTCTAGAGTTTCAAAGATTCATGGGGAGTTTTTGATTGTCCAGGATGTGAACTGCATTGAGTGAAAGTTTGGCTAAGGTAGGCAGTTTGGCTGGTTGATACAAAAGGTAAAGATAGGAAAAAATGATTTTGGAGGAGCCAACAGCTCACATTTCTCGCCTCCCCTCCACACTCCCGTAGTTATCCAATATGTGAAGAAATCGTCTTTATTATATCTTTTTTCCCTCTGGCTTTCTTGCTGTGAGTTTTAAGTTACTAGTGACCTGCAGGAGTTTCAATAGCAATGTCGTAGCCAAAAGGTTTAAAAGCTGACTTTACGGTTGGAGTGCTCTAAGAGTCATCTATTAGGCTATGGAAAGCCAGTCATCAGGTGACACACACTCATTCTGTATTGCCAGAGTAAGAGCAGCCAAGGATTAGAAAGAAAAATGCAGAGATTTATCAGAAAGAGTATTGTTGACTAACTCCAACGTAGGAAAAAAATGAAGATTTTTATTAAAGTGGTGAGTAGCACATAAGCCTTAATTCTTATCCTCTTAGTTCTTATAGGCTACCTATAAAAGCATACTGAGAAAGCTGCATTTGTCTGAAGCATAGGGGTGCTTTGTTGGCATGAATCCCAGAATCTTCCTGCACTGTGTGCTTGGTGGGGATATCGGGAGAGTGGCATAATTTACACATTTGGAAGTGTGATGGGTATAAAGGGAATGGAATCATTTCTTCACTTGGGCCATGGATAAATATATCTGACAACTCTTGATGTATTTCACTTCAGTCTTTAAGAGTAGCTATATATTTGAAGGGTAAACACTATGTAATTTGAGAATGAAATATGAGCGACTCTGAGTGACGAGATGAGGTAACACTGAGTATTCGCCAGCTCTGCCCATGGGTTGAAGTGCTAAATTTCAGGCAGTAGAAAAAAGGCAGGTGATACATTCTGCATAATAAATATAAGTGAGTTCACTGATGATACGCAGATGAAAAGTTGAAACCCATGGAGAAAAACTTAGCTGTCTACTTTGAAAAAACTTCAGGAGGAGGAGGAAATGCATAGGAGAAGTCCTATTACAAAAACAGGTGAAATATCTGCAAATATAATAACTTGGTTTTCATGTTTTAAAAACTGCAAGAAAGTATAGAAAATAACAAACAACACCTGTGCAGCCACTATTCAGAATCCACAAATGCCAACATTTTTGTTTTTAATCTTTTTAAAAGAAAGTAATAAAACATTTTGGTAATGTGAACTGTCCTTTCCCTTTTGCATCTTGTGTCCTATTCCATAGATCCTCAGAGACGGTCATTATAGGAATTCAATGTGTGTATTTCCCATCAATGTTACACACACACACACACACACACACACACATGCATGCATATACACACACAAATTAGATAGTGTTGCTTTTTAAGAATCCATATATATAATATTGTATGTTATTCTAATTCTACATCTTACTGTTTGGGGTTCAATAGTATGTTTTTGCTAATGATTCATGTTGATATGCATCTATATTATTCATTTAGATTATCACGTACTCATTTTAACTTCGTTGCATGAATATACCGTATCTAGTCCCCTCATTTTAATAGTTGTACATTCATTTTAATTCCATTGTATGAACACATTACAAATATTTTATCTATTTGCAGTGCTGTGGGGTGATTACCCTTATTCTTCTGCACATGAGCGTGAATTTGTCTAGAATATACGCCTCAAAGTTCAATAGCTTATCTGAAACTTTAACAATTGCCAACTTGCTCTCTAAAGACACTGAATTAATCTATCTTCCCAACAATTTACATTGGTATTTTTTGGAGCTTTCTATCCAAAAGCAAGTTGGGTGTTCAGTTGGGTGGCCTGACAATTTAGACAAGCTTGTTTATGAACGATGGATTAGAATAAGGAAAGGCTTCATGAAGCACGAAAGGCATCGAGGTTGATTGTATTACTGTTTGCCAAAAATTCTGGTGATCCCTCTGCAGGGCCTTCCTTTTGGTAGCCCTCACTCTGTGAGAATTATGCTTCTTTGGCCCCATGCACCTTTGTCAAGGAAATGTAAATAGAAAGTGAGAAGTGTTCATTTCTGAGCAGAAGTTTTAAGAGTCAGCCATGGCTACCATGTCTCCCTCTTCCTTTTGCTCAGCAGTTTTAGGGGCCACTTCTTCAATGCATCTCCCAGAGTACAGCAGGTCCTCAAATAACATTGTTTTGTTCAATGTCATTTCTTTGTACTGTTGATGAGATGCTGTAGGAACTTAACTCTTATTTGTATCAATGAACTTATGGTAAAATTGATTTTGTTATACGTCATTTAGCTTAAAGTTCACAGAAACTATCAATGAGGATTTTAAGTGAAGACTTACCATAAAGGCAACAGGCTGCAAGGCTTTAGGACACAGAGCAGGAATAAAATATTAACTTTTGTTGCTGGAATCCACCTAGTTGGTGTGGTCATTATTGGTACAGCATAACCGCGCCTGTCCAGTTACAGACATTTCAGAATGAAGAGACGCAAAGGTGGTAGCAGCTGTAGAGAAATCGAATGAATGAATGACTGCGGAGTAGGGAAAGTATTTTCAGGGATGTGCAAATTGCTGTTTGAGGACAACACCAAAATGCTGTGTTTTATCCCTACTTAGAACGTTTTATATCAGAACAGTAGAACTCTGTAATTCCCTATGATAACCATAAATAACAGACGAATCAGGACAAATCCAATCTCCTAAATTAGGAGGAAAATAAGAAGTCGTCTGCACACTTGGAAAATGTCCCTCCTGAAAATTCTTTATCTTCAGATGGGATTTCATACTTGGACAGGTGTGTAACGGTTCTAGCATCCCTGAATATCACAACACATTATGTTGCATCCATTTATCTTTATTGAAAAATAAGACATAATTTTACAATTTAGTATTTTATTTACCATCATTTAAAAAGAATTAGAATGTACAGCTCAGAGTTATTTAAGAAAATAACCTAAATAGAACATGAGGAATGAAAAATGAGGAAAAATTACAGAGGTCATCTGTTCAAGATTCTGAGTTCTGGTGCTATAGAATGGGAAAAGATACAAAGAATATAAAAATAAATAGCTCTATACTCTTTGGCAATTCAAATATGTATCCATTAAGCAATATATATTTGTTAAGCTCTCATTATGTGTTAGTTATAGTGTTGTGTAAAAAGGAGACTCAAAGAAATGTAAACCACAGCACTTGTCTTCCCAGACCTCAAAATACACTTGGGAGAATTGGACGTAAGCATTTAGAAAAGTATCTAGTGGTACTGATAGAAACCAAGGGACAAGTACAGATACAGACAATTCCCAGGGGACCACAGGCCCCCATAGTCATTGTCCAAGTTCAAATACCCCCATCAAGTGGCAGAGACTAGACTAAAACTTGGCTTCTACCAACTCTAAAATGCAGTTCTGTAATTTAGAGATGCAAACTGGTGGCCCGGGGCCATATGCAGTCCACAGATGTGTTTTTATTGGTGTTTTCTTCTTGGCCTGCACAGTTTCACAGATTCAAGGCAACATATAATAATAATTCCCAGCTTTCTTATGAAAATCATACTTCTGGCAACTCTGAGCATCCCATTTCCACTGTACCAACAGGCTGGAGCTAACTAGTGGCTCCAGTAGATGGAGCGTGCGCCTCCTAGTCCACCCACCTAATCACAGAACAGATGCACATGCAGCCACACTAGCCCCTCTTTATTCCTCCAGTCAGCCGCAGGGGGCCCCATTCTCTGACCAGTCAGCATAAGGATATTTGCAGATGTTATCTGGCCTGGTCTATGTAAAACAAATACCCGGCTGGATAACCAGCATTGGAAGATTTAGTTCCCAAACTGTCGAATGTCCCTTAGCTTGCACCTGGCTTCTTGTTCCATTTTTTCAACCTCCTTTGCTACTGCTCTCTTGGTCTAATCTCTGTTTATACCTTTTCTTGTCACTCTAATTTGATGCATGATCCACCTTCTCTTTGTCTGTGACCTCGACCCTCCTCCTGCCTCTGGCTTTCATCTCTCTGACTCCTTGATAAAACAAACAACCTTCCCGTCAACACCTATCCTGGTCCACTGGCCCTTGGACCTGTCCTCGCATCAGCAGAGCCGCATGGGCGAAACCTGGCTTAATCTACTTTAATTTGTATTAGTTTATTACTACTTAATTATTTTACTGATAGATTAGTTTATCTATTTTCAATTATTTTCTGAAACAAATATTCAGAATAAATATATAGATATAATAAAATGATTAAAATGAGAAAAATAGAGTAAAATTCAAGTAATGAGGGCAAGGGATAATTATACTTAAAAAAAAAAAAACAGACAAAAAACTGAGGCTAACCCACAGTTATTCTGATGGTGCTTTTAATAGATTTTAGCTTCACAGAAACCACGTCAAAAAGAAAAAGAAAAAAAAGGAGGGGTAGAGATACTATGAATTAGTACAAGTAATATGAATTTATCAAATAAAACAAGCATATTAGTGCATCTGGAGAAAAAAATTTCTGCAGTCAAACTTTAAGAAAAAATAAAAGATTTAATGAAGTATAATTTTTTTTACAACAATGAACTATTTCTCTGAGTTTGAAAGGTAAATAAAGCCACCCCTTCCTTCAAAGGAGAATTTTTCAACCCTCAAGAACAGAGCATTTTGAAGTAAAAAGATGTATTCTCCTTTCAGCCTAAAAGTGTTCTACAGTATTGTCAACATCGGCGTGGTTGGAATGCTCCATCCATGGCAGTGAACACTAATCCTGACCCTTCTGTGGTCTTTGACGTGATCTAATTTCACTGAATGCTACTATAACTTGCAAACTTTAATTACCACTTAGCACCTGAAAATTGATACTTCAAGGACCACTAAGAAGAGCTTTCCAAGATTCCTCTGAAGCGACACTATTTTTCTTGACAGGTCCATTGTGTAAGATAGACTCATCATTTCATTACTCCTGGACATTGAATTGTTGGGAGCCGCAGGTCATTCCCCTCTCAGCATGTCTGGGCCTGACAGCTCCTTTACAATGTTTTTGAAATTCCATTATTTCCAGTGACCCCTCAGACCTGCCCTTTGCTTGGCTGGCATCTCCCCTCAGCGGGTAGGGGGCTACCTTAAACGTTTTTCTTTTAGGGCCTTTCAAAGCTGTTCTTTTAGAAGCCAAATAAGAGTTAAGAGCTCACGAGTAATGCACAGAGAACTAACTTCTTTTAACTTTCCCCCAAATTATCTAAGTAGACAAACCCAGTTCCCTTAGTAAATGATTCAGCAGAAAGATACAAGTTACAATCAAAGTATTTTCCTCGGCCCTGGAAGCTATCGGAATTGGATCACGAGTGAAAATGCCAGATTTTTTGTGTGGCCTCGGGCATGTGCCAACCTTTTGCATTGCAACGAATGCCAGGCCCCCTTGCCAATGTGAAGATGGGGGTTCACAGGTCCCCAATTCTCCAATCTGGGCCTGCAGCTTTGGCTGATAAGATTGTCAGAAGCATCAGCCATCAGGAGGAGGCAACCGAGAGCCCCAGGTGATGACAGTGCCTTTCAATTAGCACTTTGCTCTGCAGAGCTAGCCAGCCTGTCAGTTGGCACAGAGACTGCCCATCCACTACCTCAGACAGGGGCAACATAGCCAGATCTGTGAAAAAGAGGCAGCAGTTAACGTAGTCAAGCAACAAAAACAAATTAGAAAAAGGAACTGGGAGATAGGCAGAGATGGGGCTGACAGGGCCAGCCATCCCTGAAACTCCTGCCTCTGGGGACAGGTGGAATGTGGCAAGAACATAAGAAGGCAAGTTCAGACCTGACTTTTCTACAAAAGTCAGAAACTCGCCTCTCTGTGCCCCAATTTTAAATAGGTTCCCTATACCTTTCCTATTTATCTGTTTCAGAAATAATTATGTTGACACCTTGATAGTTTGGAATCCAAGACAAAATATATTATAGACTAAAAAATGTTGACAAATTGTTTTTAAAACTTACCCTAAAGTGGCCGACATGATTATTCTCAATTTTCTTTTACCGTGTCACCTTGGAGACACAACCTTATACAGCTAAAAGCTCCCCTTTCTTTAGGAATCTGCAGTCAGTGCGGGAAGCACTTTTGCCATGTTTTATGGTACACAGTGCAAAATGCAAGTAATCCTGACGAGTTCATATTAAAAACATCAGTTCCTTGCAGGTGTGTGAGCAGAATTCACAGGTGCTTCTAGAAATCTATTCTGGGCACAGGGCTTTACCTGTGCCAGCACATGAAAGGCATGGAACCCTGTTTCAAAATCCACCTGCAGGCAACAGTCCAGCTTCTGGCATCAGCCATGGTTAGGGGATAGCCACAACACAAGATGATTTTACTGGGGAGAAATCACTTTGATAACAACTATTGACTATAACGGTGTGGAAACCAGTCCTAAAAAATACGTGGAGAAACTCACATTTCTGACCTAGTATAAAAAGAGATTTGAAACCCTCCATTCACTTCTCAAAGGGACTCCTTGCAGGCTGCCTGCAAAGACACAGCACCAGCAAAGAGCAGAGAATTCCCATCAATACTATAGGAGTGAATAAGAAGCTGTTACTCAAAGCCCAAAAGAGGGTTTGCCTGTACTAACTCTGAAATTGATCCAAGCATGATTATTTAGCTCTTCATTTTGCAAACAAACTCAAGAATTCAAAGGTGAAAAATAGAAAATTAAAAGAGTAGTGTTACTTTTCAAGGTGAAGGCCAGCTCTCCAGCATATCTTGCTTAAATAAAGACCAGATTTTCACTCCAGATTCTATATACAGGTATGAACTTCTTTTATCTTTCAGAAACCCTGAATGTGTAGAAAATAAGGTTCTGTTTGTTTGACTGACTTTTAGTTTTGTTTTTATTCTTTTGAAGAAGGAGAGTGAGGAGATCATAGCTGGGCTTTGCTGGATTTTCAGGCAGAGGTTCTGGAGCATAAGGGATGCTCGTTGGTATTGCGCCTCCAGTAGCCCAGACAAGCCAGGAAGGACAGAACTGAGGCACAGGAGTAGAAGAAGAAAGGCGAGGACAATTTACCAGGTTTTTAGAGCATCGCATTTGAGAGAACATGGGAAATAGTTTGAACAGAGAGGGAAAATCAAAGATGAATTTAAAACATTTTTTATTAAATAACTTTTAATACATATTAAAAAATAAGGTAGTGTAATGAACTCCCATATTCATCCTACAAATTTAATAGTTATCGAGATTTTGAAATTTTGTCATATTTGCTTTATCTAGACTTTTTTATTCTTTGCTCAGATATTTTATAGGAAATCTCAAAGAGCGTGCCACTGTACTTTGAATCTCTGACTAGCATGCTGATTCTCTTACATGGTTATAAGTCCATCATCGCACCCCACAAAATGAATAAGTTATTGAGTGATCTAAAACCCAACCCACAAAAAGTTTCCCCACCATCTCAAACATGTCCATTTACACTTAAGTTGTTCAAATCGAAGTCCAAACAAGGTCAATACATTATATTTCATTTGTATGACTTATAAGTCACTTGTCAGCTAGAACCATCTTCCTTGGTCATTGTTTGTCCGTGTCATTGACTTGTGTGGAAATCCCATCACCTAGCTGCAGAAAGCCCCACATTTTGGAATTGTGCGTTTGCTTCCTCGTGCTATTTTCTTACTACAGTTTTGAGCCTGTAGTAGATGATTACAAAAATATTAAAACCATTGGCACGTACAGGGAAATCTCAAGGAGAAAAGGTACGTTACATTGCTTTTTAAAAACTAAAATTAGAATTTATTTTTTAGAGTAGTTTTAGGACGACAAATTCGAGGGAAAAGTACAGAGAGTTCCCATGTACCCCCTGGCTCACACATGTGCAGCCTCCCCCACTATCAGCATCTGCCACTAGAGTGGTATATTTGTTACATTCAATGAACCGGAATGAACCCGCATCAATACATCATTGTTACCCAGAGTCCGTAGTTTACATTAGAGTTCTTTCTCAGTGCTAAACATTCTATGGGTTGGAACAAATGTATACAGATATGTATCCTTCATCATAGTATCATGCAGAGTATTTTCATTGTTCTAAAAGTCCTCTGTTCTCTACCTATTCATTCCACCCCTAGCAACCATTGATTCTTTTACTGTCTCCATATTTTGGCCTTTTCCAGAATGCCATATAATTGGAATCATGCAGTATGTTGCATTTTCAAATTGACTTCTTTCTCTTAGTAATATGCATTTAAGTTTTCTGCATGTCTTTTTATGGCTTGATAACTCATTTTTTTTGTTGTTGTTACTGAATCATATTCCATTGTGTGATATACCACAGTTTATTTCTCCATTCATCTACTGAAGGATCTCCCAGTTGCTTCCAAGATGTCAATTATAAAGCTTCTATGAACATCTGTGCAGGTTTATGTGTGAACTTAAGTTTTCAACTGCTTTGGGTAAATACCAAGGAACACAGTTGCTGGACTGTATGGTAATAGTATGTTTAATTTTGTAAAGAAGCCACCAAACTGTCCTCCAAAGTGGCTGAACTGTTTTGCATTCTCACCAACAACGAATTAGAGTTTCTGCTGCTCCACATCCTCACCAGCATTTGGTGTTGTCAGCGTTCTGGATTTTGGCCATTCTGTGTAATGGTATCTCCTTGTTGTAATCTGCATTTCCCTGATGACATATGATATCTCTTCATATGCTTATTTGCTATCTATACATCTATACAGGTGTCTGTTACAGTCATTGGACCATGTTTTAATCAGGTTATTTTCCTATTGTTGAGTTTTAAGTGTTTTTTGAGCATTTGAATAACAGTCCTTTATATATTCTTCTTTTGCAAATATTCTTCTCAGTCTGTGCTTGTCTTTTCTTTCTTTTGACACTGTCTTTTATAAAGCAGATTTTAAAATTTTTATTGACATCCAACTTATCAATTATCTCTTTAATAAATTGTGCTTTGGGTTTTCTATCTGAAACATATCACCAAACTCAAGGTCATCTAGGTTCTCTCCTATGTTATCTCCTAGAAGATTATAGTATTGCATTGTTCTTGTACATCTGTGATTCATTTTGTGTCTAATTAATTTTTTTGGTGCTGGATGTCCGGTTGTTCCAACCACTTGTTGAAAAGACTGTCTTTTGTCCATTATATTGCCTTTGCTCCTTTGTCAAAAGCCAGTTCACTGTATTTATGTGGGTCTATTTCTGGCCTGTCCAGTCTGTTCTGTTGACAGCTTTGTCTGTTCTTTCACCAACACCACAGTCTTGATTCCCACAGCTTTATGGTTACTCTTGAAGTCAGGTAGTGTCAGTCCTCCAGCTTTGTTCTCTTTCAAATCGTGTTAGCTATTCCAGGTCTATTGTCTTTCCGTGTAAGTTCGGTTTGAAAAGAGCTTTTTAGACCAGTCTTCATAATTACTAGATGGTTTATTTAGGTCCAAATAAAATCCTATTGATTACATCAATGATAAAAACAAACAAAGAATCCCACCCTATGTTAATATTATTTATGCTTTTAGATGGCTTTGTCTTGAGAAGTGGAGGCTCTACAAAGTAGGGAGTGCGTATTCAGCTCCCTACTGTTTGTGCCCAACTTTTTCTAATTTTATGAATTGTGTTGAGGAAAGTCAAATAAAAATACTTTTTGCTTTGAATATGGTAAAGTGAATAAAAAAGGAAATGGTTACTGCATTATCTTCACAAGCATCCCTTTTCCTATTTCTAGAGAAAATATTTTCATTGAAAAATAAAATTTCTCATATTTCCAGTTATGCCAGTGACCATCGCAGTTTCTCCTCTGTTTTGCTTTGTTGTGCTCTGTCCCCGGATATTTCACCAATCTCCCAGGATTCAGGGCCAAACCAGTTCCCTCAAGTCTCTGATATTTACTCAGGCTCCTTCTCCACCCAGCCCATTTCCTCCCTCTGTTTTCTAAAGACCAGCCACCCTTACTGATGTTCCCATTATCAACACTCTAAGATAGAGTTTAGTTAATTCCATTCATGTCTAATGCCAACTTAGGAGTTTATAAGCAAATTACGTGCTTAGTATCTGTGCTTAGTACCAGGAAATAAAATAATAAAATGTATTTAGTATGCAGCATGTGCTCAGCTACGTGTCAAGAGCCTCAGAGCATCATCTCATGTGCGCCTCATAATAATTCTCTAAGGGCTGTTTTGATGACAGAAGGGGAAACTGAGGCTGATGGAGGTAAAGACACTTACCTCTGGTCACAAAGGGAGTAGAGAGAGCCGAGCCAGGATTGCAGCAGTCTCAGTCTGAGAGCAAAGCCCCTACTCCTAACCAAAACAACATGTTCAAGTCATTTTTAATATTGCTATATAGCAACTTTCCTCCTGTAGTTTTCAACTTGAGAAATGGAATGTTTTATTCTAAGTGCATCAGCAGCATCCATGAATGCTGCTTTTTTAGTGAAATCCTCCTTGTAAGCACCACACTATTCTATGAGAAGGAGAGAAACACGCCATTCTTTCCCTAAAAGAATGTGCGACATAAAGTGTTGCTTTATTACCGACAGGAAATATAGATATTTTCACAGCACATTGCAGTTTCGGCAAATACTTTGAAATGTCATTGCCACTCATACTACTTCTGAATTACACACAGATCTTGCTACTTAATGAGCTAATAAAGAGGCGTTGGTATTACTGTGTCACAATTATTCTAGTATTTTGATTACCGTATCGAGATATTTGGTATCGAGATATTTGGTATCACTTGATAATTCCATTTCAATACAATTGGTTTCTTTGGTATCCTATGTGTTTTATGTTATAATGTTTAAAACACTGTACCGAGGAGGGGTCTCTGGGCTTCAGATTGCTAAAGGAGTCCTTGGCTCAAAAATTGGTTGAGAACTTCTGTTTTACTTCCTCTCTTAGGTACAGAAATTATTCTTCCTCAGCTGTGATACAATCTTTTTGAAATGGAAAATTAGCTTCCCCTTCACTAAGGGAAGTGAGAGTCACATCGGTTGCCTTTGCAGCCTGAGGCGTGGGGCCAGTTGGAATCTGGAATCAGTTACTTTTTGCCTGGGGGTGGGGGCTAGTAGCCCCACCAGGGCTGAATCAGCTGGGGACTGAGTCAGCTGTGCCCAAGGCTGTGGGAACTTTACAAAGCCCAGGCTCTGTGGCATTTCTCTTTATCTAATTCTGACTTCTGGTTTTCTAGAATCTGTTGGGCTCTCTCCACTTTATCTCTACTTCTTATGTCTGAAGTTTCCATCTCTGCTTTGACTCATCTTCAGAGGCCCGACTCCTGGCTGCCGGAGGGTTCCTGTTACCTGCCTGCTCCCTGACTAAGCTGCTTCTCTAGAAATGCCCTATATGACCAAGCCAACCAAATGTCCCGATATGACACGAAGGGGTGGTAGAATAAAGTTGTTCCTCTAAGGAAAAGGTGCAGCTGAAAATGAAAACGCTTCTATTTACAATTGTGGGAAATGCTAAGTTCCTTCTTTTCTTTAAATTTTTCTAGTCCCCTTCACCTGTTTCTCCCTCCCGTACCCTCTGCCCCCACCTCTGGCAACTACCAATCTGTTCTCTGTATCTATGAACTTGGTGAGTTTCTTTTTCTTTTAGATTCCATATATGAGAGGTTATATGGCATTTGTCTTTCTCTGTCTTATTTGATGAAATGCAAAGTTTTAATTAGAGGTTAGAGAAAATAAAGATTCAGGTTTTGTTTGGTTTTGTTTTCTGTCTAGGTTCAGGGATCCCTGAATAATATCCAGCAAACCCTCTGTGGGTCTAGGTCTCAAATCCTGGCTCTGGCTGATTAAAAGGTAACTTGTGTTTGTAGGATCACGCTAAAGTAGAGGTAAATGGGCTCCTGATTCTGCTCATGACTCAGTATTTCTCTCACGTGTCCACCTCCCTTTTAAGCTTTTTAAATTCTCCTTAGCGAATGTAGGAGTGTCTGATGTGTTTTCAACAAATTTGTCGAGACTACCAGGACATAATCACCATTTTCCTCCCTCTGCTAAAGCTGACTGTGAAACAGCTTCCCATTGTTGTTGAGTCACAGAGGTGTCCA
>NW_011888864.1:921425-928287 GCF_000151845.1 Pteropus vampyrus | reverse complement strand
CCACCAGGGCTGAATCAGCTGGGGACTGAGTCAGCTGTGCCCAAGGCTGTGGGAACTTTACAAAGCCCAGGCTCTGTGGCATTTCTCTTTATCTAATTCTGACTTCTGGTTTTCTAGAATCTGTTGGGCTCTCTCCACTTTATCTCTACTTCTTATGTCTGAAGTTTCCATCTCTGCTTTGACTCATCTTCAGAGGCCCGACTCCTGGCTGCCGGAGGGTTCCTGTTACCTGCCTGCTCCCTGACTAAGCTGCTTCTCTAGAAATGCCCTATATGACCAAGCCAACCAAATGTCCCGATATGACACGAAGGGGTGGTAGAATAAAGTTGTTCCTCTAAGGAAAAGGTGCAGCTGAAAATGAAAACGCTTCTATTTACAATTGTGGGAAATGCTAAGTTCCTTCTTTTCTTTAAATTTTTCTAGTCCCCTTCACCTGTTTCTCCCTCCCGTACCCTCTGCCCCCACCTCTGGCAACTACCAATCTGTTCTCTGTATCTATGAACTTGGTGAGTTTCTTTTTCTTTTAGATTCCATATATGAGAGGTTATATGGCATTTGTCTTTCTCTGTCTTATTTGATGAAATGCAAAGTTTTAATTAGAGGTTAGAGAAAATAAAGATTCAGGTTTTGTTTGGTTTTGTTTTCTGTCTAGGTTCAGGGATCCCTGAATAATATCCAGCAAACCCTCTGTGGGTCCAGGTCTCAAATCCTGGCTCTGGCTGATTAAAAGGTAACTTGTGTTTGTAGGATCACGCTAAAGTAGAGGTAAATGGGTTCCTGATTCTGCTCATGACTCAGTATTTCTCTCACGTGTCCACCTCCCTTTTAAGCTTTTTAAATTCTCCTTAGCGAATGTAGGAGTGTCTGATGTGTTTTCAACAAATTTGTCGAGACTACCAGGACATAATCACCATTTTCCTCCCTCTGCTAAAGCTGACTGTGAAACAGCTTCCCATTGTTGTTGAGTCACAGAGGTGTCCACTGAAGTCCCTACTCCGTGACATTCTTGCCCAGGGCAGTGCCATTGTGGTTGATGCACGAGATGGGCCCAGTGGTGTTGTTGGCGTGGAAGGCTCTGCTGCTTGTGCCAGTTGGTCAACCCAAACAATGCCAAAGCTGTGTCTGAATCAGACCTCCCCTCAGACCTTGGTACATGGCTCTGAATCAAATTGATGAGCACTGTCTCTTTCTGGTGTTCCAGCGATCCTGTCCCAGGAAACTTCGCATAGATGTAAACCTTGGGTAGGCCAACACCCCTGGCCCTCCTGCAGCCCAAGACAGGAATGCATCCTGGGTGACAGAGTGCAGGCACAGGCCTAGATCCTGAATCACGGGTGACAAAGCCCAGTCCTGGACCTGAGCCTCTATGTGTCCTGAAGTTCAATTAAACAAGAGGCAGAGTTAGCTGAGCCTTTGGGGGAGGTCTTAACAACAGAAATGAAACTTGTGGTTTCTATAAAATAAGGGCTTGCCAATATTCTTTTCATCAGCTTATTGTGCTAATAATAGATTATGTGGAAACAGTGTCAGTAGTAACTTGGTGAAGATTATTAAGACAAACCCCGTGGGAGCTGCTAATTTGTTCTTATGTTATAATTGCAATTTTTAATGGTTGCCCTAAAATGGGAAGTGAAAGGAAGCAAAAGCTTTCATCTTCAGTATGGTTTTTTAAAAATGAAATAATCATTTAAAAAATTACTTGTACCTTTACCCATTTGCTAAATCTGCTATATGTAACTATAACAACAATAATAATAACAATAAAAGTTAACAATCTTACTCTAGACAGTATTGTTTCAAGCGTTCTATTTTTATTGATCTATCTAACCATCATGGTGAACCTATGAGGTTGGTACTATTAGTTTTCCCACTTTACAGAGAAGAAAACTGAGGCACAAACTCAGTTAAAATCTCATGCTCATTATAAGGCGAGATTTCAAGAGGAAAAACTACGTGGATATAAGAATACTTCTCACTTTGTTAACTGCTTCAATGACCCTAACTTAATGCCCACATTACCTTGAATTCCTTTTGAGAATCATGAAACTCCTCTACCAGTGGTTTTCAAAGTGTGGGTTTTGACCCGCAGGAAGTTGGAAAAAGTCATGAAATAGATAAAATGAGTTAGACTGTTTAAAAAAAAAAAACTGAAATAAAACAAAAAAGTATACAAAATATTAGATTACTTCAAATACGATAATGGTAAATGTTTTGTGAAACTTTTATTGCAGCATATAGGGTGCGTGTGTGTATGGTGTGCACGTGTGTGTGTGGGTTCGTGTGTGTGCTCACACTAGGTAACTGTGTAACATATAACTAGCTTACGGTTGAAAGAACATCACAAACAGTGCCTCTAGCCTGTGCTTGGCCAGGGGCAGGATTGTGAGAGTTTGAGCTCATGCTGAGTTAACTGAATTTACCTGAAAATGCTTAGCTGGTTCTTTGTCTTGATCTGAGCTAAGGTATCATATCCCCTTGCGTTTGGAACACAATGACAGCTATCTGTCTGTTTCTTTCATGGTGAAAGCAAAAGTAGCATATTATCTTCATGGCATGAGTTAAACACAGAACCCCAAGAAATGAAGCTGAACACACAGCACGAACACACATCACTTATGATGATAATCACAAGGAAGCTCTGGCAACAAGGCTTCCTTGCCCTTCTTCTGATCACCGGCCCTGAACAGAGCTGCACCGGCATTCCATCTAGGGTAACTTCCACTGACCTGGCAACTAGGGAGCCACTGTGTAAGAGCCTCTGTAAGAGTTCTTTATTGATGGATAATGTTCCAGGAGCAGTAGCCCTAACGGAAGCCCATATTTGTTGAATGTGAGGGGGTTTGTTTTGGTGTGTACAGACATTTTGAAACATCATTTAAATAGAATCATTTTAAAAAACAATTACTTCAAATAAATGCGTAAAAATTAAGTAACATATAACGTTTTGAGACGATGCATGCATAGTCAGCATATATCTAAGCTAGGCAATATACAGCAATCCTGAAGAAGACAAAATTTCTGGCTTCCAAGACCATATTGTTTTAGCTTAATGTTGCAATCTGAACCCCATACTTTTTCTGGACTCAGAAACTTCTCTGGCTGCGCTGGATCCAGAAGCAACACAGCGTGTCCCTACCCCTAACCCTTTGTGGAAATAGCTTTGGGACTGAGTGTTTTTGTTACCTACTTATCATAAAATTTGCAAGTATGAATCATTGGCAAAAAATTTCTAAGAAAATTCCTGACTATTGTCAGTTTGGAAGATATGAAAAAGTTACATTCCTGGCTGTAGCACTGCTTTCTGCTCAGAGTCCTCTCTAAAAATTTAATGCTGCCACCCAAATAAAATTAAGAATAGGGCAAAAGTTTTTCCTTGCTATGTTGCATATGCTTGCAAACTCTTTCTGTGTCCTCATTCTTGTCTCCATGGTAATAACTGCCTGTGTTTAATCAACTAATATGTTATTTACCATGATCTTAGAATGTGCTGCACATTATGACAAATCTTTTTATATTCGTTGTCTCATTTGATTCCTATAACATCTCATGAGGTAGATACAACTACAATGCCCATTTTACAGTGAGAAAACTTTGGACTAGAGCTTAGGGGAGATGCTCAAAGTCACAAACAATGAAGTTGTCATCTGGAATGCAGGCCAAAATCTGTTGAATTCCAGGCTCCTGCTCCAAGCTCTGCATCACTCGGTTTGGTTGCCCAGGTTCTAAGTTGGCACTCATAGATCCAGTACAAAGGAACAACCTGCTACATTAAAACTTTATTATTCACTGC
Organism: Pteropus vampyrus; assembly: GCF_000151845.1. Classification (NCBI taxonomy): domain Eukaryota; kingdom Metazoa; phylum Chordata; class Mammalia; order Chiroptera; family Pteropodidae; genus Pteropus; species Pteropus vampyrus. The sequence goes on along the minus strand of NW_011888864.1, from coordinate 924,497 downwards.
CTCATACACTTGGACTTCTTGGTATTTTAATCTGCAGTTATATTGGATTATATAGGGCCCAGGCTAATGACTTCACTTTAACTTGATCACTCTATAAAGACCCTGTTTTCAAATATGATCACATCGTGAGGTTTTGGGATGAGGACTTCAAAACATGAATTTGGGAGGAAACACTCTTCAGCCCATAATGCTTGGTTAGAGGAGAATTTGTACACCCATTAGACATACTGTGAAGATGGTCAGGTTCTCTACCAATTTGTGAAAACCAAACTATTGTGGCTGTGTCCAGATGCAGAGCTATCACCGTCCACTAACCCTGCAACTCAGTGGCTATCTGGGAACATCTCCATTCTTGTTCTTAGCTGTGTTTGGGAACATTTTGCTGTTTGGCTGCCGTTAGCAAATGTGAAATACAAACATATGAGCAGGAACCTTAGCAACAATATATTCGATGTTCACCTTTATATTATTATAGCTCCACGTATTTTGATTGATTATATAAACCAAAAAAAAAAAAAATAAACCAAGATCTTACTCTGGGCTTGAATCAAGAGCACCTTACTATAAAGTATATATCGGTATTGGCTTAAATAATAAAGGCAGAAAGTGAGGTGCAAAGAGAGTTTGTCCTTTCCTTGCTCTAGAAAAAAAATTGCTAATGGTTTTCTCCTTCATTTAGAGCCATCTAACGATGCTCTATATGTAATGTAATGTTGTTAATATTAATGTTTTGCATGTCCAGTAAAAGAGATATAGCTTTTAAAAAAATCAACAACATGGGATTACTTGTGGTCAAGAGTATAATCCATCACAAAGCCAAGTCCTGAGATCAACTATTTTGAAATACAGACACTCTGAGATTGTTGTTGAGTGCCTATTCTCTTGTAGGCCCATTTACATATATTACTTCCGCTAATCTACACAACAGCTTTTCAAGGTGGATGTTAATAGACCTCTTTTCATTGATGAGTAAACTGAGGTTCCAGGAGGTTAAGTAGCTTTCTCAAAAACTCGTGGTGAATAGGAGCGGGATGACTACTGCCATCCATCGCCAAAGATATGCACTTTCAGCTATTTTTCATGAAAGCTATCACTGTGACAGCATTAAGTTTTTTAAAGTACCCTTAACATACCAAATACTGCATAATTTGGATTGCACAGAAAAGCCACCACCTGCAGATTTTGCACGGTGCAGGAAGCAGGGAAGGTGTGGTGATGAGCAACATTGCACTAAGTTGCATACCACTGGATTCCAAACACAGCAGGGAGATATCAGTGGCCGGTCCAGCTTGCTCTTTCTTGCTATATAATCTTTTTCTAATGTATTTTTAAAGTGCTCTGTTTAAACCTCCTGTAGCTCAGATCCACAGAATGTAAGCCCTGTGAGCTAATTCCCTGCATGTGGAAATTGGCAAAAAAGAAAGGAAAAGAGCCTGGGAGAAAACAAATGGATTCCATTTTCTCTCTTCTTGGTTATCTTCATTAGCTATTGATCGTGTTTGCTGCAATAATTAAAAGCCTCGTCCAGTTTTTCAATGCTTATAAGAAAAAATTAAGAGTATTCATGGTCCTTACTGTCCTAGGGAACTACAGCCAAAGCCAATTCTACATCTGGACAGTGAAGGCACAGTTTGAATGCTACAGAGACGCTTTCATTGCCAAAAATATATTTCTATATTGATTTGCTATGAGCTGACATTTTATTAGGAAAAGCAAGAAAAATAGGAATAGTCTTCAGAAGGCCTTAGTTAAATAAACCACGTGTTTCTTGAGCAAGGCTTTCTAACCTTTAAAAACTGTTCATCAGATTAGATCGTTGAAATTTGGGGGCGGAGGAGCTGAGATACTAAACAGGGAGACTCCAATTGGTGCGTTCTATGCCAAAGCAAACTTTGCAGTGTAGCGATGGGATCAAGGGGGCCAGCCAGGAGTAGTGCAAGCCCAAGGGGGCTTACGTAGGAGGCACCATGACCCTCCCTCGATGGTTGGGAGGAAGAATGAAGCAGAGGTGCATTAAACTCATTCCAAACCAACTTCTCCATTTTATGACGGGCTGATCTTTTGCCAGCCCCTCTGTTTAAAGTCTCTGATCTGTTAGCTTAATCTCTATTTCCAAACCATCTGTAATATGTGCAGATAGGCGAGGCCTAAATGGGCATTGAAAAGACATAGAGAGTAAGTGTCTGTTCATAAACGGAGGCTTCGAGGGTTAGGATGGCCTTACCCAAGACAAAGTGGACAACCACTCATGCAGTGCAATCTAGGGAGGTTGAAATCTAAGCTCCAGTTCTAGCTCTAGGAAGTTCTAAATTATTGTCCAAAGAAAAAAATATATGCACACATATCTCCTCATCCCCATTCCTCCTTCTTATCTAATAACTGTAATTATATTAGAGCGTTTACGTCCTTTAACTGAAGAGACTAAGCCCTGTTTAAAATTACCCCATGAAAGAGAAAATGTCAGGATGTTACCAGTTAGTTATGCATCAGCAATCTTCGATGCTTATTGGGAAAAGAAGACTTTTAGGTCACACTCCAGTCATTGAATCTGAACCTCTGGCTTTGGATACAGGAAACTCTATTTTATTTTTCTTTCTTTTCTTTTTTTCCTCTCAACTCTATTGAAGTATAATGGACCAAAAAAATGTAAGATATTTAAAGTGTACGTCATGATGATTTGATATATGTATACATTATGAAAGCATCCTCCCTATTGAGTTAATTGACCTAGCTATCACTTCACATTTGGGGAGAGGAGTGTGAGAACATTTAAGTTCTACTTTCTCAGGAAATTTCAATTATACAATACAGCGTCATCAACTATAGTCATCATGTTATACATTAGATGCTCGGACTTCATTCATCTCTTATTCATCTTATAGCTAAAAGTTTGTGCCCTTTTACAAACCTCTCCTTATTTCCCCATCACCCGGCCCCTGGCAACCACTTTTTTACTTTCTGTTCTATGAGCAGGAATTTTTTTTTTTTTTTTTTTTTTAAGATTCCACATGTAGTGATACTGTGAAGTATTTGTCTTTGTCAAGAAGCTCTATTTTAAAATGGGGCATCAAA
>NW_011888864.1:915438-917930 GCF_000151845.1 Pteropus vampyrus | reverse complement strand
AGTTCATTGTTCTGGTCTTTCAACTTTTCTGTGTATCTGAAAATCTTCAAAGTCAAAAACTAAGGAAAATAAAATGAACCAAAATGATAAAAAGCGTCCCACCTAGATCTCCCATCTTTCTACTTCAGGTTTGTTGTAGGTGTCGTTCAGCGGTAGCCATATTAAAATGTCAGAAATAAACATCAAAATCTGAAATCAAGATACATCCCAGAAAGCAGTGGTGATGGTGGACTGCAGAACAAGTTCTCTAAAAGGATTTCTGTTTGGGCCTATAAAAGGCTAGGGCAACCCTATTAAGCAGAACCAGACTCTTTAAACTGCTTAATCACTGTCGTAATCACGGTACCTGCTTGGCTGGTGATGCTGTTTAAAAAATTCTGTAGGCAGATTTCAAACACTTTTCTGAAATCTGTTCTTCAAGTTAGCATAAAAGAGACTCTTAAAAAAAGTGCACAGGGAGATGGAAAGCCAGATGACTTTAATTCATTCTCTCACAGGTCCTTGAGGTGGTAGTGACTCAAGAAGAAAGTATGTCCCTCCAGGTCATTCTTTAGGAGGAGAAGTATGCTGCCATTCCAAATGACAGCTGCTTCTCTCTGTGTCTTTAATAATCACTGCACACAAAGGTTTATGAGTCCTGCTCAGTGCGTTATACACAAACTCTGATGTATCCCACATTTGGCAATTCTCTACAGCCAAAACCCTGTCCTCACAGTGTGTGATGAGGGAGCTTGAGAGAAGGAAACATCAAGGTGTATTTTTTACGTTTGGCAAAGTAAACCATAGCTTCCTTTTTGGAAAGAGTGAATAGTGCTTCTATCACGTCCAAGAGACATTTTCTTGTAAACCTGTATGTGACTGCTACACACAATATGAACTTCTGATACTTGTGCTCCTGGAAAATGGTGTGTTCCAGTCTTTTCCTGACACTAGGCCAATAGTTCGGAGGAATAAATTCTCGTAAGTTAAAGTGAGATTAACACAGTCATTATTTTTATCTGAAATATTTAAGGGAGTTGGTAGGAGCCCCTTATCTTTTCTCTCCCCTTTTACAAGGAGGGAAGTTAAAAGGCAGAGACCTGGGTTTCTGCAGGAGGAGCCCTGTGTCTGCTCGGCTGAAATGCTTATGCTGCCCATAACTCGTAGGTCACTCTGGCAAACATCCCAGATGCTCAATCATTTTTTTTTCCTGCTGCTTTTGAGCTCAGTGCTAACTACTGTCAGCAGACATAAAGCTCTCTGCAATTTCTTCCTCGGAACTAGCTACAAGAAAACTACCAATTATAGCCAAGAAACAGTCTTTCAGATATACACACACATTGTAATGTGGGCTGGAAACCAATTGGAAACATTTTGATTTGCCCTTTAAGGCCAGAGTCAGGCACTTAAGGCAAACTCCTAGGATGTTTTAAAGAACAGTTATACTAAATTTAGCATCTAGCCACTCAGTTGGCATATATGTAATGAAAGATTTAAAAGGAATCAAATTCAATATTAAACCCACAGTAACAGAAGATATAGGTGGATGAAAACAAGGCTCCTAATAGACAAGTACTTGTTTTCAAAAGATGCTCCAAGAATAAAACAGAGAGGTTATGATCATTATTTCTTCCTTTCATAAGTGATCTGAAAGGCCTAATTGTTATTCACAAAAGTTTTTGAATTGCTGACTGAACTAGGAACCCCCTAATAGGAGAAATTCTGTCCTTCATGTCATCTCCAATGTTTAGAACACCGCCTGGCGTATGTAAAGGACTAAGTAGATGCATATTAGATAAATAAACACATTTGTGTGTGTGTGTGTGTGTGTGTGTGAGAAAGTGTGTGTTCACTGTATAGAAGCTTCTAGACTTATAGATAAGCATGAGTCTGCTTGGGTAGGCTTGTTGTTTGTGTCATGGACTAGACTAAAAAGTTCTAGCTGAGAATGGCTGAAACCAGGGTTTCTGCCTCTATACCATTGCTCTCTACTAACCTATATTTGGTGCTGATAAGCTACGGTGATAATGTTTTGGAATTTGTCATGTTTTATAAGCTACGCTTCAGAATTAGATGCATGTAATCAAGTTAAACCTTAGGAAGTCTCCATGAACATCCCAAAGAACTCACATTCAGATGGTTGGCCTAAGTGGAGAAGCAGCTCTGCAGTTTGCCGGGGATCATGGAAGGAGCCAGAAGTTCCAGACAGAGATGTCCCAGGGCTGTATGCTTTCTCTCCGCGTCAAATAACACATCATCAAAAGGAGGGAAAGGAATCCAAACTACGCTAAATTACACATGTAAAACAATGAAATTTGGATTATGTTTATAGAAACCTCTCATATCTTTCTCAGCATCTTGAGTAGTATGCTGATTACCCAGATGATAAAGAACTAAGAGACCAACTACTTCCAGACCAGGATGAAAGACGTAGGAAGCCCCGAGCAATTCCCATAGTGTTTTTTCCCCTCTTTCTCTACTTGAAGAATCCTAGAACTAGACATTAATTTCTA
>NW_011888864.1:912831-915388 GCF_000151845.1 Pteropus vampyrus | reverse complement strand
GAGACATTTTCTTGTAAACCTGTATGTGACTGCTACACACAATATGAACTTCTGATACTTGTGCTCCTGGAAAATGGTGTGTTCCAGTCTTTTCCTGACACTAGGCCAATAGTTCGGAGGAATAAATTCTCGTAAGTTAAAGTGAGATTAACACAGTCATTATTTTTATCTGAAATATTTAAGGGAGTTGGTAGGAGCCCCTTATCTTTTCTCTCCCCTTTTACAAGGAGGGAAGTTAAAAGGCAGAGACCTGGGTTTCTGCAGGAGGAGCCCTGTGTCTGCTCGGCTGAAATGCTTATGCTGCCCATAACTCGTAGGTCACTCTGGCAAACATCCCAGATGCTCAATCATTTTTTTTTCCTGCTGCTTTTGAGCTCAGTGCTAACTACTGTCAGCAGACATAAAGCTCTCTGCAATTTCTTCCTCGGAACTAGCTACAAGAAAACTACCAATTATAGCCAAGAAACAGTCTTTCAGATATACACACACATTGTAATGTGGGCTGGAAACCAATTGGAAACATTTTGATTTGCCCTTTAAGGCCAGAGTCAGGCACTTAAGGCAAACTCCTAGGATGTTTTAAAGAACAGTTATACTAAATTTAGCATCTAGCCACTCAGTTGGCATATATGTAATGAAAGATTTAAAAGGAATCAAATTCAATATTAAACCCACAGTAACAGAAGATATAGGTGGATGAAAACAAGGCTCCTAATAGACAAGTACTTGTTTTCAAAAGATGCTCCAAGAATAAAACAGAGAGGTTATGATCATTATTTCTTCCTTTCATAAGTGATCTGAAAGGCCTAATTGTTATTCACAAAAGTTTTTGAATTGCTGACTGAACTAGGAACCCCCTAATAGGAGAAATTCTGTCCTTCATGTCATCTCCAATGTTTAGAACACCGCCTGGCGTATGTAAAGGACTAAGTAGATGCATATTAGATAAATAAACACATTTGTGTGTGTGTGTGTGTGTGTGTGTGAGAAAGTGTGTGTTCACTGTATAGAAGCTTCTAGACTTATAGATAAGCATGAGTCTGCTTGGGTAGGCTTGTTGTTTGTGTCATGGACTAGTCTAAAAAGTTCTAGCTGAGAATGGCTGAAACCAGGGTTTCTGCCTCTATACCATTGCTCTCTACTAACCTATATTTGGTGCTGATAAGCTACGGTGATAATGTTTTGGAATTTGTCATGTTTTATAAGCTACGCTTCAGAATTAGATGCATGTAATCAAGTTAAACCTTAGGAAGTCTCCATGAACATCCCAAAGAACTCACATTCAGATGGTTGGCCTAAGTGGAGAAGCAGCTCTGCAGTTTGCCGGGGATCATGGAAGGAGCCAGAAGTTCCAGACAGAGATGTCCCAGGGCTGTATGCTTTCTCTCCGCGTCAAATAACACATCATCAAAAGGAGGGAAAGGAATCCAAACTACGCTAAATTACACATGTAAAACAATGAAATTTGGATTATGTTTATAGAAACCTCTCATATCTTTCTCAGCATCTTGAGTAGTATGCTGATTACCCAGATGATAAAGAACTAAGAGACCAACTACTTCCAGACCAGGATGAAAGACGTAGGAAGCCCCGAGCAATTCCCATAGTGTTTTTTCCCCTCTTTCTCTACTTGAAGAATCCTAGAACTAGACATTAATTTCTACCACATTTATTTGGTCTTTTAATGTTGTATTAATGAAGCCACTGTACAAAAATAATGTATCTGCGGAGGAATCTAGTAGTGTTTGCCTTCAATTGATTTTAAGCAATTTTCTTGATGACATTGATCTCCCCTACTGTTCTCGGACTTTTTAAAACAATCACCATGGCTTTAAAAACAAAACACACGTACAAATTCTAATCTGTTTATTAAGCATGAATGGCACTTAGGAAATAATAGCACTATTATCAACTAAAAGATGTTTTTTTTCGGTTATACAGTTCTTTGCCACAAAATACAGAATCAGAGGTGTAAGTAATAAGGGTATATTCCAGATATCAGCGTGAAAAGAACTAACTACTAATGAAGTAAATTAAAGCTCAAGTCTACAAGAAAGACAAAGTGAAGTTGGACTAAGTTAGCTGGTGGAAGAGACCACTACCAACATCTAACAGCTGCCTGGCCCATGCGTAGTGGGCCCTTCTGAAATATTTAAGTAGAAGCTGGAGACCTGCTTACAGTAACCTGAAAATGTGTTGAAATAAAGAAAAAAGAGCTGCTTAACACTTATGCATAAAAGTCTGAAAACACAAGAGCATGGCTTGCAGTTTACTTAGTATGTGTAAATTGTTAGTTATTGGATCTTTTTGAGTTTTGATGCCAGCAAGGATGGAGAACCAACAGCAAAGCTCTGAGCCTTAATGTGGGTTTGTGATGGAGGTGGTTGAACGGTCTGGTGTAGCCTAAAGGCAGACAATGGTTAACTGTGAACCACTCTAGTGGTCTTCAGAGCTCTGCCTGTGGGATGACAGGACAAACAGAAGCTTGCATCAAAATACTTTTTACACCGCTGAAAATGCTGATGGCTTTGCTTCAAATTCCATAAAAAGTTAAAAG
>NW_011888864.1:910820-912781 GCF_000151845.1 Pteropus vampyrus | reverse complement strand
CAGCATTAGGCAAATAATGAGTCATTTGGGGAGACACTTAGTAAATATGAGGTGAACTAAATAAAGCCATGTCTCACGATGTTTATACAGAGCTATTAACACATCCTCTTTCTGCTTCTCATTCCCAGCCCAAGTGCATAACAGAGACAGAAGTAACAAAATCTATGAGATTCACAAGAGACTTACTACCTAAATCTCACTAAATGAAATTTCTGTTAGATCCTGGATACATTAGCAAGATAACTAATTGTGATCCAGTGGCTTATACTTAGACATCTTTTCTACTAGAAGCAAAAATATGTTTCTCTGCATTATGATCTCAGATCATAGCTCAAGAGAACAGGTTCTGGACATACTAGCAAATACTAGGTCCTGTATTTGTAGCAAATTAACTAATTATCATTGATAGATATTTATGTATATGACTTATTTTTAATTCCAAGAACTTGGCATCAAAGTGATACAGAATGTCTTAACAATTGCTACTTAAAAAGGTGGTGCTTTAAATACAACACACATGCAAACAAAAAGCTCCTGTTAGTTTTAATCTTTTTCATCCTCTTTGCCTCTTGTAGGTTTTAAAGCATATCACAGAGTTAACATGTAAACAAACTGGAGAAGGAAGGCAATGGAGTGGAGCATAAGTTATGTATTTAAACCATAAAAAAACAAAAAAAGGAAATTGGAAGGCAATCTAAAAGTATCTACTAAAATTTCAAACATGCATTCCCTTTAGTATGGCAATCTACCACTAGGAATTCACCTTAAGTATGTGCTTGGAAAAATACCTCAAGATGTTAAGCATGTACAAGTTAGGAGAGGTAGATGCATACTGTTGTAACAAATAATCCTCCAAATCTTCTAATTTAATATGTAAATATGATATTTCATAGCTACAGGTTGGTAGGCAGGAGGCTCTGCCCCACACAGTTGCTTGAGAACCTAGGCTGACTGAGCCTCCATCACCTCTGAGCTGCACTGCATCCTTTAGAACTTGTGACACCCTCAGCTGCAACAGCAGGGAAGGAGGGGAGCATGAGGAGCCCATACCTGCTCTTTTATCCTTCTCACATCATTCCCATTCTGGGCCATTGCCCTTAACTTAATTGCAAGTGAGGCTGGTGGAAATAGAGGAGTATGTACATTAACTGAGGAGCCCCACTGTCTCTGCCATTAACCATGAGATGCTCACGAGGTATAGGAGCTTAAAAATCAAATTTCCTAGTGGGTGATTATTTAAGTAAACTGTGATATATTATGTGGTTGTTAAAAAAAAAAGGAGATCTGAATGCACGAATGAGAATTTTCAAGATGTATTATTTACCAAAAAAGCATGACATAGAACAATGTACATAGGGTGATCTTTATAGAGATCATTTGTTTAAAAACATGCATTTTTATATAAATATATGTATAAAATATTTTTCTGAACCAATAGACAAGATTCTGTTCATGAAGATTATTTTGAGGAATGGGAGAGGGGGTGGGAAAGAAAACATAATTTCTTACCAGTGCAAATGCAGCATTATTTTTATCAAAAAATTTAAAAGTTAAAAAGATAAATATAACAAGATTAGTCGATTATATTACGAAATTTTCATTAATTTTCTCAAGACTGATAATGGTATTGCAGATGCTGAAACGTGGGAAGAAAGTTTCATGAAGTCTGTAACTATTTTCAAATACTTCGGCCAAGGAAGTGTGTGTGTGTGTGTGTGTGTGTGTGTGTGTGTGTGTGTGTGTGTGTGTGTACAAAGCATGCCCATGTATGCAAAATGTTAGTTGTCAAATCTACATGGTAGATATGTGGGAGTTCATTGTTCTGGTCTTTCAACTTTTCTGTGTATCTGAAAATCTTCAAAGTCAAAAACTAAGGAAAATAAAATGAACCAAAATGATAAAAAGCGTCCCACCTAGATCTCCCATCTTTCTACTTCAGGTTTGTTGTAGGTGTCGTTCAG
>NW_011888864.1:861256-907680 GCF_000151845.1 Pteropus vampyrus | reverse complement strand
GCTGAAAGTCAAGTCTCACCTTCGATTCATTTTACATATTTATCAACTATCTATGATAGGCCACAAACTATGTTGGTATTGTTAATATTATTTCCCTCATCCTGTGTACTTATAGATATATGGAGATTTTTTATGAGGGGGTTGGTTATTTTTTAAAATATAATTAACTTTATATGAAGAACGGTTTTTAGGAGATTCTCTTAATCAATTTATCACAGTATAAAAATCTTGAGGTGAATGAATGTATCTTTAGCTTTTGGAGCAGAATTTAACCACAAAATTGATTCATCCACCTAAAATTCTATACTTTATTATAAATAAATATAGTATTTTAATACTTCCCCCAATCATTGGTAAATGCCTCTGTCTCTAAACGAGAGGTAGAAAATAGTCTTTTCCATTACAACCCTGAAAATTTGCCTTTGTGTATGTCTACAGTGTAAATATTGCAAATATAATCTCAAATCCACTGAAAACAAACAAAAAAAGCAGTATAATACCCAAGTTAGTGTCTTTTGCACTAGAGTAGCAATTCTATCGCCTTTTGAGCCACCCAAAGACCTATTTGTTATCACACTGAAAAGTAGGGTAATCATCCTTTCCTGTATACATTAGGAAATTAAATTTTACTCCTCTGGGTTTCATTTTTCACTTCTTTTGCTGATTCTTCTCTGGGTTGGGTCCAGAGACTGACAGGAAGCTGCAGTCTAGTGACTGATATTTTATTGATTTTTTTTTTCTCATTTCCATCATGAACCTTTATCATAGTCTTTGAATAGGCAACTGTTTTACCAAAAAGGGAACTGACAATAGCAAGAGCTGTTCTGAGTGGCCAGCTGGCAGGAACAGCACTCAGTGATGCAGCGCAGTGATGTTGCCACGGCGGGCTCACCTTTCAGACAAAACAAACAGCATCTGGCTATGTGAGATTCTTTATTGCCCGTTGAAGAGAACAACTGGGCCCATTTTCAATCTCTCTTCTTTGGGTTTGGCTTACTTGATTTGGAAAACGTGTTTTCAAAAACAAAGTGGAACACAGGGACATAGTGTATTTGGTAATTTAAATTGTAATAGAGGCCACTAAGTAAAAGTTGAAAGTGCAGTACTTCGCTGTTTTTTTCTTTTACCCAGACTAATTATTAGTGATCTTGGTATACAGGATACAGCATTCAGCTTAGTGACCTGACTATAAATTGTGCCACTAAACTTGGGTTTGCAATGGAGGGGCAGTTGGGTGCAACAAAATAAAACGCTGGAGTAGATGAAACTACTATTCCAGCATCAGCTAAAACTGTGGACCTCTGGAGAACTTTTAAGGGAGAGCATTTATTTGACAGACATTTCTTTGATATAAGTACTGTGTTAGGCAGATGCTGCAGAGATCCCTGCTTCCAAAACCAGCCTTTTGTGAGAATCTCCCAGGGAGCTTTTGAGGCATGTAAATTCCTCATTTTTCACTTGTGAGGACTGTGATCTTGGGCAACTCAGTCAGGCCTGGAAAAACTTCTGGATTGCTTTCTTAATTCAGGGGTCTTTCTTAACCTCCCTACCTGAAGTACCCCACGCCTTGTGGTGAGGATTAACTTGAGGTGACGGTAGATAGAGATCTAAGCTGCCTCTGCCCTGACTACTCTGCTACCCTCAGATCCTGCAGGTGAAGATGTCCCCTGAGGGAAGTCTGGTGATCTCAGTCTTAAGACCCCAAAGGCCCCAAGAGCAAGGGGAAACATTCCCAACCCTAAAAGTACCCAGTCACCTTCCCCAGGAAGGCCAGCATTGGAAATGTGGTTGAATTGACTGCTGGCCTCTGGCTCACCTCAATCCAGTATCACAAAACATGCTTTAATCGATGTTGAATTTTTACAAAGGACATTTGACTTTTTCCTTCCTCTTGGGATTATTTCATGAAGAAAAATGAAGCTGTCGATAGCAAACTGCTTTGCTTGAATGGAAACTAGATCAACCTGGATTAGCATTGAGATAACAAAAGTGTGTTTCCCTTCTTTCCTCTCGTAGTTCGCTTTGCAGGTCGCTATTCAGACTGTGCAATCCGGGTGAAACTAGAGACATTTCCTAATAGTTTTATGGGGAAACCAGTGGGCTCACGGCTCTTTGCAAGATTAACACTCACATTATGTGCATGTCCTGATTTGAAAAATGGGCACAGAAATGCCCACAGGCAGAGGACTCCAGATAACTATAATGATAGAGAACAGAGTAGGAAAAGGCAAATTAAAAGAACAAATGAAAAAGGAAGAAAAATGAAAAAAGAAAAGGAAAATACTTTGAAGGCATTTTTTCCATAGGAAAAAAATATTTTATTTTTTTAAGAACAAATTCAGTTTGAAACAGACGTGGAATGTGACTTCACGGATTTCATTTTCTGGGGGCTAACTGCAATGTGGAACTAAAGCAGATTGAAAACCTATGACAGGCTATTAAAATAAAACAAAGAAAGAAAAAATATTTATAACTCAGGCATAATACTGTGTTACTTACAAATTGGACAACGAAATTTTAAATAAATATTCATGGTACATAATTACGGCACAAATATGCAGCAATTTGGCAACCTTTTATACCATTTTTTCCTCATTACAGTGCAAAGGGGGATGACACTGCCGTTTAACAAGCTGTAGCTAAATACATTGCAAAATTCAGATTTTATACAAAACATCTTGCTTAGACTTTATAAAAAACCAACATTGCTCTATGTACACAATCTGGGTAAGAAAAGCCATTTCTGTCTTGTTTTCATGTGTATTTTTATTAAAAAGGTGAATAAGGCTACTGTAACACCCCAAATCCATATACAGTAAAATCTGAACCTATTTACAGCATCTTCACTTAAACATTATGGTGCAAATTCCAAAGTCGAGTGACTAGGGATGATAATACAAGCAAGGCATTTACAGTAACTTTCCAAAGCTGAACCAACTTCAAATAAAGAAACAGTTGGTAGATTGTCATATTCTGCACCAGACACAAAACAGACGCACAGAACACTTTTCAATTGGTTGCAGGTAACGTTTCATCAATTCATCTGATTTTTCACAGTTTAGCATATAACCAAAATGTAGCCAACTGATACACACATTTGATTTCATAAAATCAGACTATTTCCCATTTTTCCCCTTCTCACCCCTCTCCCCCATCCTAAAGGTAATTTTTGATGGCTTACAAGAAAATCTTGTATGAATGCACATAAAGGAGAAGGTTGGGGTGATGGAAAGACTTACATATGTACTGTGGCTGGTCACCATGGCAACCTTCCACAGAAATATGATATAGATATATATAATATATATTGTAGATATATATTATACATATATGTACACATGTATACCACACACCCACTCATACATACACACACGCACTTTGGACCAACATCATTTTCAGGTTCAGGAAATACAGAATAATAGTTTTTGTTGCAACTCATTTTTGCAGGTATTCACTGGAGGTTCAAGAACCTTAAAATGCTGTTGCTACATCTTTTTTTTCTCCCAATTCTGAAAGCAATGTGTTACCATAGTAACAGGACTATGTTAAAGATGTCTATTTTGCATAGCACATAAAAAGTAGGTTTCCTGTTTACTCATTTTGTTTCCCAAAAGGGAGGGGTTTGAGAGGAGGAGAAAAAGGGAGGGAGCTAAAGCCAAACTCTCAGCTGAAACCCCCTCACGTGACCAGGTGGATTCTAGCGAACACTTCAGCCGTAAGGCAAGGGAAAACACAACACAGAAAATAAATGCCGGAACATCTTGTCATTGTTAAATATATGATGCAGTAACATCGATTTCCTGGTGTTTGGGGCTTGCATTTCCTAGTCTACAGTTACGTGAGATGCCTTCAGAGGACTTGGTTATTTTTGTATTTGCTCTCATTATTGTTATTTTTGGAGTGATGTTGTTTTTCCCAGAAGTAGCTGTCCAATTTTTTTTTTTTTTCATTAAAGCACTGAGCGTTGGGACCACTTAATTGCCACAAATGAATTTCACATCTTCTGGTGTATATTGTGTGCAATCTTAAAATATATATTAGTAAAAATCTTCCACTTTATATCCCTTGTGTTCTATATACCTATTATAAATATGTCCTATCCTCCTTCTCCCCCTCGACATCATAATTTATTTCTGTCTTAAGGACTCTAAGAGGTTTGCCATATGTGCTTCACCTTGACACAGAGCACCCACGCTGCGGCCTCGCTCAGTACCTACCCCGTGGTCCTCGCAGCCAGGACAGCACCACCATAAACCAAAGTGTTGTAAGGCTCGATTGGGGTGGAGGGGAGGGGAAGGGACAGTGCGGGGACAGGAGAATCTGACCTACCTTTTTTATATATGAGAATTCTTTAATAACGTCAATGATGATGGAATTGCAGCCTATTTGACCTTTGGCTTTTAAACGTCTAGGTCAGATTTGGCTCTCTGCTATTCTCCTAAATGCTTTCCCTGTGTTTAACAAAATGTGATAAGTATAGCAGCTGAGTCTGCTTTAGACATCATCCAAAGCAGACTGACTTTCCTACAGCTTCGGAGCTGTGCATCTTATTGCCAGTACCGCAATAGTCCTGCCGGAACCTACCATCAGCGGCCTACTTTCTCTCTTCCCTCTCCAAGTTTGTTCCTCTGCTGACAATGCCCCTTTGTTCCACCCAGAGAAGAGGGACTATGTTTTTCCCTGCACACTGCTATTTGATAAGAGTGAATTCTTTCCTTCAAATGCACCTTAATCCACTGTGTGTACTGTTGTGTCTCCTACTTGCCTCTTAATATCTTTGCAAAACCAAAGTGCTATGCTACCTAACTGGGCTTTTTTCCTCCTTCCCAACTTTCTGTTTAAGAGGCAGCAGCGTTGAACTGCATTTGCAGACAGCCCTTTCCCCCCACCCACTCCCTCCACCATCTCCTAGTCTTCCTCGGCTGACAGCCTAGCATCTGACTGGAAGGTTCCTGATTAGCAGAGTTTCTATAAACGTATTACCCATTCAACTGTAGCTGTTGTTGTAAATGGATGGAGTAGGAGACCTCAAACATTAATGTTCCATTAGTGATGCAGAATGTGGCGTGAGAGGAAATCTCATGTGAAGTACTGCAGAGCCCTGGATAACAGGAGTGTGCAACAGTGAGGACTAAAGGCTAGAGCTCTTTAAAAGCCCCACTCAGCCAGAAGTCTATGCGACAAGTCGAGGGGCACAGCCGAGGCAGAAGACGGCGTTTCCAGGCATGGCATCCCGGGGCACCTACCCAGGATGCTCGAGGCTCTCTCTCACCTACCAATTACTCTGTCTTCCCTTGGCTTCTGTGTAGGCCTGAGTGACCGCAGCACATGGCTTCGAGGATGAGAGGTGTGAGGCAAGCGCTGCAGTCCGCATGGGCGTCTTCTACACAAGTCTTCCAGCTGTCACTGAGCATCTGTATTCACCACGGCCGAAACGCTACAGACTAGGTAAGCTGTCCAACTCAACAGGGCTTTTCCGAGAAGGAGTGTTCCCTCTCCCCCGCCGTGCGTCAGTCCACTCGAGACACAGGGGGTCATCAAAACCCTCCACGGGCTGGCGGCAGCGGGACAGTAAGTTTCCTCCGGGAAAGCGAAGGCACCGCCAAGTCTCAGACCTTATAGTAAATGTTCGCTGGGCTCTGGGGAGGCATCTCCTGGACTATGTACACCGGGTGCCCATAGTCCCCGCTAACCTTCTCATAGTGGGGACAGAAGACACTGTCTGCAGTCCTCAAGGGGATGATAATGTCACTGGGCTCGGAGCCATTATTGTTGCCACTGCGCTTGGGCGTGGCCAGCGTGCTAAGTGACAGCGTGGCCGTGTGCTGCGGTGAGTGCTTCCTGTGTCTTCTCCGGTACTTCAGCAAGAGGACCACCAGTGTGATGATGATGACGATGAAGATGATGCATCCTGAAGCAATCCCTGCGAATAAGGCCACTTCGGAACCGAGGATATTATTCCCAGAATGTCCGGCGCTGTTGCCGTCTGTGCTAGAACCTGCACAAGTTGAGAAAGAACAGTTATCACTGCCCCGAGTGCTGACGAGCTGCTTTTAGGGCCTTTCAGAATGTGAAAATTAAGCAGGGCCAAAGATTTAACTGGCAGCTAGACTTTGACAAACCAATTACCTCATTTAATAGCTAAATGTAAAAGGCAGAAGTCAGCAATCGATATGAAAGGAGATGTGATTCTAGGTCGGATTTTCACGCTGCTCCCAAAGCACATCATTTCCTTTTCATACATCATCATCCATCAACCACGCTGATGGGCTGTGACAGCCAGACCCTGATCTTGCCTCGTGTCTTAACCCACGTCAGCCAGCGTGTGGCTGCGGCAGAAAGAAAAAAAGGAAGTGGCCGATTCTCTAGGTCGTCAGGGTTTGCTACCCATGCTGCACTACTCTTGTGCTTCCTTCTAGAACTTGTGGCTTCCTGGGAATCCAAACTGCCTTGCACTCTCAACACAAGCCCTGCCCACTGGCAGAGCACACGAGAACGCCAAAGGAGAGATGGGGAGGGGCTAGAAAAATGTTCGACTCGTAACTCGTTTGTATTATTTGATTTACACTTAAAATACATTTGGGAGGCGGCAGAAACTCTCACGCTGAACAGACTGCCAACCCAAATGTTAAGCACTAAAAAACTGCCTGGCATCATTATATTATCCATTTATCAGTTTGTCACAAGAATTTGACACATCTTGTCATTGAAAGTTAGAAATAACAACTTCCCTCCTTAACGCTTGGAAAGAGATAGAATATTGCTACAGACGCTAAATTCACATGACTACCAGCCAGGCATACAGATTCCTAATACAAAACTGCTGACGTCTGCTCAGCAACTACCACATAACAAATTTAATAGCATGGTAAAAAATACATAGCTTTGTTCAAATACTGTTAAGAAAATAAAGTTAAATGACAGCCAATTTTATCTAGTATTCTAAACTTTTGCCACGGATCTATCTAATAGCTTATCTTACACTGAAAATATAAAAAACATTTTTTCAAAAATAACCACCTGAAAAACATGACATTATGCAATACTTTAAGATGTTACAATCTAAAACGAACAAGAGGATCAATCGGGCTCTTTGTGGCTTAGATATAATGAGGGATTAGAACATTAATTATATATACATTAACATTGGCTTTAAGCTAGTGTTGCAACTAGCATGATAAAGTGTCAGTCAATGA
The DNA here is from genome assembly GCF_000151845.1 of Pteropus vampyrus. Classification (NCBI taxonomy): domain Eukaryota; kingdom Metazoa; phylum Chordata; class Mammalia; order Chiroptera; family Pteropodidae; genus Pteropus; species Pteropus vampyrus. The sequence goes on along the minus strand of NW_011888864.1, from coordinate 900,484 downwards.
AAATAACTTTGGTCTGAGAGAATAGTGCTAGTAATAGCACTGACGTTTGATGAATTCTACTCTTTTGAACGTAGGACTTTTGTAAAAATAAAATATTTTGTTTTTATCGAGTAATTAATAACAAATGAGAGTGATGATTACTGACTTCAGGTTAGTACAAGTTAACCCTACTGGTATGGAAGCGCTTTGACTCTGTTTTACCTCCTGAGATACTAAGTGTACGATGCACACAGACCTACACACACAGGTCATGCTGCTATACCTGGATTCGATTTGACAAAGGGACTCGTTGTTGAACTTCTCCCATTTGTACCAGGTGCTTGTTCTGGATGTCTTGTTGGATCATTATGCCTGGTTGACCCGGCAGAACTTGCATCTATATGAAAAACAAATGATTACTTACAGCATAGACATCTGATAAGATCTAGCTATAGGAGCTGGGTATGCATCTCAGGAGGCATGAATAGCAATGAACATAAGACTCTTTATGCAAAGTACTATGAGATACAAGAATATAATGTTCCTTTTAAAACGAAATGGTTATTCTAGTTATTTCAAAGGTTTAGATTGTGAGGCCATCTGTGGAAACTATAGGGATTCTTGCATTTGGCAGGCAGAGCATTGCAGATGACATTTCAATTTAACTGAGCAAGTTGATTGACTACTATACCAATTTCTAATGAGAAGAATAATTCTTTCTGCACAATAGGTTATCTACAAGTGAAAAGGCTCAACAAACAAAAGTCTTCTGTAGTCAAGATGCAGAAATGGGCAAAACTGCAAAAAACTGTTTTCATTCTGGATATTTTAATTTTGAACCAAAGAGGCATTTTGCTTTTAAGAAGGAAAAAATATATATATACACATATATGGCAATAGATATTCTACCTGGCTGACTTTAACTGTTATCTTCAATAAAAGAAGTCTGTTACATTGACTTGGCGACATCTCTGTGGCTCAAAGTGCAGAGAAAGGTTTGCTTTCAAAACTAAACTGAAGAGTGACTGAAGGTGAGTGTTAGCAATACTGGTGCCACACTAGCTGGGGGGTTCAACCAGATTACAGTGGCTTCATGAAGCAGCAGATGGTCTTTACCTTGTCCAACTTTCATGAGGATCTTCATGGCTCTTGTCTGGCACACCCCTCCCTCCTGGTTATCCAGGCCCTCCAAAGACCCATTTGATGTAGCTGATTAAAAATAAAATGGACAAAACAAAAAAATAAAGAAAAATCAGGAAATCAATAAGCCAACTTTACATGAACATGAAATGTCTGAAAACAATTTGAAAAATAAGAATTCACTCTTACTCACAAGTTTTCTGAAAGTATGGAATGCTGAAAGTCGAAAATAAAATAAAAAGAAATAAAGAAAAATGGATACTGTCAACACTGCCGCATGTACACTATCTGGTTTCAGATTTACTTAAGCACTTCTCCTTCCTTCGTAATCAACTAATTTAGTATTAGTATATAGATAAAAGGGACAGCATATTCTCAAAAGCTTACTGACTATTTCAGGGTCAAACTCAAAAGAGCAAAATAGTACGGTAATTTCAAAATATGGTAATCATCACACAACACCTGCTTCCTCTACTACAGATTTCCTGCTTCAAGAACAATTAGCTTGATGCTCCCTGTTTGTCAAGCATCCAAGTGCTGTAAACACTAAAAGAGAGACTCCCACAACCCTTTTCTTCTTTCCCAAGCCTTACTTGAGCTTAAGAAATATACTAGAATTCAAATTTGAAGTTTGTCCCATCATTTTGTACTGGCCCAGAAAGAACGAATGTGTTATTATTGCCAAGATCAACCTTCAGCCAACGTCCTTGTTTTAAGGCAATTCTGGATGGACAGAGGGGGGATCCACATATCCCACTGCTCTGTTAGGGTCCCGTGGCAAACAAGGATATAAGGCGAGGGTTCTAGCTGCCACTTGCCTCACGTTCACCAGCTTCATTCTCTTTCCACTTCAAGAGGGACAGAGGAAGAAGCATAGAACATTTGACCACTTAACAGTATGTTTTTGTAAACAGTCTATGCTCTACTCTATTTAAACACATTATTGTTCTGTCCTTTTAGGACAGTGAGTTCTCTGAATTGCTTGGTAACTAAGGCTGTAAAAGGAGGCTGCCAGGTACTTTGCTGAGGAACAAGATTTAAATTACAGGTCAAATTCCAGAAGAGAAAAGAAGGTGGAGAGTGCTAGACATTTTCATTTCTCCAAAGTTCATGGGGCAAAGAATGGAAGTGTTTCATAATACATTTCTGCAATGTAAATCATCCTCTGCTTTGATTATCAAAGTTTTGTCTACTAACATTACACTTTTAAAGGCATTAAAAAAAAGGAGACTTTCTGGTAAAAATAAATCCAAAAGACATTCTTTAAGTGGCCTGTTTGTTTTCCAAATGGTGGGTCAGCAGACAAATTCTAAATGCATGCATAGAAATATGCATGCCATAGATAATTATATGAGCTGGAAAATAAGGCACTTATTTACTTGTCTTTGTGTTCTTGAGTTAACGACTTTTACTTTCACTGTTTTCCTTAAAAATAATGGCTGCCTCTTATGTGTATAAATATCACTTTGCTTATCTGAGTGTTTCCTTAAAATTCTCAGACTCACAATCATATCTCAGTCTTCTGTTATTGCTGACACTGAGTTTCTCCTGGGAAACTGGGCAAAAGTTGCCATAATAATTTGGGGGTGGGGTGGGTAGAAAGTAGAGAGTATTCGTTTGTAGATTGTTGAGAAAATGTTTGGCAGATAAATTAAAACAAATACTTAATAACTAAAAAATGTGAATCTAAAAAAAATTATCTCTTTTTCCCATTCCTACATCCTTCTCTTTCCCTTTTCCCTCCCCCAAATATGTGCCTAAATTTCAAAGAATCCTTTTCTCTTAAAGGCTTAGAGCGGTATGGATATCTATCAGCAGGAACTACTTCTGGACATTACAGAGTAGAGCTATAATCTTCACTTAGTTATTTAGAGTTTTCTCATTTGATCATTCTCAAATATTAAAATATGTTTTCATACAGAAAAAACTAGAAAACTAATGTCTTTTTTGGCTGCCAGTTTCAAAGGTTTAGTTTACTTAACTCAAGTGAAATCTCAATGTTTCCTAATTCATATACCTATAAATGCACTCTCATGCAAAAGTGCACCCAAACTAAATTTTCTTGCTAAAAGCTAACACTAAGCTGACAAATGATAAAAATATGATCTGAAGGATGGTGCACAGAAAAAAAATAGAGGACAATACAGATTTATTTTAATCTTGAGGAAAAAAGTACAAAGATATTGGTGTGAAAGAAAAAAAAAACAAATGAATAGCACAAATGATAAGACAATGCAGGGTAGAGAAGAGTCACTGGCAAAATATAATTAAGAACGGCATCTGCAGAGGCAGAAACTACTGACTACTTCTACTTTGTCAATTTGGAAGCATGAGAAGTGCACATAATTCGAGTGACTTTCTCTTTTGATTTAATTTGTAAGCAATGCCTCTTCTAAATACTAATGCCTTTGTGCAGAGTTTCCTTTGGTTTACCCAAAATAATGTCAGAAAAACCCGCAACTATAAAGAACTCTAAAAGTATTCAAATTAAATTGTAATCTGTAATTTAACATCTACAGACTATGAGATGGTAGGGAAAAAAATTGTGGCAATGAAACTGCATTGCATCTGTAACAGTTGAAATTTTGTTTATTCCTTGGAGAGAAAAAAAAAGCCTTCAAGCCCTGGTATTGGATAGAGTGAAACCCACAGGCGCTGTCTTTGCAGAGGTCCTGAAGGCAGAGGCTGCTGCTGGTTTGCAGGAGGATGGGGGTAAGGGGGAGAGTGGACCAAGGGATAGAAGACTGTGAGTGAGGACAGTTTTTTCCCTTTAAGTCAACCTGGAAGTTGTAAAAGTTACTGGAAGATACTGAAAAATTCACTACTAATGTTAAAACAGCTTAGATGTTCCACCATGAAAAATTTTTGCTCTAAGTTAGATATGATCCAAGTTGTCACGGAAAACCCTGTTTCGAGATGTTACTACCAACTGAAATTTCAGAAGGTAAGCTTTATAGCAAACATAAAATAATTCAGAGTAACTTCAACTTATTTTATATTTGATTGCATGGTAAAAATTAACCTCTCTCTCTCTACTACCTTATCAGGGAGTATAGGGCCTATGGTTCTAATTCTAGAGGTCTCTCTGCCCTCACTTTGGGAATTGGCACATCCCAAAATGTCCTGCACTGACGGTGCCTCTTTACTGGCAGAGACCTCTGAAATAAAGCCATAGACTAATATTCTGATTTCTGCTGCAATAGCCAGTCACCAAGAAGTTTTAAAAGGTTTAGTGGCTGACTTAAAAAACAATCATTAATGCTTGGTAATAAAATCTATTTCCATTTCAAGACACAACTTTGCAATTATTTTTATTGTTGATTGGAATGTATTGGGAATTTTTAACACAGAAAAAAAGAGTAAAAATAAATTATTACCTCATTATAATTTTTCTTTGTATCTCTCTACCAGTATTATCTAATCCCGCTACAATCACTGTTACTAAATGGATGAAATTTCATTTAATCATTTAGAGACAGAAAAAGAAATTGTTATACTTAAGCTTTTAGTGCCCAGGTATTTTTTTTTTCCTCTTGGCCCGGGGGGGTGGGGCGGGGGAGGGGGAAACAGACTTTATAAAATTAAAAATTACAAGAGAAATTTCTCCATCTAGTTAGAAAATAGGTTTAATAAAAATACATTTTATAGCCTGTTTTTAAAAGCTTTTGCTTCAGGAAATCTAATTGTATACAGTGAGTATACTGCAATCACTACATTGTTCCCCCAGGGCCTGGTTTTCAGTGGGTGATCATTGCTCAGCAAAAAAAGTACCCTGGGTTCACACTGCCTAAAAGTTCTCTTTATATCTGAAAACTACACTGCCATCATCTGTGGTTTCCCACTAATTTGCACGCAAACTTATCTGTAGTTCTAGCTCACTGGGAATAGTAGCACACAATGGTTACCTGAGTGGGAAAAGGAGAATCTGTGAGCAAAGCAGACTAAAAGGGCAAGAATATTCCTGGGCTGTGGCTTTTAGACGGTGCCCAGGGAGAGGAAGTAATACTGCATTTTAATGTGTCTTCATTTGCTCCTTACTGCTCTGCATCCCAGAAGGCTAAGCTGCTGCACTGGATCTCTGTGGTTTTCTGTCTATCATATGAGCAACGTGCAAATCAGATGGAAAACTCAACTGCTGGATTGGGGCCGATATATGGGTCTTATTCACAAACAGGTTGGGAATGAGGGCAGCACAAAATTTTTTTCAGAATAATAACTTCTTAGCTTATGATGGAAAGAATGAAATATCAATATACTTGCATAATTTGGAAGATATTTCAAACTATTTTAAAATATAGCTTATTGGGATGGGGCCAGGATAGGGTAGGGGGTTAATGGACACCCGAAAGCAAATATTTTTATCAATGTCATCAAAGAAGTCCACCAAGATAGTAAAAGTATACAAAGTGAAGAAAACCAAAGTTCAGTTTTCAAGTTAAGAATGAAAACCTTGTCTTTATGTAAAGCTGCACATGACATATTTGCTCTTATTTGAAGATGAAACAGATACCATTTTATGAAAATTCTCTATCAATATATCCTTTTTGTACTTATTCTTTTCCACTATTATATTATATGCTGGCCCTGCTAATTTTGATTTCTTAGGGCAGCCTTCCAACACATCAGTCTCCTTGAGCTCAACACAGTCTTCTGAAGAACTGGAAGCCTATTACCAGACAAACTTAGGAACTAAAAGCAGAATTAAGTGACAAATATGGAAAGTAAAGCCAGAACAGTAAAGTAAACTTGATACACAAAATAGACCACTGTTTTCTTCTACTAAGGCTAATAACTCTTTGAGTGTCTAAAAGAAAAAAAAGTGGAATGAGAGTAAGTTGAAAAACAAGGGAGCTGATTAAAATATAATTACTTAATGTGAACATAACAACCCAGGAAGCTAAGATTTATCTACTTAGCATCCTGACATCAGTTCAAATTCAAATTGTGATTCAAATTCAAAATATATACTACAGAAACAGGGATTCAATTTCTAGAACTAAAATTAATGTAATGTAATGCCTTGGGCATCATGGTTCTCTTTTAAGATACCAACACAGGAGAAAAATTCTGAACATGGAAATGATGATGTTCACTAGATGTCAAAAAATAAATGCCTTTTTTAAATTAATTAAAGCTTCTGAAACAGAAACATCTGTATAACGTGCCAAAAGAAAGAAGAAAAATTCACTTCTAACTTCTTCCTTTTTATGTTTTTTTCTGTGGCTTTACAGTAAAAGAAATCAGGAATATATCATCATGACTTTCCAAGGGCCTTGTTATTTTTGCTTGGCATACTATCAAAAAGAAAAATCAGCATTATTTCAAATGATATGGCATTTCATCCCATAATGTCTGATCTTAGAGTAAACGTTTTATAAATACTTAAACGGCCTCACTGAAGAAAGAAAAACACAAAGGAAGATATTTTCAAAAGAAATATGTATCTGCAAAAGCTTTTTTTTTAAAAAAAAAAAAATCTCCACCTGATGAAATAGCTCTTACTGGCATTTGATTAACTGATTTTAGTGTGTGGGGAATAGTTCACAGTTAAAACACTCAATAAGTTATTCATAATATAGGATGTGTGTATTTCTTACTCAAGAAAACATTGTTCCAGTATGATATGAAGAATCATTTGAATTAAAACCACATCACTATGGCTGTGTTTTGAAAATTTAAAGCAGTAAATCAAGCGTTAAGAAGTAATAACTGGCTTAGCCCCAGTGACTTCTACACAACACAATTAATTAGTTTCTCTGCTAGACAGAATGATTTGGAAAAATAAATTTTAAAATGAAGTCACAATTCAGACCTTCCCTCCAGTATTCTAGCATTAAAATGAGTTATGGTAGCTCGAGTATAACTCTTGACTAAAACGGTATAATTTTATTTCCTCAGTTTCAAATGTTCATCCTAACAATGATAGGATGTTATATTGACAGCTTAGAAAGAGTAATTTTTAAAAAAGTAAACTGTGCTTGTGTTCAAGAAAAGATTTAATGACATATTACTTTGCCGCTTTACAGAACTTTTTTGGAAAGACAGGAGATATGAGGATACTAGAGAACTGAGTCTGAAGGTGCCAATATAATATATATTATTATAGTTCTTATCTCATACATCATATGATACTTAGACATTGAGGGAGGTTGACCTATTGAAAGAATAGTAACAATATAAATTAATAAATGCCACATTTAGAACACAACAAATTGTCATAGCTTACTCATGAAATCTTTTAACTATTAAGAACTATATACAAAGATCAAGTGACAATCATTGAAGATATTAAGAGTCACAGTTATCTTTGATAACATAGTCCTGAAAAGTCAGTGATAACATAAAACCAGAGTGAAAAAGATGGGAAGTAGTGAATTCATGTGTGTGTGTGTGTGTGTGTGTGTGTGTGTGTACACGCACGTGCACAACTCAGTACCCTAACACTTTTCTGAGAAATATCAAACAGTCCTGGCAATAAATTACCTGTCTTTTTTTTTTCATTTATTAAAAATATGATTAAACACATGAGATTATTTATGAGTGGTTTATTTTATTTCCCATCAAAATATTGCTTGCATTACCTTATTGTCTTTATTTTTTAAACGAATTCTGTTGAGGAAAAACATTCCTTCTTAAGACTAAGATTTTATTGCTAAAAGTTATGATGATTTTATGCAAGTGGATTCTCTTATTAGGTTAAAAAATTTCAACATGAATCCATAAAAAAAGCTTTTCATCTAATATGTTTGAAAAGAATTTATCTAATTGTCATAATGATTCAAACAAAATTAACATCATGAGAATATGAAAATGTGACAGTCAACAGTAAAAGAATAATTACCTTTATGGATGAGAGTCAACCTTAACATAGGCCCAAATCTACTAAACAAGAGGAATTGTGTGTTAAAAATAGGTGGCCAGATGACCACTTCAATATAATGACCACACTCACAGTTTTTTTTTTTTAACAATGATATAAGAGTTCTAAAGATAAAACATAATTCCCTATTGTCTATCTAAACTTAAGTATTCAAATTTTTAAAAATGAGACTTCCCAGTCAAAAGATAGTGATAATATCTAATGAAAATATTCTGAAACATGAAGTATGTGTTTGAGCGAATTATATTTCTAGCATACAATCCACTGCCCACTCCTGAGTTTTTAACAGTCTTAATCATTAAAATATCTTTGTGGAAATATGGAAATGTCTAGATAGCAAAGGGCCAGAGTAAAAAGTTCATGGTGGGGAGGGGATGCACATCTCACCAACCTCTTGCTCATTCTACTGTCACTAATCACATGCAATGATATTAATGACCCAGTAATTGCGAGACCACAGCACTGAAGTGGAAAACACCCAGCAGAGGCAGAGTTCAGCTCTGGGTGGTAGGACTTCACCAGGGACTGAATTAATGTTTGCTGACAGTTTAGAATACAACACTACGGATGAGAAAATGCGCCACTCTGATAGCATAATAGTTTAGATGGACATGATGTTATTTGCTTTGACCATTTAGCCAGCAGTGGTAACCCCAATAAAAGGCCCTGTCTGAATTTGCCCTATAGATGAACCTTATTCTGTTCAGGGGACGTTCTGTACCCTAAGAATCCAGAGCAATTTTCCACATGTTTGCTTCAATAAAAGAATACCTTCATCTCCTGGTTTAATATCAGGAACAATGAAACTAGGTTACTTCACTAATGCAAAAAGCCATTTGTGAAGCACATTTGTCTTTTAACAACATATAGCCAGTTCCTCCCTGAAGTGATCAATTATGCTCCTGCCACAGGTTTTGCCAATCCATCCATCCGGCCATCTATCCGTCCGTCCGTCCGTCCGTCCGTCCGTCCGTCCATCCACCCGTCCATCCACCTGTCCATCCATCCATCCATCCATCCATCCATCCATCCATCCATCCATCCATCCATCTACCCATCTATCCAAATCACAGCACTTACACTTGACTAAGGAGATTTTTAGTTTCTTAATCCCTCTATTTGTATAATTGAGAAACTTTCTAAAATATAATTTTACTATTTAGCAATTTTCTATTGAGGGCCTCAAAATACTTAATAACATTAAACAAAATAAAGTAGCATAGTCTTATTAAAGAAATGGAATTAATAGATAGTAGATCTAAAAGGAAAAAGGAAATTTAGATGATCTGACAAACTGTTATTACAACCACGTTTTCACAATGGCCCTTTCTCCTTTCCTATTGCTTTGTAGGATATTCTTCATTCAATTTTGGGGCATATGATTGAAGATAGTTATTGCCGAAGTTAGTTACACAATACAGGACAGGGCATCAGGCCTGGCTTGTTTGATACAAGCATAGAGTTCCTTAGGTATCTGGATCACATGAGCGAGTTTCTTTGCTAGTGCTTTGAATGTGTTCCGTATGTACGTATACTCTTTTCACTGTAATTATGTATGTGATGTGATATATATGTATACTATCTTTCCTCCCACTGTGTATTCATTTATTTGCTTGGTGACTCAGGAGGCACTGTTATAAACTAATTACTCCAGTCTAATGGTCTTGACAGCCCTAGTTTAGATTTTGACCCTGACATTTCACGGCTGTGTGAAATGTACTGAACAACTCACACTTTCTAAGTTTCAGTTTTCTCACAGAGATAAAAATTTCTCTGTCACCCGTGTTTCAAGACTCCAAAGTGACAATAGAGTATGTGAGGCCCAACACTTCTCCTTGACTGGTCAAACACCCAGCCTGAGATTTCAGAATGTTAGGAACAAGCTGTGATTCTTAAACTATATAAATAAGTTTTTTCAAAGTAACCTTTTATATCTCTCTATGCCTCTTGGCTATTCCTTAAAGTGCTTTATTTTGCTTTAAGTTTTGATCTTCACGATGAATAAAGGCTATTAAGAAACTTGTTCTCATGCTTGTACTAAGTCTTCAGTATTCAATTATTTATAAGTCTAAGTGAACTTTTAAAATCTATACATGCAGGTTGCTAAGAGATATTCAGATGTATTTTATGAACTAGTAAAGGCAGTTTTTCGTTCCGAGGAATTTCTAAATAATTTTTTTTTTCCTAAGTCATCGCTTTCATTTCTGATCTGCTCTTGCTTTGCTCTTATTTTGCATATGAGGTTTTAGTCTCTCCCATTACTTTAAGAGCTAGCGTCATCTCATTTTTTGGTTGGTTATTTTGCAATTAATAATAGTGTTCGCAGGACTCTCTCTGTCTAGCTCTAAATGACATACGCTGTCACTACTGCCTAGGTGACACCATAGAATGTGAACAGAGTCTCACTTACTACAGCCTTCTTCCCCTAAACCCCGAGTGATCTGGGATAAATATCCAAATGGCCATGACTCCATCAGACCCACGAGCCAGAAGTTTTTCAGCACAATCTCCAGTTAAACAGAAGCCAAGACTTTATTCTGTAAGTGCAAAGAATTTAAGCTTTATTCATATTAAATTCAATAAGGAGTCTTACTGATATACTCTGGAAGAGCCTTCAATACAGTCAAAAAAGGTTTTCACATTATGTTAAGAAATAACAGAAATGACACTTCTAATTATCCAACTAATGAAATGATGTACTTCCCCAGCTAGTCTCGGTGACAAGGCAACTCTGACGCATTTTTTTTTTCTCTAGAAGAATAGTCATATTACATTAGGATGCTGCTGAAATTATCAAAATAAATACAGCATTTCCTTTGTATAACAGGGAACTGAGAAAAAGCCCCTGCAAAGTTGGTTAAATGGCAAGTGGGGAAAATGATTATGCATTTGGAAGACTCTTCCCGGTCCTGTCTCTTTTGGATCTTACAGATGATCTGCTAACAAGCTTGGGCAAATCTACCGACAAAAAACTACATAAATGCATGTTTCTCGGTAAGGAAAGCCCAAGGACAAAAGGACTTTTTATAACACTCCAAGAAGACAAAGAGGGAAGATCTTATAATTAAGTTACGCAGCATTACTGAAACTTGTAAACTCCATGGAGTTTCATTCTATGGATCATTTTCAAATAAATGATACTTTCTAAATCCATCTTTCCCTCCTCTGGCTTGCAGGAAAGCATAGGTTGCCTTCAGGCTTCAGTCTCATACATCCTCCCCCACTCCAAAGAGATCCTTAGTTGTGCCCAGTTGGTGCCAACCATGGAAGTAAGCACTTTATATATATTACCTCGTGTAAACACACATCACCTAGAGAAGGCAGGTACTGTCATCATCCCCAGTTTACAGATGAAGAGACTGAGGCAGAGACTGTGTAAGTAGCCTGTTGACGGGCATTCAAGAACCCAGGTCTGTCTGCCTCCAGACTCTAACTACAATGTTAACCTGCAGCTCTACGTGGTGTGTGCGTGTACATCCCCCAAACACCAAGACTCTGATGAACATTCCATTACAAAAATGACAGTTGTAGGTTTAAAATAAAAATGTGTTTAAATGCTTGAATTCAGTATTTACATGTAAGGTATCAAACATAAATCTTCATCTCAAAGTCAGAGAACATAAGTGATAAGCCAATGTAGCCATACAGCTAAATTTGACAGAAATGTAGCTTTTGCTATGTTTATCATATTAATAATTCATCAAATAAAGCATATAACCACTTTAGGGAGGCCAGACATTTTTATATATTCGAAAAGAAATCTACATGTAAAAGGATATTTGAAAAGCCCCATAACTATTTTGCTAGGGAAAGAGTTTACAGTATAGTCAGTATATTTTAGTGCCACTTGCCATACCTACTCCCCAGATATAAATAAATCAAAAGCAGAAAAAAAAAGGAAAACAAACAAATATATAGACACACTCAACAAAAATAAAGAAATGGAACCTGTTCTTCTGTTTTGATTTTTTTAAATAGTGTTTCATTATATTTGTGTGCAAGTTTTAATTTATTTTGCAATTTTGCTCAGCAGTGGAATTTATGCCTAAAACATTGCAAAGCTCACCGTGGAGGCTTCCAATTTTACATGCTCTGATGAAAAAAAATTGCTTTGGAGAACTAAACCAATGAAGTGTCTAAGAAATGGTGACTCATTCTAACTCATTCAGTAGTTTCTCATGGAAGAGTTTCTTAAGGTGTGGAAAGTGAGGGATGGCTTTTGGAAGGACGGCTGTGAATATGGCAGGGTGTACGTTATAGAACAACTTTTAATCAAACAATCATTAGAAATGCCGACTTTTAGATTATTTTCCACAAATCTATGTCTTTGCTACAGATTTTTAATATCATAAAAGCCACATAAAGCTAAATTGGGAGGTGCTCTGAGCACGTGGTATTGTCTAACAACTCTGTCATGGCCACTGTGCATTTACAAAATACTAACACAATGCCATTCATTTTCATCCATCTTTGATTCATAATTTTGGTAATATGATGAAAACCTTCTCGTAGGCATTTTGCAAGATTTTATGCTAAGGTTGGTTAACCAACCCACAGAACCTTCATAAGGTTGGATGTTGCAAAGAGCCAACACACCAAAATTGCTGACTCATCCAGCTCCAACACTGCTAAAAGGAAACTAAACCAAGCACATAAAGTGTCTACAAGAAAACTTTATGATACAAATATTGACGAAGCCTGCGAACACAGTTAGGAATGCTTTCCTAATATTAACTGAAGTGAAACAGACTTCCCTTGACAACGGGCAACTACAGAACAGATAGTTATTTCATAAACTCTTTTTAAGCTTTAAAGATATAATAACTATAGGTTATGTAAAATGTTTAATGGTTTTCAGGTAATTAAGAATCTAAATGTAAAAAAAAAACCCCAAAAAACAAAAAAAGAGAGGCTTTTCCAGACCGAATGATTATAACATCCCTACCTTTGAATCATTTAAGATTACATTTTATTATGCAAATCAGGCCCAAGGCTAATTACTGAAATTGGTCACTTGAAAAAGTCAATTCTAAACATTAAAAAAAAAAAACCATATATATCATTTTGTCACACATCAAAGCAAATAACCATCTATGAGAAAAATTAATGAGGATGCATAGCATTTCGTCATGTCATCTTCTAAGGGAATTAAGCGGATGGATACTCATCAGGTTTAATAATACACTTCCAATTAAAAGTTAATATTTATTTCTAAAAGTGAAGAGTATGATGCCTGTATTTTAAATCTGATAACACTACAAATCAAAATAAATGTCTTTAGAAAATTTACAGCAGATCTTGTTCATTTCAATTGGAGAAGAGCCACACTAACAAGAGATCCTATATTAGATGTATACGTCCACCCATAAAAAGGTTGGAAACTGGAGACTTCCATTATTAGCCAGAACAACAACAACAACAACAACAAAGGCAGTCTTTAGAGAAGAAAGAAATTAAAATTCAAAGAAAAGTTACTTTCTTGTTAAGCTCAGACAGCAGGACCAGACCCCACATCTCTGGGCTCAGTGCTCCTGGAATCAGTTCATCTAGGAATTACCCAGCACCAGGTTCAGTCCATTGGCAATTTGGATTGTTCCCTACCAGAGTCAATGAAGCACTGTTCCAGACTATCATTTTTCTTTTTCCTCCCTACAGAAAGAAACCAGCACACAATAATGATGATTTTCATACTAAAACTCTTAGTTGTGAAGATACTAAGTAAACACTAAGATTTGTAATTAAGCACATGTAGTAGCCATTGCAGCAACTCAAAAACACCAGTACTGTTAACTGTCTCAAAGCGAATCCATGATTTGAAGTGTTAAAAAAAAATACTTGTAACTTTGAGTGTTTTTCATCATGCTACTTAGTATAATTACTATTTTAAGTAGAATGTGACTCTGTGTGTGCATGAAAGAGAGAGATTGAAATTGTTCGATGTGGAAAGTAGTCACTTTTTAAACACTCAAATGTTTTGGTGCCTTGGGATTCTTGAAGAAGCAAAGAAAGAAAGTCAACATTAACTATTTAAACTATTTTAAAATTCATTCTTCTCATTATTCATTTCCTTTTCAGGGTAAGCTGTACATCAATGAGCTTTGCTGTAGGGTGGGTGAGAAGTTGGCACTTGCATTCTCCCAAGTATCGGAAATGCCTTCCTGTGTCTGTGGGGCGGTGGCGGACGTCTTTGAGCTCTCTGTGGAGTCTCCTGGACTTGCCAGCTGACTTCTGAGCTCTGGGACTGCCACCCAGCCCTGTGACAATAACCCAACCAGCAGCATTCAAACAGCCTCTCACTGTTTCTAACTGGAAACCCTCAACTCTATTTCATGAAAGATTCTTTTATCCCAGGCTTCCACATGCTTTTGCACTGTAAATCATAACTCTAAAGAGAGTTCTTGAGGTCAGTGGAGCTCAGCTACCTACTAATGAACCTAATAACAAGTTTTTAGACAAAGAAAAATAAGAATGCCGTTATTGTGTAGATTAATATTACAATTACATATTAAATTGTGCTTCTAAATACAAACCTATTATGTATTAATAACAAGTCATTCATTATTAAATGCCCACTTCATTAAACAAAAAGACATTGCTAAACAATATGTTTATTTGCATTTCCTGCATATCAGGACTAGAGGATAAATCTATGTTTGCTGAAATCCCACTTGCACTCAGTGAGAACTCAGAATTTAAAAAGCCGTCTGCATGAAGTCATAAACTATAAAATTAGAGGAGAGAATCTGGGTCTGCTGGCTGACCTGCATGGTAGAGCCAATCGGTGGACTTGGGCCGCACGTGCAGGTCTACTGACATTACACTTGACACTGAACGTGTGATACTCCAGGGCATCCACTCCTCAGGTCCCCCGACCCCACGTTCTTTCCTTCTTCCACCCTACTTAATGAATTCACATGAGGTCACTTTCAGTTCCCTATAAGTGGCACACTAAACGTTAATGTTCTTTGTAAACAGTCTTACTTGAAAAGTCTTAAAAAAAAAAATACTGGTAGGCTTCCAAAAGCTTAAGGTTTCCATTTATTTTACCTAATCATTATTTTCTATTTTCAAAGATTTCTTTATTATTTTGCACATTTTGCATCCATCTGCTTGTTTCATCCCTCGGAATGCTTTTATTTTCATTTTATGATACTTACTTTTTAAAGATATAATTTACTACTTTCCCTTTTTCTTTGTTACTGATTCTTGCTAATCCATACTCTGTATATCAAGTTTCTTTAAAAATAGGTTTCAGTCTCTGTGGCATTTCGGGTTCATAGCAAAGGACAACGAGATAATTAGACGGCTTTGACCACCTCTGTTTTAATTACTAACGTAGTAAAAAATAGTATGTAATTGAGCACTAAATCAGTGTTCAGTGAATTATTGATTCTGTGTTCTAGAGAGCAGCTGTTAGGTTGAGAAAGCCAGAGTTTCAATCTGGTCACCAAAAGATGGGAGGGCATAGCCAATGGACAGTAGTTCAGCATTTCCTAAAGAACTGAAGTCCATGGTAAGATGTGAGTGGAGACTCCGACTCAGGAATGAACAAAAATTAAACCAAAGAAATTAAGAAAAAGAATACTTCATTGCTTGAGTGATGTGAATGGCTGTCGGTCACTCAGACTGCACCCTGACAAAACACTGGCTCTGGAACCACCCTGGCCTTGTGCTAGGTCATGATTTGCACTTAGTAGGCACGCCAAGGGGTGCATCATTTGACTTGACAGCCTCAGGAGTGAATAGCAGCTCAGATATGACCAAAAGATACACAGTATCTATTCCTGAAATAATGTGTCAAACTATATAGACTTTTAAAAAAGTAATTCATTGAGCAAATCCAAGTTTTGCCTTATTCTTCTAAATCTGGTTTTGACATGCCCATGTGTAATTGTTTGCCTGTAACCCCCATCCTTCAAACCTATGAGCTCCACCTCACTGGTACCTTCATGAGGAAAGGGTAACGATACACCATCTTGTTACTGTTGAATTCCTAGCACATAGGTACAATTTCTGGCACAGAGTAAATGCTAAATGAATGACTGAATGGATAGACGGATGAATGGATGAAGAGAAAAGTCACAGCATAAGATTTACCCATCAATATCTTACCAATGGTTGTTAAAAATGGCTTTATCAGTAGAGATGCTGACTATATTCATACATAACCATTTATTTCAATACTATAATGACTCTAGGAGGCTTTTTCTCTTTAGTATTTATATTTAATGAGTACTGTTAGTACAGGGTCTCACATTCAATTACAGTTTCTTCAAAAAACAGAGGATCATTTTCAGCAAAGATTCTCACCATTTATTTGCCAAAATAACAATTTTAAGGAAGCAAAAATTGATACAAACCTATTTAGCTTATCCTAATTTCTATATAATAAATGAATAGGATTATACTTACATATAATGTAATAATCTTTGTTCTTCTGAAATTCTAGACCCCAGAGGTTAGGGCTGAATTCTTGAAACTTGATAGTGAATTTTACATCTTGGTCTGGTCTGGCACAGTTGAGGAGAGGGGTATTTTCCGTCTTAATAGAGCATCTGTCTGCTTGGTCTTTATCAACCATATAAACTTTATAATATTCATACTGGCCAACAGTTTTAGAGTCCACTTTGGGGCAAATAATATCCAATTTGTCTCCTATCTGTGGGTATAGTACCAGTCCTTGTCCAGGTAGAAATCTAAAAGCATAAACAAAACAAAACAAAACGCTGAGTTGATAAAAGTTAACAGTATTAATAATTGCAATATAGCTAGACGATGTCAATAATTCCAAACTACAATTTTATAGATCCACACTTTTATTTACCAAAAGTATCTTAGGTCAGATCAGCATGGAAAAAACGTAGTTAGGAATTAACCTTTAAAGAAAAAAGAAAGATCCACTCTCCTTAGCCTGCGCAATAGGATCAGTCGACCTGCTGACATTTTTTTACCACCTCCTCGCTCGTAATATTTCAGTACTCCTTTGTGTAACTTTACAATAACTCTTCCTCCATGGTGAGTCAGACATTCCCACCTGTTTGTTATTTTTTAACCATTGGCAGCTTTCGTTTACTGGGCATGCCGCAGAAAGATGGCATGGATGCCAGAGAACAGCGGGTGCACTAATACTGTGTTGTCCTGTTAGTTTCCATTGGCTGTTGATGTTAATTAACAGACAAGTTTCATCAAGAATGTTTCAAATTACTTATCATAATTAGTCAGTCACTGATCAAACAATGGGTTTTTTATTACACCGAACAAAAGAAATGTCTTACAAACCCATAAAAGATAACTAGAAATAATTAGTTGTAGTATTGATTCAGTTGCAGGATGAAGAGTTCCTGACTTGCAAGGACAGCAACTCTTGTCCTTGCTCCACAAACCTTTTTCCTCCATCCCTTGAGATGTATTTGCTCCAATTAATTCTTAGAAGCAAATCTTTAGAACTAAGACTACTGATACAATATCCCCTTAATGCTTACAGCTAAAAGCTTCTCCCCTCCCTTTTCTCCTTTTTGCTAGCCATGCTGCTGAAAGATCTTTCTTAATGGGGAGTTTCTCTGAGAAACTGAAACAAGAGCTTCCTAATGAACATCCTTCTACAAGTGCTAACACTAACAACACACTTAGAAATCCCAGCTCGTTCTTCCATAAGCAGCCAAGCCTGCAGGCTCATTAAAATATTAAAGCCCAAGAACAAAGCATCATGTCTGAATTCTTGCAATCCAACCCTCTATTTAACCAGGGAAGCCCACAGCCATGACAATTAATGGGTCATAATTCATTGAGAGAAAGCCAGAACGATGGGACACCCCCAATTTCAAATTCATACTGAGGGAACAGGTTATGATTTATGCTAATGAATGGCATTAATTTTCTGAAAAGTGAATGAGGTTGGTTATGAAGCATCACAGAACAGAAATTACATTATAGATTTATATTAAAAACCAATTCTCTATGGCAGGAAAAATGCACGTTGCAGGCTGGTGTGTCATCTTCCTTGGAAATACGTTATTTTACAATCCCAAAGAGAGAGTAGTCTTTTATTTTTTTATTGAGCTCCTTTAGCAAGGACATATGACATTTCTTCATTCAGAGAGAGGCAGGGTGAGGGGAGAGAGAGAAAAGGGAGGGAGGGAGGGAAAAAGGAAAGAAGGAAGGAAGAAAGAAGGGGAAGGGAAGGAAGGGAGTATCACCACTTAGTAAGAGCCTCTCTCTGACCTTCTTGGCCATTTCTTGGCCAGTTTCCTCAGGAGACACTTTGGAAATTCAACTCCAGGGCTGAAGAACTCCCCGGGTATTTCCTCCATCTCCTGAGTGCCAGTGCAGTCTTTCTAAGCAATCCCATCTTCTTCATGGCTAAAACACACCCTGAGTTCTGGTGGAGGGACTGAAGGACTGAACCAGAATGCCTGTGGATGAAGCTTTTTAGTCTTTACCCCTGTGTCCCACAGTGATTCCAATGTGTTCCTGTGGTTAAAAAGTTGGGTCAGGATGCCTGGCAATTAGTATAAATGAAATATGGTGAGCATGATATTGCTCACCTTTCTGACACATCCTTTTTCTCATGTTTTATTTCACTGCATCTAAGAACCAAAGGCCAATTCCTGCCCGACTCCAAACATTTTCTATCCTAAATCTGCTCCTCGGTAACTGGCACAGAATGGTCACATGTTAGCTGTTGTTGGAAGTGCTCTTAAATCACAACCAGCCAGTGTCTGCAGCCTGGATGTCTGTACCTGTCTCCTGTCAGAGCTCTGGCCTTCACACCCATCAACTTTTACCATGGTCCAGTTCCCCAGGGGCTTGTACAGGCTTCAGAGATTAGGATCCATAGCAGACAGATGGACCCATTTTCTTGTCCATCCAGTCCATTTTTTTTAAGAAAACACATCGGATCACCTCCCCCACCCCCACCAAGCCATACATCATCTCTGCACACTTTAGAACTCCCCCATGTCATGCCCTGTGGCTGAAGTCTGGCTCCCAAGATCCCATTTCCTTTGTGAGATGGGTTTTCTTCCTGCTTAACCAGACTCACCGGAGATTCCCTCCCCACCCATGTAACTCCTCATGACTCCCTCTTCACTCACTAGTGCTGAGTTACAGCGTTACTGAGGTGGTGATGAAGTGAGGCCCAGAACATATGACACATGGGCAGGTGTGGCTATAAGGATCTCCAGTTTTAGACCATATTTTCAGAAGGCACAAATCACATAAAAAAGCAATAATAGTCAGTGATGGGGGAGCAATGTACGGGGAGGTATAACCCATGGGATGGCTTATCAAAATGGAAGAGAAGGAGAGGAACCTCAAATTTCATTAAGCATATTTTATATGCTCATGAAAAAGCAAATCCCAATAAAACCTATTGTTCCTAACGCTTTGAAAAGAGTCAGTTCACTCTATAGACTACATTGTGGCAAAAGTAAGGCCAGAATCTGATCCTTTTCCCTAAATGGTAATTGTTTCAAGAGTTTTTTTAAATTATTAAAATACAAAAAGATCCCAATACTTGAGTGCTTTAATTTTTAAGCATAGATAGATGTTATGTACATAAACCAGTCAGCATGTCAGTGATTTGAATCGATGAGATTGCGGTTTCTCAGAGGACAAAGGGTGGGGTCAGGCGCTGAGTCCGAATTGTAGATTCTTCACCCTTGTTACCACGATGTGCGGTTAAGCCCCAGAAGGCTTTTTGCCTCTCAGGAACACTCGCAGTTTCTAAGGCAACATGGGAGCAAACAAAAGTAACATGTGTATAACAACGAAAGCAACACATTTTGTGCCAGACTCTGGGTGACAAAAAAGTAGAAGATCCTGATTATCCAGGAATGTACAATCTAGCTCCCTGAGGGCAGGGAGTTCTCATGTATGTCTGATTCAATACTGAATGCCCAAGGGCTGACATGGCAGCACCTCAATAAATAACGTATTAGTTGAAAAAAAAATATATGAAAGAACAAATGGAAGCCAAGACATACACAAATAAATATAAGTCTAAAAATTAAGTGTCACAAACTATTTGCAGATTACAGGCATGGAAGGAATTCTGAAGATAGGGCCACCTGGAGTTGGGACAGGGGTGTGCTGACAGCAGAGATGAGATTTCCAAGAGACATCAAACCAAGCACAATGTTGTTTCTGGAGAACAAGGAGCAGTGCAGATAGAGTTTCGGACCCGTTCTCTTTGGAAGGATTTATGAGTATCAGCAGTCTTTGACAATCCTTTTCTGTTAAAAATGTAAGGCAATTAACCACCTCCAGAACGACTAACAACAAAAACGCTGCTGGCTTTTGAGCACTTACTCTTTGCTAAACTCTGATCAAAGCACCTTACTCACATTGTCTTCATTTAAACACTGCACACGTACCTAACACGCAAAACAGATGAAGGCACACCTGTGCCAAACATGAAACACAACAGGAAAAGCCCTCTTTCTCTACACACTTTTCAGTTCTCGCTGTATTACATTAAAGAATAAATCTGGTTTGTGAAATTTATTTTTCTCTAAATTGAGCTTTTCATAGGTAAGCCATGAAGTTAAGGAAAATCACAAGAAATTCAAAGGCAATATATACACCGACTTATGAACATCACAGAGTCTAACTCCATGCTAAGCACCTGAGACCACAGCTCACATAGGCAGCCATCTGGTATCCCTATCTTTCCCCAGGAGGCCAAGAACCAAAAGAAACTGACTGACTACATGAATTTGTGTTTTAAATGTAATATTACAGATAGACTCCAGACAATTTATGAGAATTGCAGAATTTACGTGAAAAGAAATAGGGTGACTTTCTTAATAATAACATTTTCGAATGGAAAACAATGCGTCCCATATGTTAAGATCAAGTCAGTAACTACAGAGTTCTATTTTTGAAGCTGGGTTATTTATATTTGGATACCTCAAGGTTGCTTAGAGATGTATTACATCAGACTATACACATCACACCTACACCCCAAATATTTTGTAACATTCAATAATAAATTTATTGTATGTTGACCAAGGAAGTGTTCAAAAAAAAAAAAAAAGAACAGTAGTAGTGACAACTTTCTAATTTTATTACTAAATTGGCTATCTATAGTGGATGTCAAATACAGATTTCTTTTTGTGTGACGAGATAATGTTCACCTTGTAACCAAAAGGAACACTGAGGGAAAAGCCCATAGTTACAAACCATACCACACAGGTGAGGTTGTTGTTATTAAATTAATTCCCAAACAAAAAGTGGTTAGAGGTGTTACTTAATGAAGCCCATTGGTTTTTAACATAAAGCAAAAACCAAAGAAGTGCTTCATGTCCCATACAGGAGAGAGAACACTGTCAGGGCATTTTCCTCTCTGAGCCTAACTACTCCAGGTCATAGTCACCTTGGTGCCTTTCTGAGTGGGGGAAGCTGAATTTTTCTCCTCGTCAGGAGAACTGGGGCTCAGGACTACTTTCTGGACATTGGTATTGTGGCTTTGTGCTTCTCACTGGAGAATCTTCTTGGGATATTATTAGAGTGGGGTATGCTGAGTGGAAATAGTGTGTTTCTTCGCAATGAATCACTCTCAAGCAAGACAGCAGATATGATGACTTTGAATGAAGTACAGAGATGGTATAATGAGGAATAAAATGGAAACCCTAAGTAGGGTTAACTTGCCTGAAATTAAATGATCAGATATGTTTTTATCTTCTGATTATCTATGGAACTTCATCCAAGTTTGTAAAAGTTACTCTGCAAACTAGACTCTAATACTTCCATGAGAGATACTTTGAATCAATCTAATAACTTAAATCAGACATTAATATTTAATAATCTAAATTAGATCTCTAATAAACTTGACATTTCAACTTCATAGTCATCGTTGTAGAAACTATTTTTATAATATAGCTTTTATGTGACACGATATTCCTTAACGTTTTAATCCACACTAGGAACCAGTGCTTGTTTAAAATAGTAGCATAATGCATTTAAAGTACAAACCGGCCACTTAAGAGTTCAGCGATCATGACACGCAATTTTCTTTGATAGACCAGAACCTCACACGTTGTGATCTCAAGTCTGAATTCTTCTACTGACCAGTAGTGCATTACCAGGTCTCGTAGGGTAAATCACATGATTGCCTGACTGACTCCTGAACCTGTCCCAAAGGAACAAGAGGATCCATGGGAAGCCAGTTAGCTGAAATGCTTAGGGATAACTGTGTAGTGGAATTGTAATTGCCCTCACCAATCCCATCCCCATGGACGTCCCTTTTCCCTGCTTCTCTTTTCTTCCCTATCCACTCCTGCATTTGCCCCTGACCATAACACATGCATCTCAGGACAAACATCCAATGACTTCCTTCGCTTTTCTTCAAGGTTGCCCAAAATATGCAGGTTAACCTAGAAGAACAGCCAAATCGCTTAGTAGCCTCTCGATGCTGATATAGTCTATGAAAATATACATGAAATACAAAAGACCTGGCTCTCCCGAGGAAAGCATTTACGTGGAGGTAAATGACTGAATATGCCAAACTACCAAGTAAAGAAGGGCAAATCAATATGTTGTCACCAAATGCAAAAATATCAAGCTGATATAATAAAAGAGATCAGAATAAAAAGATATAGACAGGAATGACCAGTTTCTGTGTCTAAGCAAAATACTAGGTTAAGCAAATCCCCTCCAACCACACATGACAACAGTGGTTCTAATATAAAAAGTGTCAACTCAGATTCAGAGCAATTTCTATTTACTATTATGCACATAAAAATCTATTTAAAGGTCTAATACACAGCAGGTATCATCCACCTGAGACTAGGACCATGGTGCCACAGTAAAAGGACCAACACAAATCCTGCCAGTATGCAGACTAAGGGGACAAGAGATCTACACATGATGGTCTTCTATCTTTAGAGCAAATTGCCAGAAAAGTCATAAGTAAATAAATATTACTTTTTTTCATGGAGAATTGCTTTTATTTTTTCTTTCATTTCAAAATTACATCATTAGAGTATATGATTATTATGAGTACATGGCTAATTTCAGTGGAGAATATGCGCATACACACAATATGTGGTATGTTATTCTGCTTATTTTGCTGATGACACAGAAAACATACACAGATGATCAAACGCTGGGTCTTTACCTGGGACTACTTTAGGCTACTGGATGGTGGACTTAGGATGATTTTTAGCTTTCCGTGTTTTTCAGAATTCTCTGCAATAAACACTAAATGACTTTGTGATAGATTGGAAAATTATTTTTTTGTACAGTTTCAAAAAGCTATATCATATTCTTGAGCAAATTTCATAACTTTGGCTTTAAAAATAAGCATTTAGAATATTTAAAGCCTATAGACTTTTTAACGTTTTGATGCAGTTCCTTAGAGAGCAACTAAATAAAGTTATTACAGCCTGAATAGTGGTATATTTAACAAATCAGTTCTTAAGTCCATGAAAGCTGTAGTAATGACTTGTATGCAATATACAACTAGTTCATTAAAATACATGAAAAATATAGGCTAGATAGTTTATACATTATCACTATAGGCTAGATAGTTTATACGTTATCACTAACTGTACAAATCTGGGAAATGGCTAACATTTTAGGGAATCTAAACCGCGGCTTTAGAAACAGGTTTACCTTAGCAGCTGGTACACCAAAAATCTTATCACGTCATAAAATAGATTTATACATAAGTTAAAGTTCTGCATTAAGTACACTCTGAGCTTGTATTTTGGAAAATATGCACTGTTTCAAAAAAATGCTTTAATTTTCATTTTTATTAAATGTCAAAGGCTGCAGGGAAGAAGAGCAGTCAGTTTATCAATTGGTTTAGTCTGAAATTCTGAGTGAGAAAAATCACTCTGCTGCTTTGCTGTAACTGGCTAGTCTTTCCAGTTACCTTCTGAAAAAAGATGCATATTGCTCTGGATATGCACAAACCCTTGACCCATAACTTCACCGTGTATTTGGGCCTTCCACATCTATGTGGAGCTAGAATAGCATTAACACAGAAGCCCAAGATTCCTTTCAGAAATGCTCTGCGAGTTTGGGAATATAAATACTCTGGATGAACGACAAATTCATGTGTGTGTGAATTTGATGGCACATTGCATAAACAGGCAGGATATTCAGTTTTGCATTACTTTCGTCTAATGTTAGATTGCTGCTATAGCTTAATAAGAAATTTTCTAAATACCCCAAACAGAAGAGTTTGTTATAAAATAAATAAATAAAAGCAGGGCCCAAAAAAGACTTAGGCTATATCGGCCATAAGAAATACTTGGGGAAAAAAAACTTCCTTTTTTGTGGATAGCACTTTACTGCCCCCTTTTGCACTCTTACATCAGAACAAGTTTCTGCACAAACATATTCTGAAAACAGAGAGATAATGGGGTGTAGCTATAGGGTGTCAGGTTTATACAGAATTAGATTACCAGATACCACTGCTTGAAGTAACAAGTAATTACCTTAAAACTTCAAGTGAGTGCACCACTATCTTCTCAGGGGCTTTAAACCACCAAGAAATAAGGTAGTAATTGGAGGTTTTAATTGACATTTTCTGCTTTAATTCGAATGGGTATGTGTGCTGGAACAATTGCCTGTTTTCACAGGTGCCCCGTCTTTCACACTTTTCTAAAACAAATATTATGTGCAACATGAACCTGATTTATTCAAGGGAAAGAAAAGGGGCATAAAAGCAGGCTATACAATTTGGGACCATTAAATGTTATAAATCTGATAACTAAGAGGAGGGGTGTGCATTTCAAACTTCACACTAATGACAAGCAAAATCTTTTCAAGAAAAGGAAAGCGGAGAAACACAGAAATTTAAATGCACTGTGAACCTACAGGCGCACAAACCAGTTTAGCAACTCTTCAAGGTGAGGTGCGACAAACAGCATTTGTGCCTCTTCATCTCTGCATACACTTGAGGAAAGTATTAAACTAGTCTAAAAAAGTTTTGTTTATAAAATTCTAACCTGCAGTGACAGAGCTAGAGGGTCTCATTCGTGGCCCAGTGACCTTAACTTGCATTCTACGGTGTGTGTCTGATGTGTATACTTTTATTTAAACGCAATCAATTTCCCTCTGTCATTCTACAATTACCATACAAGTCAAAATAATATTAAATTTCGCAGCCTGTGATGCTGCACAATTGAATGAAAACTGACTCCTTTTGATGTTAATCTTGTTTTTTTATTTGTGATACAATGCTCAAAACACTGGTAGCTAAAGAAAAGTTAATTTTTAAATGCTCAAACGTAGTATTCTCATAGTTTAAACTTTCTTTGAAGAAAATTACACAAGTAATTATTTAATTTTTATCTATACTACGATTTTCACTGTAATAAAAACCTGGAATTCACAGAACCACCTATAGCGAGCTAAGGCCGGAAAAGTTATTTATTGATCTAAATACGCCTCTCAAAACTCTCTGAAAAAGAAAACCATGCCATGACCTTTACAGTCACGTAAAGCAAAATTGGAGGACTTGAACAGTAAGACTGGGATGCTGTGACGTACAGTGGGAAAGTGAACAGGGAGTGAATCACTAAGGACAACCTTTGTCATACTGGCTTGACCACGCTGGCTCCATTATCGAAACAAGTATTTCACAACCCTCAGAGGCAAGAGACAGCGCAAGTTTCTTTCCCAACTGTAATTTGTTTGCACCTGTACGGTCTTGTTTCAAACTATGCTTTTAGTAGTCTATAAAGGAAGGTGGAACTCTCGTTATTTATAGGTGAGACACCAAGGGAAAAAAATCACTTTCATATAGAAATTTAAAGGGCATTTCTAGCTGGCTCTCTGTTGTTTTAGATATGAGTGTGGAGATCTATTTGATCATCTACCTGAGCGGGAAAATCACAGAGATGAAAGGCACACGTAAATCACACAAGGAATGGATTGGCATTTTAACAACTCAAAGAAATGGAATTAAGATCTTAGTGCATTGCAATATCACAACCTAGAGTTTGGGAGAATCTTTTCTACCAACCCCTCCCATCCCTTTCATTCCCATCATCACTTTTTTTTTTTTTTAATTTCAAAGAACTTTGCGTACTTAGAAAAACAATTCACTCATGTTTTATGGGTGAATGAAACTTTGGTGGGGCAAACAGCCCTGAAAGAAAAGGTTGTGCACACCAAGGGGGACCAGTGCTTGCACTTGAAGCTGAAGCGTGACTCTAGGACTGAGCCTGCAGTGTTTCTCCTGGACCTCAGCCCCCGTCCCCCACTCATTACACAGAATGAGTGGTCAACAGCTATCTGTGTAAAGAAAGAATGAATACTTTAATAAGTAAGGTTTAAGAAGAGACAAAATTATTTTAGTTCTCTCTTGATGTAAGAGGAGATTCTTCTTGTCAGCCAAGCATAGTAAGTCTAGCAACACAATTTATAAGGCTGCGTGTAATCGCTTTACAACCTCCTAAAGGGCTGCCTCCTGGACACTTCCACCTTCCAGGGCTCCACAGCAGGGTCAGAGATAGGGCTATGGTGGACGTATGACAAGGGACATTTTCCTGCACCTTTCATAGTTTCTTGGCAACAGCCCAGAGAGTAGGACAAAAAGAGAGGAAAGAAAAATGCAGCAGGCTACTCAATAGCCAGGTCTGTACTGCTAAAGTGTAAAATGAGTAAAAGATTGGATTACTGACTTTCTTTCAGATCACCCCAAAACTGTGTATGTTATAAAAATGTGAATGGCATGCCCTTGGAACTTTGTGGACAATATATTTATTTCCTGTTCAGTCACCACAAGCAGACTGGAATTACCTTGACCAAAAAAACAAAAGCCCATCAAAAGTTAAAATAGTCTAAATTATTCAAACAGGTTGCTACTGAACAAAACTGAAGGAAACTGGACAAGGAGAAGATAAGAGGATGCCCTGGGGCCCTCTAAAAGGAATACAGATCTGGTAGTTTGAGACCTCCTGCTGGCTGCCAGGTCTATAGCTATAAGCAGATGACAAGCCCCAGGGAAAAGCCACGGCTGAGAAGCTCACTCAGGAGTCAAGAGAACCCCGGTCCCACCAATACTTGCTGCCCAGCTTCCTGAAACAAACTGCTCCAAGCTTGCAGAACATCAAAAGCCAGATGGGCTATACTGAGTGAATCCACAGGCAAGGAGCCAGAATCCCAGTTTGCTGTAGAAATAGGCCTGGACTTGATTTGAGTCTTCTCAGCTCTGACAAGCTGGAAGCTGGCACACGTCCCAAAATCCAAAATAAAATGGCATTTAATTGTGACTAGACTCTAAAAAAGATGTCATACTATCTCCTTAGCTTGACACGCGCTTAGCATCTAACCAAATGTAACTCTCCTCAAAAATGTGACTTTTTCTCCTAGCAAAGAAATGACCATATTTAAAATTTTAAAAGGAAAATGTTAACAGTCAAAAGAATAATACTCAATGAGTGCATTAATATTACATACTTTCATTACTGTCTAGTCACCATTGGGTTGAACCTTGTTCTATCAAAGATTCAAAGGATCCATTTAGAATTGTACGCCCATCAGAGGAAAGGCTATAAATCAAGATGGACAAAGGAAGAATTATACCTCAAACTTTTTTTATCCACCTTGTATGTAATGCTTTGAGAAAACATATGCTTAATACACAATTTTTAATTATTCCACACAGCAGCATAAGGAAGAAAGGCAGAGGATTAGAAGGGATCCGGGAACCAGAGTAATCAGGTTCGACGCAGACTGTAACACTTACTAGCTATAGGACTTTGGGCAAGATAATTAACCAATCTGTGCCTCAGTTTCCCCATTGATAATATGGGGATCATAAAAGTACCATCCTCACATGGTTACTATGAAGGTTGAATGAGTCCGTATTTGTCAAGCAGTTAAAACAGCAGCTGGCACATAGTACTATATGCAATTGTTTTTAAATAAAACATACCATGTCCTCCAGGAGGGTCGTTTTCTAAATAACAAATATCATATAATATTAAAGCAAAAAATGTTACATTGCCCATCCTTACAGGTTAAATTCATGTATTTATTCACAGCCCAATTTCATAGTGTACTTGTAGTAGAATATACAAAGTGAATTCGGCCCAGGCAATAGGGGTAGGAAGTAGAAAAGAGTATCTAATTTGGTAGTAGAAAGGAAATAAAGTACTTTATATAGCAGAAAAGTCCTAAAGAATGAATAGAAGTCTGGCAGCTAAACAAGCTACAATATAACATCAGAGACTTTGAAAGGTGAAAAAAAAAAGTGCCATGTTATAATCTTTATTAATGTTTTAATTTTATTTATTCAACATTTGCGTGTGGAAGGCAAATTGAATCAAGAGCCAGGCACACAGTAGATATTCACCTACTTTTAAATAACAGTAGTTGACATTCACTGGTTTGTTGTGCAAAGCACAGCGCTAAACTCCTTAAATCTTGACCACAATTTTATTACTCCTTTACTCAGTATTGTTAGATTATTTTCCCCATTTTATAGACCAGACAACTGAGGAACACAGACGATAAGGCTCCCAAAGTTACGCAGCTAAAAAATAACTAAACTGGGGTTGGACTCATACAGCCAGATTCCAAAGTATGTACTCTCAACTAAACTAAAATAGCACTTGCCTGGCTGTCTTTGCTAAATCGAATTGCCTGACCTTTCCATTATCAACACAGGCATTTTGAAATAGGGTACTGCTAATTTTCATATTAATAAGGTAGCTTGAAATCGCTGGGTTAGCTATCCCACAGGGTTGATTTTTTTTTCATTTATGGGATCTGTCTTTCAGCTATGCTCAGATGAAATAATGTAGATGCTTACAGATATACACTTTATAGACACACTAGCCTTAGCTAAAACGTTATTACCTTGACTTGTGTACTGTGTTCTTTATTTCAGAAATCTACATGACTCTGCTTAGAGATGCCTGTTGTCTCTCCAGACTCAGTTTCCTCTCCCCTGGGCTGTTTTTCTGAATACTATTCTCTTCTTCTGCGTTCCCACTGCACATAGTTCCCATACACCACACCACCGAATGCTTTTGCTTCCAATAGGATTCCCTCTACTTCCATTAGAATTTAAAAGTTTTGAGGGTAGAAATTGTTCTTTGTGTTCTCAGAGCCTAGTAATAGGCCTCACAGTTCGTAAATGCTTGTTAAATAAATCAGTGAATTATCCACTAACAATGATCTAGATGATCCCCTGTGGCCTTAAGAATGGGGGCATGCAACAATGAGTTAAGGACCTCAGATTTCTTTGAGATCCCAAAAACAGTCTTTAAGAGGATGATGACCTAATGTTGAATTGTTTTCGATAAAAGGTGAATTATGGCAAAGGTTCTCAAGGTGTGGTCTCAGACCAGCATTAGCATCAATTGAGAGCTGGTTAGAAATGTAAATTTCAAGTCCCACCCAGACCTCAGGAATCCGGAACTCTGGGGGTGGGCCTGGCAATCCTGTTTTAACAAGCCCTCCAGGTGAGTCTGATGCCCTAACATTCTAGAGCCACTGGTCAAAAGGTAGATCCTCAGTAGCAGGTGATTTTGTTAACGCACAACATGGGCAGCCAGAAATATATATCTGGATTGTGTCTGTTCATTCAACTACTATTCACTGGATGTCAATGACAACTAGTAGGTAGAGACTGATAAAATGAAACAATTCTTGTCCGTACCTTTTAGGGATAGGAAAGGTGGTGAAGGGGATTAAGATTTGCATGTGAATCATGACAGTGCAGTGTATAATGATCTTCCTATGCCTTAGGTATTTAACTGAAGTGCTGTGGGTTTACAGAGAAAACATTTAAAGAAATTATGTTTGATCTACTATGTCATAAAGAGAGGACACTCATCTAGGGTAAATTGAAATTTATGGATAGTCCATTATAATGAAGATCCATTTTCCCATAGACAAAAGGGGAATCAGGGCTTAAGAGCGCTTGCTTTTACCTAAAATATCCCCAAAATATAGTTCTGGTAGTTAAGTAAAAACTGACATTTTCTAATTTCTTCTGTAGGTAGATACATTTTGAGCTGGCCTTGAACATAATTGCCTTGGCCTTACTCACTCAGGCAGCTGCGATTCGGGGCAAATGTTTTCAGGCCACAGCTTAACTGGTGGAAAAAGCAAGGACTCAGATTCAGAAGCATTTCATCAGGTGGTGGAACCACGCTGGGTCTCACCTTCCTGGGCTGAAACACAAGTGGCCACAAAGATACTGGAAGGGGGCATTTCAGACACTCTGGCTCTGCAGGTCAGAGATTCTGATATGCACAGAGGTTAGGTATCCTGCAGGGAGTGCGAACTGGGGAGCAACAGCAGAGTAGGCAGACATCAGGGAGTTTCGCACCCCCCCACATACCCCCGACCCCCACCGCAACGCACACCCCTACCTAACAAGTTGAAGCCTTAGGACTGTAATCACTCATTTTCCTCCTACATAAACACACTAACAAACTGGTTTCAAAAATGTGGGCAGCACTCATAATTACTCTGGGGTGATACAGGAGTAGTCCATACATGAAAAGTAGAGTAATGCCTCGGGGGCAATACGGACTTCACTAGCAAGTATAGGAAAAATGATACAAGGACTGTAGTCAAAATTGGATGCGACCAAACTTAAACGAGACAATGAACTGGATTGTTTAATGCTTTTATATAGAAAACATGAAGACTCTATAGTACTCGTGAAGTTTTCAGAGCAAGGCAGAGCACCAGTGTTTCTTTTACTGCGTTCTGAATGTCTACCTATCACTGGGTATAGTTAGAACGTTTATCTATTCATGCTTTAGAGAAAGGAAACAGCTAGCTATTAATACTTCACTATTGCGAATTTTTCTTCATATTTTGATTAGAGAGTTACTAAGAGCAGAAACAACTTGTTTTTCTTTAATGGAGCATTCTCCTATTCCATTTTCTATTTGAAACCAGCAAGTATATACTCATCTGTCACAAAATGCTGTGAACTAGAATTACATATTTGAATTTATACATGAAAAGAAAAATAAAGACCCACTGATCATTTTCTGCGGGAGCAAAAGAAATAGGTTTACCTGGCATTCAGTGTGCATGGAAAACATTTCATAATCGATCACCTATACTTTTTACTGGTTCACCAGATCCAACCATCCTTACCTTTAACACTTCTGAAATATGTTCACACAGGTAGATCGCGAAGCTAAATATTGGATGATGGTTAGTAAACAAGTGACAGGGTTTTCCTGCATCATTTCTTTAATCACTTTAACCCCATTCCTAATAGAAACCAGGAGGCCAGGGCAATTCAGCTTCTTCTTTTGTCATTTGCCTGCCATAAATATGCACCAGTCTGCATTTGAAAAGCTGAAGGAGGCTGCAAGCTTGCTGGACATTTATCATGCTCTGTTCCCTGTTAACAAGCAAATACTTTAGCTGAATGGGCCATTAGCAATCATTGTCAAATGTAGAATGCAAGGTGCTTGGATGTGACCAGCTTGTAAATTAGGGATGTCCCTTCTCTTTGATGAATCTAGACAAGTGCAATGGATCTTTTGATATAGAATACTGAATTAAGTTAGAAAAGGAGATAAAGTAGCAGACATTGGATATGACAGATTTATGTGCAATAATTTTTAAAATGTGTTTAATCTATGAAAGCTACATAATAACCAGAAAAATAGTCAATAAATGCAATAAACCTACAGCCCAAAACAGGTGGTTGAGTCAACTGAGAATTAGGAATAAAAATCAATGAAATGGGTCTGAAATAGACGATTCAAGATTAACGAAGATCTTCAGACACTCACAGAATGTTAGTCTAGAAAGGTCCCATGTTGCTGTTAAGAAAACAGCACCGAATCCCCTTGAGCCAGCCACTCCATCAAGAAAGACACTTGGGGTGTTTGTAACTTTCAGCATTGTCAATGTCTTAAGAGTTCAGACTCTCTTAAAGAAATGGGGAAACTTTTCTTAAACACCAAATAGGAGGCAATAAAGCAAATATTTCCTTTCTGGCTTGATCCGATTGTGGGTGTCACTCTGCATGTAACCCAATCATGGCTTCAATGGCTTATTTTGCTTAATGACTAAAATGGAAAGTGTGGAAGGCAAAAACAAAAGTACAGCTTTATTTAGAAAGTTGTTCAGTACAGGGGGCAATAAGATTCAACATCATTTTTGTTTGTTTTAAACTTTAAGGCTGGTTGTGCTAACATTTTTATAATCCTTTTGTTTACACGAAGGACGCCTATTCTATTCAATTCAAAGGTTAAGACTCACATTCATGAGTAAAATATCATCTAGATAGAGCCCACTGGTTTGGGCATACTGATTACTGCTGACTAGAATGAAACCTAAATTCTCTCTTTTACACACACACACACACACACACACACACACATTTTTTTTCCCCAGAGTGAGAATGACAAAACTCCGAGTAGAGCTATCTGGCTGAGGGAAAGGAACAATACATAATGTTTACCTTTTCTCCTACTCTGTGTGAGATGGCTCGGCTCTGAAAGATGGCTGAAATCAAAAGGTCTCTGTTTTCTTTTCAGATAACTCCAGCCGTACCTATCCCTTCTGGTCTCTGTTCCTTCCCAGCGTGTTCCTGCCTGAAGCCCAAATAGATTAAGGCAGGGACCGCCAAGTGCAGTTAATCCTACAGAATGGCTGCCGCTGTTAGGCCAGGAGTTAAAAAGGAAAATCTTGCAGGCCTTAACAACTGCAGTGATCTGAAGTTTTAATCAGACCCAATCTCAATCTCTAAAAAAGGCAGTCAATGAAATCTACCTTTGCCATATTATCCGCCACCAATGAGCAAGAACTGAGCAGCTTTTCTTTCCTGCTTTAACCATCCCAGGCCACAAGTAGGGCTTTCATACTTTCTAATCCGAGTTTCCAAGTCTGTGTGGTTCTCACATAATAGCCAACAGCCTGGAGCAAGGGCCTCCATTTCTACACCCTTTTCAGAGACGTGTCATTTCTAACATCAAGCTAATCTATATGTTGCCATGGCTTCACCCTTTATCTGCCTTTACATCTTATGAACTGCATGGATTTACCACATTATTTTTATCTGAAAGACAGAAAATGGTGGTTTTATTGCCATACAATCAGATTACTGCTTCTAGTTTCTCTATGCCTTTTTACCATACTTCAATCAAAAGGGATCAGTTTCTTTATACTCTGCCCTTGATTTACATTACATCTGTAAAGACCTAGTCTGGGTTGTAATCCCCTTATTAACTATGACCAGGGTTGATTTGCCTAAAAATAAAAGCAAATTGTGTCAGACCCTTTCACTTTGTTTTTGATTCGGAACTACAAAATGGATTACTAAAGAAATCTTCAGAGTTCACACGGCTAGTATAGTACTGAATTTAAAATGAGAATTAAACAAGTTAAACAGGGGAGCCATGTCAACGGTTTACATTTTCCATCATGGGAGAAGGGCTGAATTGCTTATGTCTTTGTATTCTTTGGCTTTAGAGAGACAATGGAGCCACAGGAGTTTTTCCAAGCTGTTCGGAACACTGTCCCATTTGCTATCCTTCCTTCTTTGCTTTTCTTATATTCCTCTCCCAGCCCCATTCTAATTCCTATCCTAAAAAAGGTGGTGGGGGGAGCTCTTCCCTGAAAGAGCTAATTCCTAACTAGAAGCGTATAGTTCTATGGGTTCTGCATATTTTAATCAAAATATTTTAAACAGTTGAACACTCCTATTTAAGGCTCTACTCCTCTACACAAAGGGTGAGCTCATAAGCAAATCTATGTAGATGTATGATAAGTGACCTGAAAAACGGGCTCTGTATGTCAGCAGCAAATGAAGGCAGAGGTTAGGCAGACAGGAGTACCATTTTAATTATTATTTTTCTTAGAAGAGTGCTTCTTTTGGTCTAATTTGCAATGTTAGAGTTTAAGAATAAAGTTTTCATAAATATTAAAGAAATAACCTTAATTTTTTTTTTCTTGGTGTGGATCCAGAGTCTGTATTTCCTACCCCCTGCCACTCTCATTCGTATGACGCACCACTGCAGTCATGCTGAGATCTCAAATTGTTTCCTATTAGGAGAATGCACTGGGAAACCTTGCTCTAAGGTAGGTGTCATACTCAACTGGGAGCTACCTGGAGCATTTCAGTGAAGGGTAAGGTAGCAAAGATTTAAATTGCTCCACTTGCAATGTCAGTCTGAAGGTGATTATTGTGCTGATCCACCAACCACAGGATTTATCTAAGTAAATTTACATTTATGAGGTTTTATGATAATTACTCAAAATATATCCATTATTCTTTAGCTGACTCTCTATGAAGAAACCATTCCAATCTGTAGATTTTTTTTTTTCCTTTTGTTTTAGCCAATTTTAAGATGATGGCTAATTCACCTGTCCTCGTACTTTAGCCTAGGAGTCAGAAACATTTAGGAATGTTGAAGTCATTTGCATTTCTTTGCATCGGTTGGCAAGTGTCAACAGCTATGCTTTGTGAAAGATTTAGAACCAAGTGCTTAACAAATCATCTTAACCTCCAGCTCCCATTTCTGAGGCTTGAAGCTGTAATTGCTAAGGTTAAAAAGTGCAGTCCCTAGACACACGATTCCCAAATAAATTCTCTTCTCGTCTGAAAGAAGACTACCAAGCATGTTGTGAGATATCGCTTTAGCTTCGTCTTTGTGCTCTCTCTGGCTCAGTTGTCCTGTGGAACAACGACAGTCCATTACCTACAGTTTATCATCCTGACAAAATGTGAGGAATGTGGATGTGAAAGCACTAACAATTCCACCCCTGGTGCTTTGTGCTTTTTTCTCTCTATATTAAAACCGACAAGATTAACCCAAACGCAAACTGTGGAGCATAGTTCAAGGGGCTATTCAATCAGTGCTGAATGTGCATTTGTTTACCTACAAAAATAAGAACTTCAGACACAATGAGAGGCAGGCTGGCATATATATGGTACTGAATGGACTGTTTAAACAGTACTATCCATTGTAGTTTATTTTATCAATCTCTGACAGGTCCGTATTTATTCAGAGCCTGACTGTGGTAGAGCCCATGTATTATAGGTTATCTGGATGTTATCCAGCCATTCTTTTGTATCAAGTCAATCAATATCAGGAATTCAGTATTATGTAGGGGAAAAAATGACATGGGAAAAGTATAATGCTTTGTTAACTAAGTAGTATGCGATGTACAGGGAATATCACCCCTAGACCTAAGAAATTAATGCTCAACCAAAATTTTCAATAAAGTCTGTAATTCATTATAGAATATCGTACCGATACACACTTGCTCACTCTAAAATGAGATCAATATTTTATAAAAGAGCCAACTATTTTATTTTGGCAAAAACATCATACTTGGAAAAAAGTGTTCTACTGAAATGTTAATTAGAAATGAAAGTCAGGCTTTGCTATTCTCTCCTGAGGTTAAGTAAATAAATAAAACTGCTTAAACAGCCTAAACGGCTACCATTGACCCAACTCTACCAGAGCCTATGGATGCAATGTGAATAATCTAACGGGGCTAATATTTCAGGATACAGAACTTCTTTTGATTACTGCATAAACTCTCAGAGAAGGGGGCAGCAGACAGTGTGATTAAAGTAGTTAGGGAGACAGTGAATTTACAAAAGATTTTCTGGACTCTGTATCCAAACAGCTGCTGCATGCTCCCTATGTCGGCCACCTGCTAAAAAAAGCTGACCCCTGAATGAAACAAATCTAATTACTGATGGTTGCTTCATTACAAATGAATTGTTCCCCAGTTCATATGAACTGATGTGAAACTTCAGTGCATTTGATTACCTTCCTGTCACATCACATTTACTGACAAACTTTTCCATGGAAATAAATATGCAACTTCCCCAAATAAAGTGACCCCCCTTGGCATGAGGGGTTTTTATTCATTTCTCCAGAAAGAAATCTTTCTGATCTCAAGCTAGCATTCAGCTACATACTTTGTTAAAGTAGACCTTTTCCAGAGACAAATACCCAGTCCTCCAGGCAAGCCATTATCATGAGAACTATTAAAGAGATTCTACTCTTGAGCATGGGGACAATCATGCCAACAGCAACATCGGCAGTGCAGGGAGCCAGGGTTCTTTCTCCAAAATGCAGGCCTCCAGCAGGTCTCTAAATCTGTGGCCACAGGTAGGAAAAACTGACTAATCCTAATCATTAAGATGGCGAGAAAATATCAGCCACCCCTCCCCCATACACACGTTAGGAATAGAAGATATTAATGTCTAAACCTTAAATTGAAATAATTATTGCTCTACCTTGTTTTCCAAGTAGGTATTTCTAATGCTCTCCCCGGATACACACAAACTAGTAGTTAACACAGATATATATATATAAAGCCGAACTCTGGAGGGGTTAATGGTAATTTCTTAGATTTAAATATAAATGTTAAATCCTGATGGGGAAAAAAATTTGCCCCGAAGACAGTCCATCAGTGAAAGTGCAAAGTGGAGCGGAGCAGGCAGCCTGGGGAAAAAGGTAAAGGCTGGCGCCGTGAGCATTGCGCATGGAAGAGTGACCTCTGTAGGCACAAAGAAAGCACTGGCCGGCCTCATTCCGGCTCCCCCAGTCCCGCTCCCCGCCGGCCTCGCTAGGACACAGGCTACTGCGAGCAGGTCCGAGCCCGGCGCTTTCTGGCACCACCTGGTGCCTCACGATTTGGTATCGGTGTAAAGATGTCACTGCCACTATTTTCTCAGCAAAAATAGTATCTTACATTAGGAATAAAAAAGACGTCCATACAAGATCAAGCTACATAAAAGAAGGCTATTTAAAGTAACTTTTAAAATTTGAGCCGTGTTCTTAAGTGCCATCCAGCATCATGCATGAATTTGTTTGATCCGATTAACAGCTATGACGTTTTTTACTCCCGTAATAGGAAATTCTTGGTTAACTCTTGGTGAATTTGAAAATTGACCACTTTTAAAGGAGTAGATATGTCTTTAATTAAGATGTGATTTCCAAATCAATCCCTCATCTCCTTACTCCTAAATCCATGGCCAACTTGCTTAACTTCAATTAGGCCATTGATTTTGCTTCTGATCTCAAACGCTTATTCCAGGAACCAGCCAAGGTCTCCTTATTTTCCCCCCAAGTTCCCCAAGGCTAAAATTCCAGGATTCTGTAAAATATTTTTGGCTGTGATTCAAAATGCATCCCAAGAATGAGGTAATATGTAATACCGAGTTTACAGACGACTAATTACGAGTTCTTTAGGGATAGTTATCGCCTTTTCTAAATTCTGTATGTACTTTGGTAGCTCACACTGAAAGTTAATCTCCACAAGGCCTGGCTTTCTCCCGGCTGCGCCGTTTGATAAAAGCAAGTGGGATCTAAGGATTCCGCTCCTGCCTATACTCCCCAAGAGCGAAGGTTTCAGCTGTGTCGACTGGACAGGGCCTTAAGCTTTTTTGCAGAAAGCGTCCTTGAAATCAAAAGTCAGCTATCGAGACCTCACAGAGTACCTACTGGTTTAGAAACGAAGCGATAGGCCAACGGGCATAGGGTTCTCCAGGAGATCCCTAAGGCCAGTCTCCTGAGCCGGGAGGAGAGGGCCGATCCCGGAGTTCTACGGTGGAGCTGGCGAGCTCCACGCACACCCTCAGGCAGGAGGCGCGCCGCCGAGGAGCGCGGGCTCTGGGGCGTTATGGGCGGCCCAGAGACCATAGGCGTCCTTCTCCGGATGCGCCCACTGCCCCGGGCCTGTCGCTCCCGCCCACCCGCGTGCCGGGACTGCGCTCCGGCGCTCCTCTGGGGAGCAGCATCCCACCTCTCTCCTGAGCCCGCCAACTCCTGCGTGCCCGCCAGCCCTGTTTGTGGCCGTCCTCTCCGTCCTAGAAAAGAAGTGAGGGTCAGGTATCGCCATCGGACACCTTTGCGGACGTGGCTCCAGAGCCGCCAGTGGCTTTTTAGCGCCTGGGAGCTTATGGGGGAAGGAAGGCGAGGAGGGCGCTCCTCAGGGCTGGCGTTCCGGCTGGAAAGCCGAGCAAAGAGACTCCACCAAGTGATACGTGGTGCGGACTGGGAACTGGGGACAGGGGGAGGGTGAGTAGAGGGGAGAATCGAGGTTCCAGAAACAGGCTCTGGAGGCTCCGCGGCCCGACCCTTCCTCCTGCAGGGACCGCGAGGCGCGGCAGACCGCGGGGTGGCGAGGGGGATCGCGGGTGCCACTTACTTGGAGTTCGAGGAATTCCAATAGATGGGCTCTAAAACTATCGATCTGGAAATCGCAGTTCTGCATAAAACCATCAAAACTCCCCAGCAGTACTTCCACACGGAGTCCCTCCTCGCGGCCATTGCCAAGCCGCTCCCAGCTCCGCGCACACCGGGCGGCGGAGGGACGGGGGGCGGGCCGGGAGCCCCAATCCTCCAGACAGAAAAGGGGAAGATCGTAGGCAGCTCTGGGGCGCGCCGAGCAGCTCCAGCGGTCGCCAAGGCCGGGAGTGCTCCCCTCGGGGCCCTCAGGGCGAGAGGTGAGAGCGCACACGCGGGGCGCGGCGGTGAGGCGGGCTTGGGGCTCCGGGGCGCCGCGCCGGACCCAGTTCGAACCGCCGGCTCCCGTGCGGCTCCAGCGTGCCGGGAGCGGGGCAGCAGGGAGGGCGCGTGGCCGGGACACAAAGGCAGAGAAACGACTGGGCGCGGGAAGCGGGCGCTGCGTTCCGAGCTGGGCTGCCTCGCACTATAGATCCAGGGGGGCGGGCAGCGGCCCCAGCGCGCGAGTGCCGCGTCGGCGCGGTTCCATGTCCCGGAGCGCTGAGAAGCGAGAGGTGTCTTGGTGCGCGCGGGAGCCTCCTCAGTCCTCTAGGCTCCTAGCCTGCAGAGCAGGCAGGAGGGGCTAGGTCCCAGGCGCGGGCGCCGGACGCGCGCGGGCCTTTGTGTGCGTGGAGGGCGCCGGGACCCGCTCTGCGCGCGGTTCCTCGATCCCGCCGGCGCCGCTGTCCCTGCCGAGGAGAGTCAGCTCTGTCGGCGTGCTGTCAGAGCACTATAAACGCGGGGCCCCGCCCCGCACAACTCAGCCCATTGGCTCGCCGTGCAGCAGCCGCGTGCTGGTTGGGCAACTGGCCCATCCGTCATCCGCCCCCGTCCGACATTGGGCACCGAGAGGCGGTGCGCCGGCTGACAGGTGAGCCCCGCCCCCGGCCCTGGGCGGTGGCGCGAGCGGAACACAGGAGAGTCCGCGAAGGAGAGGGGCCTGCGTGTGCTCGGTGTGGTCCTGTAGCGGCGGGGCAGAAACGCTGATAGAAGGGCCGCGGAGCAGGCAGCCTGGGGAAAAAGGTAAAGGCT
>NW_011888864.1:852239-859936 GCF_000151845.1 Pteropus vampyrus | reverse complement strand
ATAGAAGGGCCGCGTGGGGTTCAGGGACAGCATGGTGCCAGCTGTCCCTGCGCCCAGCACACGACTTCATTGCTTGGCAAGTGTCCTAACTTCAACAGAAGGACAATGTCGAGGGCGAAACTTTCTCTTCGGAGTTGAAGGCAGTTCTTTCCCCTGTGGGTCTTCCTTCTTTAAATGAAGTGTCCTCTCAGCATGGTTTGGCTCAAATCCTGCACGCACATCCCTTCGCTGCCCCCACCAGACCTCTCAGTGATAAATTTCAGACCTGATTTTGGTACCAAACGTTAGCCGAGGACCGATCTACGTCAGCGGGGCTGGGAGATATGAAACAACTCCCGGGTGGAGGCGCCGGCAGAGCTGCAGACATTGCGGGGCGGACGTCCTGGCCCCGCACCCTATGAGTCTCGCTTCCCATGAGGGCAGCACCTCTTCGTGCAAGTATCGCCGGCACACCAGCGCCGGCCGCGGGATCTTCTCCTTAATTAGCCTCTGATACACACTCACACCTCCCCAAGGTGACCGGGAATTCAGGGGTGACGGTAACAAATAGCGCTCAAACGAAGAGGTGGCAGGAATTCTTCACTTGAGTTCTCCGTGAAGTGCTTGCCCAAGGAGCGCGATGGTCGAGCGCCACCATGTCCACAGTTTCTACGGACCCACAGCGCCCACTAGCGGCCAGCTTGACTTCTCTGAGAGAAAGAGCACAATATCTACACATCCCAAACCTGTATCCCGCTAATCTGTATCTCGCTAATCTAATAGCGCAGAAAGTCCAAAGGAGAATCTTAAATGACCAAGAGCAAGAGAACACGGCAGAAATAAGGCACGGTACAAATGTATACAAATGTATAATTCAGTTTGAAAAAATAAGTATACCGTATACTCACAACATTCTTAAAACAAAAACGTTTACTCCAGGATTTAATGTTTCAAACGCAACCGCCCGGGCAGTATTCCTACTTTTTTTTTTAGCCAATTTATCCATTAAGCCAGCGATCCTTCACCTTTTTGGCACCAGATACCTGTCCTGCGAGAATCTAATGCTTGGTGATCTGAGGTGGAGCTGAGGCGGTGATGCTAGTTGGGAGCGGCTGCAAATACAATGAAGCTTTTGCTCCCTTGCCTGTTATTAACCTCCTGCTGTGCTATCAGGTTCCTAACAAGCCACATAACTGGTACACGGCTGCAGCCTGGGGGCTGAGGACCCCTGTATTAAGCTAAATTTGAGAAAATAGGTTTTAAAAAATTTCATTTAGATTCGTTGCTCTTCCACTCTTCTTTAACAACTTTTGAAGATTTCATAGTTCATTAAGTACTCATTTTTTGAAACATTAACCATAAATTAATGTTCATTTCAACTGAGGGTGTTAAAAATTTGCAAAGACTAGTTTAAGACAGAAAACACTAAGTTACGCGAGGTGGCAAATAAAATTATTTCAAGTTGATCTTTAAGAGAAGAAAACATAATATTTTGCAATTGCTAGTTTTAAATAAGTCTCACATTTGAGGAAATAATTTTTAAGACTTAAAGATAGTAAACTGATTCGAAGTCATCAGCAGATTCCCAGGAGGACTGAAAAACCAGGAAAGGACAGGCAGTATTATTCGTAATTTCACAAGGGTCAAAAAGGAGTTCTTTTTAATAAGCTAGAAACATTTAAGCAATTCATTTGAAACTTAATGTAAAGCTAGCTTAATGATCTTTTAAAAGAACTAAAACTGAGTATCTCAGTACCATGTTTCACATTTAGCGAACTTATATTGTGAAATTTGTTTGACCTCT
Organism: Pteropus vampyrus; assembly: GCF_000151845.1. NCBI lineage: Eukaryota > Metazoa > Chordata > Mammalia > Chiroptera > Pteropodidae > Pteropus > Pteropus vampyrus. The sequence continues at coordinate 858,153 of NW_011888864.1, read as the reverse complement.
TAGCTCCTACATCCTCTTCAAGTAAACCAGAGGAAATAAAGGAAATTTGCACTGTCCAAAAATAACCCTGGCTTCCATTTTCAGTAAATCGAATATTCTCTTAAACATTTTAAAATGCTTCCAACTTTTAAACGATATTTGACCAAAAAATAAAATCCTCTACAAAAGATTATCGTGTAGCTATAATGTGAATATGCATCATTAATTTCAGTAAATATGGAATAATTAGCTATAGAGACTAGGTGAAAGGCATCAGCAGTAGCACCTTCATGATGCTAATGTTCTGCTGTTTAGATAGTAATTTCAGTGATTAAAAGCATCACCTCAAGCCACTTGTTTCTACTATTGTACATATGTTATGCCAGGCAAAAAAAAATAAGTCATATAGGCATGTATAAGACAAAGTTAAAATTTTTAACATGCCAAACCAAGAAGAATCAATCTCTTCTATTTGATACCTCTTTGTATTTGGACTTCATTTTCCAATTAAATTGTTGGAGAAACATGGTTATTTTTGAAAATCTGTAATTTTACCAACACATTAACAGAGCAAAAAGTATAATTTTATTTCAGTAGAGGAAGTTACTTCAGTTTCCAGAGTTAAGAAGTTTCTAAAAGTCAAGTTTAAAAAAATTGGGAATTTCAGAGGTGATTATAAAAATGTAGAGAGAAATACTTGAATGTCAAATGAGGTGGAAAATGTTTGATAATTCCAGTTTAAAAAACAAGAGGGCAATTTTGCCCAAGTAAATTCACCTTGTTATGTTTCTGCCCCTTTAAATTGCTGGGCATGTGCTGATCTTTAGAACTTATGGCTGTTTCTTATATATTCCTTGTACAGTAATCCATCAATTCTAATAAGTACTTCAAAAGATATTTTAACATAACTTCTGTAAAAACAAAAAGCCTCATCTAAATATAACATTACGGGAAAATTACTGAAATTTTATATACATGATTAAATGTTGTCTAAACCATGAACTTTCTATGTAGCTGTATGCCTCTACCAAAACTTTTTTCTTGCACTGCATGTTTATTTGTCATGGAAGGTTCTAGAACTCTTTTGCAAATGACATTTTGCTCAATTTACTGGGGAAGACCTATTGAAACATGCATAGAACCATTTCTTATATGAAGTTTGCCATTCACTCCTGCCCCATCTATCAGCTTCTAAAATTGATTACAAAATGAAGCATCTTAAATGTACTTATGAGTTGGCTAGGAAAAGTATTAGTTATTACATTGGGCTCTTGGTCAAAAAATTTTCCCTTTGAGTTGAGTGACAACTCATACCTTAATGACCATAACATGTTATTTGTGGAAACAAAATACCATTATTTTCCACTACAGTAGTCACTTAAATCTCTAACTCAATCTGTCATTGCTTTAATGTTATTAATGAAAAGCAGCACATGTGGAAAGAATAGTTATGGCTCCAACTAGCTTGGGCACCTGGCATGAAACTTCATTTCTTTATTTGCAAACTAACAGGTTTAGAGGACCAGCCAATCTCGAGGCATCATTCCAAACTGGATTAGGTAGTTTGGTGGAGATAAACGAGCAGATAATAAGCTTGCTGTGCAGTTTTGATTTTATCACTCAGTTGCAATACTTGAACTTTTATAAACAGTATTCCCACTTTATGGACTGATGTGATATAGACATATGTATCTACAGACACTGCATAACAAAGTTAAAATCTGCTCTAAACATACAAAGACTATTTCTGACAGCATTCATGAGATAGCAGCTCTCTTATAATGGTCTATAAAACCATTTTTGCTCCCTATTAACCCATTTTACAATGAGATTCAACATCACTTAGATCCAGCTGCAATTAAATATTCCTTATGTTGTCTTTTAATCCATAGTGAAAGCCTGGAAAGTGAAAGAAACCATCCAAATGTATACAAAGTACAAATCCATTTTATTTTAACCCTAATAAAGCCAGGTTTAGTCATCAAGTGTGTACTAACCTTAGAAAATATACTGACACTATTAAATACACATGCACCTTTGCCTGAGTGATAGTGAAACTTCCAGGTCATTGATGATTTTTTTTTTTTTTTACTTACTAGTTTCAGGTAAAGAATGACTAAAGAAATATGTATAAAATATATAACTCTTCCAAAACCCTCTGATCAAACCACTGGAGCCGCAAGAACATTATTTCCAAACGACTTCCAATGAAGTTCGGTCACTCTCTCACACACAAACACACACAATTTTAATTGATATTATGTCTCCTGTGTCCCCTTCCATTGTTTACTAGCTGCAAATCAGTTACTCTAGTAACTACAGATATATATGATGTAATAGATCAGGCAGTGGATCTAATCATCTGAAAACCAATGTCAATCTGCTACAAAATGTATAGTGCAGCGTAACAGCAAATGCAAATCTTTTAAAAAAGGTCCCCAACCCCCGGGCCGCAGGCTGGTACTGGTCCGTGGCCTGTTAGGAACTGAGCCGCACAGCACGTGAGCAAAGCTTTATGTTTTTGCAGACACTACCCAGCGCTAACATCACTGCCTCAACTCCACCTCAGATCAGGCATTAGATTCTCATAGGAGCATCAGTCTCTGGTGCCAAAAAAGTTGGAGGACCACTGTTCTAGATTACTACACCACTAACAACTCCACAATTATGTACTGGGTGTTAAAAACAAAACAAAAACATGAGAGTAAACAAACATGAATAACAAAGGTAAAAGCGAAGTAATCAAGACCACTGTTAACTGGCAATTCAACAAATGAAAAAGTGTGGCCAACTGCTTGGGCTTTCAGCACCTATTATCAATTTCTAGATTGAGGTCCTTATTCTTTTACCTTAAGTGGTCCTTTCACTAAATAACAACACTAGTATTTGAGTGTTTGTAAAACTTCTGGAGGGAGTGGCAAGTCTCAAAAAATAAGATATCCTGTCTTCAGAATTTCTTATGGCCAGAACACAAAACAAATGAATGGTTCTGAGTATAAAGGAACAGAGAAATGGGACAATTGAAAAAAGAAGCTCTAGTTAATAGTAACAACTTTAGAGAAATTTTAGTTAATGATAAATGGAGGATTCTTACTATAAAATGAAACATTAGAAATGACATAATGTGCAACTAGCCAGGATTCTATGCTCACTTTACTTTATAAAATTAAAAAGTACAAAACCACTGAAAATTCTTAAGGTACTGATGGCCATAGAAAAAAGCTATGTTAATATACTAGCACAATTAAATGATTCATTATTTAACTGAGGACAGAAACAGCCTAATTGGCTATATCTTCATAAGGGAAACTGGAGTATTAAATCTTTAAATACAAACCCCTTCCCCTCTTTGCAAACATTAAAGAGTCCTCACACCAAGCTAATTTAAAGTTTTAGTTTATATAACTGATTTAATTCTGCAAACTCCACAATATAAATGGCAATAACTACATATTTTAAATACTGTAATAAAAATAAACAGTCATTAGTTAATTCTATAATGCACTAATAATCTAAAAAAAACAAATTGTGAATAAAGGCATATTTAATAAATTAGAAAACATCTGAATTGCTAATAGACTGAGAGAATTTGAACTTTTATAATTTATACACAAAGGCAGTGGAAACAAATGAAGAAAACAAATTATTAAACATTGTTGTAGCACAGAAAAGATTGGGTATTTTAACAATGACAACTTCTTTCCTGTAGCCTGATAAGGAACAATTTCAATATCTGATGTGAGTCTCCAACAGCAAGCTGATACTGCAATATGTCACTAAGCAACTTACTGTGATTTCACACCATATGTGGCAGTAAGAAATTTTTTAAAAATTAAAAGGCACGCATAAGCTGATTTCAAATATTTTAAGTCCAGGCTACTCTCTTAGATACAATGCTTAAAACACTTGTATAGCAAAACAATTTTTAAATAAACATTTCCCGAAACTTAAATACACAACTTAGGAACAATGGATCTGTACCAAAAAAATTTTACATTAAAAAAAATTTAAGAACCATGAAATTAGAGCTAACCTATATTTAGAGGTTGAAAAATGATTTGAAAGCAACCTATATTCTTAAGGTATATAAAGTGAATGTTTTAGAGTAGTTAAGTTTCATGTTTACTAAAAGTCAGTTCTCACTACAGTTCATGCCTATTTAAATTCTATCTTTAAAGATATGTAAACTGATTTTATTGTTCCTTACAATTAGACTCATTGAAGAGCTCAAACTAAAGCAACAGCATTTTTCTTAGCATGCACACACAAAATAATCTATTATTTAGTCATCCCATTATGTTTTCACTTTTAAAGACTCATCAAACTGTCTCAAAAATATTAGAGAACATTTTCTCTACTTTGATGACGTTTATGCATCTCAGGTAGCATTTTTATATCCATATCCTTTTCTTGAATGTTTTAATACCAGCAGACTTAAAAGAAACATATGTAAAGATAAATGAGGAAGATTCTAGTGTATAAGTCATCCATACCACATGCAAAAGCAAAACAAAAGCTCGTAAAAGTTTAAATGTTTGTCTCCAAAATAAACGTGCAAGTACCCTACACTGAAGATGACTTGACTACCTGAGCCTCTTGTGAAAATACAAAGCTAAGTTCTTTCTGATGGCCCACTTTGAAAATAATCTAGGATTCTATAAATTTTTAGAAGCATTTTCCTAGTCTTTAAGTATAATTTGTTTTGATAATACTTATATCCTAAAACAGAGGCACAGGTTTGAGAATTTAAATCTTTTTCCGGGTGCTTAGTCTTTCTTAAAGGTAATACTGATGTCATAATTGCTATATCAGCATAAATGAGATATTTGTAAAAATAGCCATTAAATACTAATTCACAAGTATATTTAATGCACATATAAATCCTATGTTAAAAGTATAAATGAGAGGAAGTATAGCATAGTTCTTGGATTTCTAAATTGTTGACCATCAAAAAGTAAACCACCCTCTTTAAGACTTAACATAACTTTAAAAAAAATTGCTTCGACATATGAATTTAAGACTTTACTTTATTCAGCAAAATCATTTATTTACACAATGGGGAATGCTGGTTTGATTTTGTCAATGAAATAAAAACAAACTGAACAGAGACAATACTGAACTGTATATATATTTTGTATTAGAGCTGACCAACTGTTTCCTTACCTGTATCGGGAACATCAAGAGCAACAGTATCATGAGGACACTGGCTTAACAATACACCACATAGGTCCAGCAACACCCTGGGAGCTTCCAATGCAATTACTAACTTTTTCTTTTTTTATAAATATATAAAAAAACAAAAAGTCAGCAAAACCAGCATTATGATGTAGTAAACAGAGTATAACTCTGAAGTCCGTGGTTCAGTAAAAACCTTATCAGACCACCCACAGTTTATAAAGTGATCTGTTCTTCTTCAGACCACTAATATAGAATCCAAACGGGTGAAAAATATATCACTTTTAGAAGACAATAATGATCTGATAAGGATTTGACTTAATGGAAGTTAAGGGAGGGGGTGGAATTGCAGAGCATAGCCCCTATTAGAACAAGCTAACTTTCCAGATTTTCCAAATTAAAAAAACAAAAACAAAACAAAACAAAAAAAACCACTTCAACATGAAGCTACAATACAAAGTTTTTCCATGTTTCTTTGTAAAAAGTTCAGTTTACAATTTAATCCTGGGTTTTTAATGAGAAGGACAGTTTGGGCCTGGACTTCCCCTTGCCCAGGATAATTTTTTGTTCTTCTTTTTGTTGACGTTGTCGTTCTTGTTCTAGTTTCATCCTTTCCTCATGAATCTTTCTTTGTTCTTCAACAATTCTCAACTGTTCTTCAGCCTGGAAGTTAAAAGTAAAAAACAGAAATTTCTATGAATTTCATGTCTTCTATTTAGCAGCATTTGGGAAATCAAGTGAGAACTTACAATCATTAGGA
>NW_011888864.1:802774-851409 GCF_000151845.1 Pteropus vampyrus | reverse complement strand
TGCCAGACATCCTACAATGATGCACAGGACAGCCCTCCACAACAAGGAATGTTACTAGTGCCGAGGATGAGAAAACCTGCTCTAATCCTTGACGTTTTAATCTGTTATCACTGTGTTGCCCCTTTTTTTTGACTCTGATCTTAAAACATTCACTGCATCCTTTGAATGCTTTCCTATTCTCAAACTCAAAATTTAAAGTCATTACTTCCATCTTCATTATTCTACTGAAATTATTTTTTTAGATAGCCAAAAACTAACATTAAGTTTAGTGATCTTCCTCTTCATTCTTCTGTTCACTTCGACTTGAGTCTCCTATTTGTCTCCACTGATAGGTTTTTGTTTAGGAAAAGTAAAATTCAATGCGACTGAATTATAGACTGTATGGCAGAAAATGGGAAAGGTAATGGACTCTGGTGTGTAATATAAAACATTCAAATTTTACCTTGTGGGTAGAAAAAACCCAATTTAAATACATAATTAACACAAAGAGGTTCTATTTTATACTTTTAAGATGGGAGTGTGGAAAGGTTTGATGCATGTGGTGACAGACTAAAAGGTGGAAGGTAGAGTATGTGTGTGGGGGCAAATCCACTGTAAATAAAGTAAGTTCGGAGATAAAATGAGAATTAAAAATAGCAGGAATCTGGTGAGTAGGAAAGATGGAAAAGCAGTGGATATTCAGATATTTCTAGGTCTTTGTATTCTCATAAAATGGAAAATCCAACATAGAGCTGAAATATATCTTCCATTTCTCAGATCTTTTTCCTAAGCTACATTTCCAGCGGGACACACACCCGGGAGACCTCTGGGTACTTTCAAAATTCAATATGTTTAAGATTTAAATTCCTCTAGCCTAACCCTAAAACACATCAGCCATTTCTACCTTCCTTACTGCTAACCACATTCTATAGCTTTCTTTTGTCTTCTCCCTTTCTCCCTAACACTGCCTAAATAGTCACCAAGTTTTTTAATTCTTCCTTTACGTTCTCTCATCTAGAGTTTCTTTCCCATTTCCATTGCCACCTTACTAGTTCAGGGCCTCGGATTTCTTACAAACCTAAAATGTTTTCTACTTCCAGTCTCTGCCCTTTGGTCCATCCCATATTATGTTGCAAATCTCACCTTGCTTGAACATTACCCTCTCCTGCTGTCATACTTCTGATTTTTCACTGTGCATAGAATATGGCTTAACTTCCTAAATTAGCATACTATTTAGAAATTTGTATAATCTTGCTCCAACTTTGTTTCTACTATTCTCTCTTAAATTATCCTATCTTGCCCCCTTCCCCCCAGCTCATGCCATTTTTCCTCCTGCTGAAATCCTACCAGTATATTAAAATCCATTTCAAATCACCACTTTCTTGCTTGAACTTTCACTGATAACTACAACAGAAAGAATTATCTGCTTATGACTATCTTTAGAGAAATCATATACCAATTACTTTATCCACAGTTTTAATAAATCGTCACACATTTGGAGTAAAAGTATGTGTGCATATGTTTGGGAAACCCTTACCAATATAAATACCAAGAGTCACTTTTCCCTAAGATTCTAACTCAACCCCTAGGAAAGCAGATCACAACTTTTAGAAGTAAAGGGTTTGAACACCACAACCTCAACTTATACTAGAAATCTAATTAAAATCACAGAGATAGCATTTTTAACCCTATATTAACGATAGAAATTCAGAAGTATGCTATCTTATATAGAGTATTTTGGCAGTATTTACTAAAATTACATCTTCATAATACTTTTACACAGCAATTTAGTTTTCTCGAATTTCTACGTGAACTTGTACTCATGCAAAATTGAACACGGTTATTCAATGCATACATAGTTTTTATAAGACTGGAAAACCCAAATATTCACTAATATGGGACTTTTAAATAAATTATAGATCTATGAAACAGAATATTATATAGCTGCTGAAAGAAGGAGGAAAAAAAAAGGAATCCCCATTATACCCTATATACAAAAATGGAAAAACCTTCGAGTTATACTATTGAGAAAAGCAAAGTACCAAATACTATGTGTCATATGCAATTTTTGTGAAAAAAGCATAAAAATGAATGTATTTATATCTGCCTATATATGCATTTTAACCTCCGGAAAAATAAACAAAAATGCAATTAAATATACTTTTTGGAGACAGGAATGGGAAGTGGGTGGATGGGAGGAAAGGCAGAGGAATTCCACTATTTTTCTTAAGAAAAAATTGAATCATGAGATAACATTACCAAATCAAAAAATTAAAAATTAGATTTTTAAAGTAACTTCCTTTATAGACAGAATTTTTTTATTCAACGGCACTGAAATTATCTTTAGATTAGATAAACGTTTCAGTTTCATTTAGGTCTATATAGGAGATAAACGTATGTATGTATGTAAAGGGAGAGCTATAATCTCTCTAGGACATAGGTAACAGTGGTATGCCCAATGTTAAGCATATCGTGTCTTATTAAAAGCACTTAATAATGAAATAACTTTGAAAAAAGAACAGGTGAACATTCTGTCATTACATAAAAATATTTGTATTCTGTTCTATTATAGCTTTAAATTAAGTATAAATGTTATTCAATTACATCCTGGGGGGGCGGGGGGGGGAAGACTAGTTGAGCAAATACCAAAGCCATCTCTCATTTTAATAAAATGGCTCTCAAGTGATGAAATACTGGTTTCCTGCCCATTCATCTCTGTGGGTACCTTATACCTTGTTAGGTACTCTTCTAAACCTTATCCATCCTCTGCAGTAACTGTCTGACTTGCTGTTCCTTCCTGATGAACCTACTTGCTGGAGAATGTCCATCTTTCCTTTCCCCTCTTCTGTTTCAAATTTATGCAAAGAAAGCATTGTTCCCAATGGGGGAGGGACAGGCATGTGTATACACATAAACTATAAGCTCTCCTCTAAGGATTACCTGGACAAAGAGAAAGCTAACATCCACAATATCAGAGCCATTACACCCATTACCAAGTTCTGTATCACAAAGGTGGCTTTCAACCCTGCACCCCACTCCAAAAACTGATTAGTGAAATGAAATACACAAAAGCAAAACCTACCATTATAGTAGAAAGGCCTATTCACTCCTCCCAGTATCTTCTGTCCCAATCATCTTTACCCTAGAGGTCCTACTGTTTTTAAAAAATTACTGTAAGCATTCTTCTTACACTGCCTAAAATTTTAGATCAAGGTGGTCCTTAGCAGCAGTGTTTTTAGCAAAACAGGGATACTGAAATTTACTACTCTTTACTTGAAATACATATGAAATTTTACAAAAAATAATCTGAATAGAAATACTTAGCAAGCGTTTTAAGAATGATAGGAAACAATGGAAAATATAATTAAGAATCATGCCACTACTCAGAAGTATGAATTTCTGCATTTTAACCTTCCAAGACACATCCTGTTCCTCTATGAGACTTGTAATTTTAATTCTTTGATTCATCTTCCCCTCCATAAGTATAATGTATGTGTCCCGCTTTAGGTAACTGACAAATAAGAAAATATTAGAGAAATCTGATGTACTGACCCTTAGTAAAAACTATGTTTTACTAAAAATGTTTTGAAGTTATTCATGTACAAGGTTAAAAACAGTAACAGAAGGTTTAAAAAGGCAATCTCTACCCCTACCCCCAGGGGCTTATGGCAATTTAATTATTCTGATAGTTACCTCCTTAGGCTATATACTAACTATCAATATAGGATATCATTAGCTACCATCTAAAGAGAATTTGTACCACCACCCAAACCACTCCTTCTAGCCCTTTCTTCTCACATCCCTTTTTGTTGCCTTTATAACCTTAAATGTATTTTTAAAAAGTCGATGTTAGATAACATCTCCTGAGTGTTCATATTACATAAAGTGGAAACAATAGCTTCAAAAAGTAACTGAAATAATAGTTGCACTTGGTAAAGAATATAAGGTACAAAATCACTGCCCTCCACAACTCTAGAGATTACTCTATAATACCCACAAAAAGAAATCGGATACCTTCAGGATTTTATCATTCATGTCCTAAAATTTCACAATGTGCTCATCTTGATGTGGTTCTTTTAATCTTCTGTACCCTAACTTCTTTCTCTCTGTTCTTTCAGGTCAGTTCCTTTGTCTTGGTCATTCGCTCCCTTTTTTGGAAGTTTTCCTTAAGTGTATGGCTGTTAGGATTACAACAGGTCTTCTCTGGTTCAGACAACACTCTTTCCCTTCACTTTTCCTCTTCTTCCTCCCTCTGGACACCCTTATTACTCACTAAGTTTTCTCTTTACAGTTTCTACTGCCATCTTAGCAATTTAAGTACCTATTTTCTGACTGGCCTCAGTGGCTTTCTGGTTTCCAGTCTCTGTCCTTCAAGCCACTCTTCACAATACATAAATGTCCAGAAAGTTTTTTTTTTAAATAGTTACCCAGAATGCATTAATCTTAAATCGGCTTTTTCTCTTATCAGGTAGGTAGGTATAAGCCTCTCACTAATTGAAAATCATTAACTAACTTTACTATTATTTCATTTCAAATTAAAATATTTAATTGACAATTACATTTGGTGCCAGACCATATTTTTCTATCTTTCAAAATGTGTAAATCTATCACTATAAGCTATCCTAAGTACTATACTGTTTCAACTTATATATGCTCACTCTACCATAAATGCCCCATTCTCTTTTCAACTGTTAGTTTCCTATAACTGCTGTTAACGAATTACCACAAACTGGATGCTTAAAGCAGAAATTTATTCTGGAGGCAAGAAATCCGAAATCAGTATCACTAGAACAAAATCAAGGTGCTGACTAAGCCATATTCTTTTTTGAGGCTCTAGAAAGGAATATGTTCCTTGTCTCTTTCAGCTTCTGATGACTGCCAGGGTTTCTTGGCTTGTAGAAACATCAAATATTCAAGGCCAGTATCTTAAAATCTCTGTTCTGTCTTCATTATCACCTTTTCCTATGTGAGTGGAGTCTGGTGGGAGTCTTGGCAGCCTTTCATCATCATGTCCCTCTCTGTTCCTTTCAGTCCAAGTTGGCAGTGTTTCTGCTGATATTACATCCTCGAAAACATTGTGGGTCTCCTATGTCTGTCAAGCCATTAGATAAGAGGCTCCTCCAGACTTTTCCTAGATAAGCTCATCTAATCCTGGCTGTTCCTAAAGTGGCTGAGGGAACCTATGAATCACACACATAATTTCTTCAACATTAACAAAACATCGTCCAGACATACTCTTGGCCTTCTTTATGGAGCAAGTTTTTCTAACAGTGAACTTCCTAATTTAGCATCTTTTGTAATCTAGATAGGCTGAAAATTTCCCCAAACATCAAGTGCTCATTCCTTTTTACTTATCAGTTCAACTTACCTCTTACTGAATTTTACTATAAACAGCAAGAACGAACCAGACTTCATCTTCAACACTCTACTTAGAAATAGCTTCAGCTAAATATGCAAGTTTATAATGTCTCAGTTCTGCCTTCTACACAATTGTAGGACACAATTCAGCTTGGTTTACTACAACAAGGCTTCCCTTCAGTTTCCAATAACATGTTTTTCAGCTGCTTCTGAGTCCTACCAGAAGAGTCTTTGAAGTACATATTTCTACCGACAGGCTTCTTAAAGCAGTCTAGGCACTTTCTATCATGTGCCTCAAAATTCTTCCAGCTTCTACTCACTCTCAAATTTCAAAACCACTTCCGCATTTTTAAGTAAATTATCACAAACTAGGTAGCTTAAAATAACACAAAGTTATTCTGGAGGACAGAAGTCTGAAATCAGTGCCACTGAACCAAAATCAAGGTGTCAACAGGGTCTTGCTCTCTCTGGAGGCTCTAAGGGACAGTCTTCCTTGCCTCTTCCAGCTCCTGGTGGCTGTCAAGATTTCCTTGACTTATGAACATATCATTCCAATCTTCAAGGCCAGAATCCTCAAATCTCTCTCTGATCTGTCTCAACTTCACGTGTGTTATATAGTAAATTATTCTGCCTCCTTCTTGTGAGGATACGTGTAATAGCATTTAGGGCACAGTGGATAATCCAGGATAAACTCCCCATCTCAAGACCCGTAACTCAAACACATCTGGAAAGACTCTTTATGGGAGGGCCATAAAAGGTAACATTCACAGGTTCCAGAGATTAGGATACAAATACCCTTTTGGGAGTGTATGGGGGCATATTTTTCAGCTTACAACACAAACTCATTTAAAAACCCTTGGTTACATTTTTCTATGAACTCTTTTCAGAGGAATCTCTTAAATGCAAAGTGAGATCTGGTTTACTTTAAACTTAAGTATGTAGAACACATATATTATGTAATTCATTTTCAAGCATGGTATTATTTTTTCATCTCTCAAACTGCTGAGGTACAAAGCCTTAAAGCACAATGAACATGGTAAATCTCCCTATTTGGCAAAGGTAAGGGGAAAACTATTTCAATATTAAATTGAGGCATCATTCTGTAAATCTAGGACTTATAATTTGCATATATTTTAAAACTTCAAAGAAAGCCCCCACAGTTAAAACTGATTTTTCCTTCTTAGCGTGTTTACAAGTCTATTAGAAATTGTCAGTCTTTATTATAGTTTAGGTATTTATATGCAGAATAACCAACCAGGTTCCATTTTCCTATCTATCACCTACACTAGGGGATAGTTTGAAGGTCTTTTTTGCTACTGACAGAATCTCTTGGAAGAACATATTTTATTCTACAGTAATATCTATCACCTTTCTTAGTCTGTTTCCTTTTATGAATAAGATTCATATACATTTCAGAATATCTGGGCTTTTGCCAGGAGCATCATTAAAAAAATGGTATAGAAAAGAGAACTTAAAAAAAATTTAAGTGCTACTTTTTAACATTTTAATGAAAATAAAAATTCTTTATTGTTATTAAAAACAGCCCTTTAAATATCTGAAGATACTTGTGCATTGCCAGTGCTAATCCAAGAACTAGGAACCAATCTGCCAAAAAGCCAGGTCAAACCAAGCTACAGTTATATTCTTATTTGATTAGATAAATCAAATATATCTACTGTTAAGTTTTTTGCCTCCTTATGGACAAATATCATCAAATATCTTGATAAAACAATTTGGAATTGAAATGAGCGAAACTTACTCTTACTCTTACACTTAACATGATTCTTATACAAGAGAACATCCATGTGGTTAAGCTAATGTATTTCTTATTATAGTCAATACCGAGACCAATCTTTGAACTTTTGCCACAAAGACCTACTTAAAAGTCAAAATATGGCTTAAATTTACTTTCTTTACTAATATTTTTGTGTGATCATAAGTTTAAAGTTACATACAAGTCTACCAATTAGAGATAACTACTCTTAGCACTTTGCATATTTCCCATCTATAAAATATGCAAATATTTTTCAAATTAGCAGCATACTGTGTTTTAGCCATTTCTCCCCTGTATTATCAAATTCTTTTTGACTACAGAAAAATCCACTGTATTTATGTTATAGTTTATCTTAAGAACCTGGGCAATTTTTACAATTCTAAATACGGAGAGAACGTCTTTGTGTGTAAATTTATTTGTATATGGTTCAGTTTCCATGAGATAAACTCGTAAAAGCAGAATTAACATAAGGTTCCTCATATTTACTGATTTTTCTGTTATTTCCTAAAATGGTCATATCCCTTTAAACTCCCAGGATCTCCATATAATGGGTCTCTTTATACCATATCCTTGCCAACACTTGCTACTAATGAAAAAAAAAAAAAAAGTATTTTCTAATTTGATATTTAGTATTAGAGAGAGGTCATTTCTTTGCTTCCCTATTGAGGTTGGGATATCTTTTCAGGAAATTATTATAGCTACTTTTCTTTCTACTTACATGTATTACCTCTTTTATATCTTTCATTTATTCCTCTCCCCATTCCTCCATTAAGGAGCTGGTCTTTATTGATTTGTAAGGTTGTACTATTCTTTCATGATTATAATGTTTAAGAAATCTCCCTCAGGGTATTTTCTTATCTTTAATCTCCTTTGAAAACCTCATCTGCTATTTATCACACAAACTTCTTACTACACATAAAATTGGTTTATTACTACAACTATTACTACTTTTCCCACTAGCCTGAGAGATCTCACACACTCTTGCCTCTACTCTAATTCTTCAGAAAGGCCTCTGACCTGCTTCTTTTTCTTCACACTCCTGTCCCCATCCTAAAGTCAATTTCTAACTATCTATCAAAACCCAGTTTAGGATTATCTCTTCTAGGAAGGTTCCCAAGGCAATTATGTCAATTATCTTGCATTATCCATACAACTTACCAAATATTTCCATTACTATTAGTTAACTTTTATTAGACTTATCCATTTCTCCACAATTAATACAGTAAATTCTACGAGAATTTTATGGCTTGTCTAGTTTTATCTTCAAACTGCTTTTTAAACATATTAGTTTCTCAATATTGATTACATGAATAGTTAAGCTTGGCCAATCTTCTTGCTCCCTCGTGAGAGAAAGCATCCCATTCTTCTTGCTTTATACAGAAACAATGAACCGATCCATATTACTACCACATTTATTACGTCATGAAGCAAACAAGACTACTGGGTTCAACAAGATAAACTACTACTACTAACATGATCAAGAAAAGTCCCATGCTGTTTACAACACTATTTCCTCTTCCTTTCTTAAATGACTTATTATTTTCATGGAGCTTTGAATATATTCCATGTAATATTTCTTAATAAACATGTATAAAGATCAAAGAATTGTGTACTCAAAAAAATGAGAGGGAGAGGAAAGGGCAATAAAAATGAAAGAATCCTCAATATGTGCCCTGTATCTTTATACAATAACATTTGTCCCCTACACACAGAATGTTCTACTTTCCCTACAAGTGGATGACTACCAACAGAACCAAATAAAACTGAATTTTCTCTAATATCAACAATAATTTCTTATGCTTCAAACTTTACTGAACACAAGAAGCAAATTAGTTAATTATGTACACATTCTCACCAAAATTTTCCAAACTAAAATTTCTTTTCCTTAAGACATATTTTCACTGGAGTTTTATCGGTAACAGGAAGTCAGAATAGCGCCACCACAGTCTATCAGGTCAAACACAAATGTTCTGAATAGTACTAGTCTAAGTATAGCCTGTGGACCAGTGACAGTTTACAAACTAACAGATCCAAAACAAGGTATGTAAGTGTTTTAGAAGCTTTTATAGTCAATTTTGACCTCATTTTTCTAACAATTCACCTTAATTATATTTTGCAAAAGTAGAAGTCTGAGATGACTGGAATTAAAACACAAAAAAGTGGCCAATAACCACCACTTGAGAAACACTGCTCTATACTTGCTAATGTTTTTCCAGTAATGACACACAGAAAATTATATTTTTATAGTTCATGAGGGTAAACAAAAAAGGCTGCCAGAAGAATATAGAGGCCAAGCTGTCCCTAGCCACCCAGACACCCACCCTGGGTCAGAAAGGATCAATATCTTGGCAGAGCAGACTAAGGTAAGAAACTTTACTCTAGAAGTCACAATCTGGCATTCCAGGCCACTCACAAACTGAACACTATCCAACCTCTTATCAAGCCTTCAGAGAAATTCTATCCTACCTGCTCAGTAATTTTGCTTCGATGTTTTAAATACCAGTTACACTGTTCCTCTCTTCTGGAAATAACCATGCCCTTACAAACTAGACTGTATTTATTGGTCAAAGCCCAACTTTCAAAAGTCAAATTAAGATTCATACTTTCTTAAGTCCTACCTGCACTGAGATTTTCTCCTTATATGCAATCACTAAAAAAAGCATCACATACTTATTAATGAGCATGTAGTAATATATCTCATAATGACTCCTTATCTATTCAATTCATATCGCTTTTTCTACCAAAGCAGATTTTAAGTTTTTCATTAGAAAAGCAGGATCAAGTCTTCCCCTTCCATTATGGCCTTCGAAATAACTAGGATAGCAATATTACTCAGGATATTTCTAGCATTGGCTCTTACCTAGGACACACTATCTTTTAAAAGATCATGCTCTGGAACCAACTACTCCCATAGTTTTAACTTTATACGTTCTTATCAACTAGGGACACATTATCTGTGGTCGTCTTTTCACCCCTACTCTCAAAGGGGTCTGCTGTGAATTACTTAGATCCACCCAGATCTTTTTCGGTGCTTTTATAAACACCATCACAGAATATATTTTTTCTAAACCATTTAACTGGAACTTGCAACTGGCTTCTTTCTCTCCAGTCATCAGTATGACTTAGCAGCAAATGTCCTCCTATGGCTGCATTATTCTCGACACAATTCTAAATAGACAAAACTTTTCTACATGTCTAGAACCAAGTTCCTTCTGGGCTGTGTCTCCATTCTTGGGTTTTAAATACCACTAATCACCCATTCATCCTAAGTAAATTTATTTCCATTTCTGACTTACAGTCTTACTTTGAAGTAGAATTCCCATATGCCACCTTCATGGGGAAAAGGTTTTTCCTTACACAGTAACACTTGACTATTCTCCTTTTTTCTGGATTATATCCATAGTCCTTAAAGCCTAGCTTTATTCTTCATCATATTTTTTTCTATTTTAAAAAAATTACCTTAAAATTCTTATATTGGCCTATTAAAATTTAAAAATTGCTGACATCACCTTTTACATATCCGTATCATGTCATAATTAAGTCTCTGTATCCTTGATTATAAACTTTGAATAGGAAAAAGAATTCATCAATCTGGTATACTTACTAGCAAATATATACTAGGTACTTATTCCATCTAGTAATTGGCAACAAGTAAAGAAATGAGAAGTGAAATGCTGCTTCTCTTTTTTTTTTTTAAGACATAGGAGAAATGTGAACGAGGTCAGGCTAAAAAAAAAAATTAGGGGATGATGATAGTGCAATTGTCCCCAGGAAACCTGTTAAGTCACTGTAAATTTTGGAATTTTCTTCAGATTAATTAGAAATTATTCTGGATTGCCTCCAAATAGATTACTCTGGGACACAACAGCTAAAATCTAGTCAACTATTTTATTTTACTCTCGCCTCATATCCCTTAAAATGGCCCTGAGAAACCTAAAAATAATTATACAGTGCAAAATCATTCCACAAAATTTGGGAAAAAACACAAATACAAAATACTATTTAAGTATGCTTTATACATACCAGTTTGGCTTGTGCTTCTGCAATTTTTCGGTTATTCTCTTCCAGTATTCGCTCGAGCTCCTCACGTTTTGCACGTTCTTCCTCCTAAAGGGGAGGACATGTTTAGATGTTAGAAAAATAAAATGTTTATTTTTATTGATAAATATTTACTAATCTTCCTCTGAACTTTTTTGATCTGACTTAACAGGGTAGCTTTATAGCTACCTTCTGTCTGACAAATGATAAACTGTGCAGCCACTAAAATTTGTTTCTAACACTAAATTTCAATCATCCCTCCCAGTCCAAACAGCAACCGACTAAACCCTCCCTAATTGATAGTTTCCTGGCAATTATTACTAATATTTTAATATCACACAAATCAACAAGGACAACTACAAAACTGGATAGTATTTACCAAATTAAAAAAATAATATAAAATATAAATAAAGTGAATATTTGTCTCACCAATTATGTATACCTACGTATTCTTTACCTATACTCCTTTAATCAGCATTAAAAGTTGAATATTTACTGTCTTGTCCAGTGTCCTGCAGAGTGTGCTCCTCGGCTGCCATACGCGCCAGCTTCCTCTTTAAAATGATTTGTACTGTTAGCTTGGCAATACCTGCATCAGCAGCTCAACCATTTATAAAGAAACAACATACAAGGAAGGCTGAGCTGAGGAATGCAGATGTTTATGGTAAGAAGGAACAAAAAATGTAATTCATCATTCCTAAGGCAAACAATTAATAAGAAAAATACATTTACTGTTAGTGAAAAATACAAATGGTAATCCATACTTCATGGAACTAAGGGCTTCTTCCATGGGGAAAATGGACTTAACATTCAGATGTTGACAATTTCTAAAGGCAGCTTATCTTGTCATCTACAGTCTGATCTGAAATTCAGGAATCCAAGGGGTGCATAGTCAGGAAATAAAATTCTATAATTTATTTTTTCTTGGAGAATTTAATGAGACTTTATAATGCAAACTATATGAAGATTGCTTGATGGCTTGGGCAGTGTTCAGACCACAGCATACATATTCAAATGATTTTAATATTTGGAAAGTCTGTCAGAGGGTTGTGTCCGTGTAAAAAAAAATTGTTAATATGAAACAAAAAGCACATGAAGAGAAAAAAAATCTTCCTATGATTAATAACTCGCTACAAGACAGCACCATTACTCCAAAAATATCTTCATTATTAAAAGCGCTGATATAAAAATTTCATTACATTCAATTGCATTTAGTCTGATATCCACCAAATATAGACATGTATATCTAATTAAAGACAGCACAAGGGAAAATACATTTAAAAAGCTAAGCTTACTGGAAAACAGAGAATATGTCAACTTGTCCATGATAATGATGCCGAGATTAAAAATGACAATGAGTCTTATATTTTGAGTTAAATATTTCAATTCAAGAAAATATAACAGGATTTCCTGTAGCACATACCAATGGAATTCATATTCATTATGCAAACTATTTTGAGGGACACTCAGTACTGTAAAGTAATTTGCCTTGAGTGTTTCAGTGACTTTCAACAAGTTTTAAGATCCTGGAGTAATCAGTGCAAATAAGCCATAAAGCTTCAGTAGCAAATTACTGTCTCACAGAAAGACATTTTCAACTTCTGCTCCAGCTGCTGATAAAACAAATCATGTGTTTAGCTTGACTCCAGACAAGGACAACCTGTTCCTTCATAACTCTCTAGAGAAAAAAAGGAGTTGTTAGTAGATACTAAAAAAGTGGATGAATAATCTGGACATTTTTCCTAAAAAGATTTTTTGAAACACATTAGGAAAATGGAGGGCCTTACGATCAGAATCCTAGAATTAGTCCACTGTGTTGAAGCAGAATTTGGGGTAGGGGATGAGGGATTAAACAAGGAAAAAAAGAGCAAGAAAACCTATTTGTCAAAAAGCAGGTGCTTTTGTCACTCAACGTTAGGCCCTGCTCTTTTAAATCTGACTGAAGGCAAAAGCCTCTCACAGTCTAAGTAATGAGTGATAAACAGGAAAGAATACATAACCACAGGTGGATTTTTAACCTTTTCCCTTTACCACTCCCTGTGTCCCCCCACCCTCCCAAAAAAAGAATTTAAGTCCTGCAGCCATGGCAAAAGTTTCAAACACTTCTCAAATATGTAAGCCAGTTCCAGTAAATCAAAGTTTCCTTGAATACGTTTTATGAAAATAACTTTTAAATGTCAGCACTTCTGAATAGGCTAAAAAATTAACTTTCGCAGCAATGTTAAGTTTAGATGAGAAAGGAATTAGTCTGTATTCCATCTCTTTCTGAACTGAGGAGGCACACCCGACACTGAAAGTTTTGCCATGGACTGTCTCTACTTTCCAAACGACCGAGCGTTACCTCTCTGGCTTTTTGTGCTGCAAGCTCAGCTTGTCTCTGTCGCTCGAGTTCTTCGAGCAACTGCTTTTCCATGATGCGCTTGGCTTCCTCCACCCTTCGGAGAACTTCTCGCTCAATTTCATCCTTTCTTTTCTCCAATTCTTCCTCTACCCTTTTTGCTACCAATTCTTCCACTCTTCGTGCTGTTTCTTCCTCGATGAGTTTTTCTTCTATTTCCTGCTGCCGACTAGCAAACAAAATGGGAAAAATGACTTAGGTGACATAATAAACTTAAAAATTGAAACTAGTTATAAATCTGTAAAATAGGTAACCTCATAATTGCACCTCATTATATATTTCTATGATTTTACAATTCATTTTCATCTAACAGTTAAGGAAATGATACCAAGATGTTAAGTGATAAATTCAAATAAATATGAGAGTTTTTTCCCTCTATCATTTTCTGAATAAAAAAACTAGTATATTCAAAGAGCTTAATTCATTAGTCTTAATTTAGGAATGTAGAGCAAATCTGAAACAGGAAATCTACTTTTGTTACCAACTTTAAGCTATGAAACATATGGATTTGCTCATCTGCCAATCTACCCAGTCTAAGAGTTGAGCTACAAAGAAGTCAGGAGCAACCACTATATAGCAAGCAATTCAGACCAGCTAAATTCATTCTCCCTCTCCTTCCCTCCAAAGTCAGAATACAGACTCAAAGAGATTCAGATTGCTAAGGCAATAGCTGTGTAGCTTTTAGTAAAAATGTAGACCACCTTCAGGTTCTGAACTTTACTACTGTAACTTTTCTTTCATTTGTTATTTGATTTTCAATTAAATGAGAAAGTGGACTGAAAACATGTATTTATCATCAGTTCTATCAAAAGGTCCACGGAACCATAATACTGTTTTAACTATTTTAATCTCACACAGATATTATGAACCAACTTATTTATTTAAAATTCTATGCTGAAAATTCTGATATTTATCAAAGAATTATACTGGAAATCTTGCACGTTTTATACCACTTCATGTGTCTAGTCTGAATTGAAGATCAGTATGAAGAAAAAATATAAAAGATCTCAAATACTTTTATTTGATTACAATTAAAATTATTTTGAGATAGATTGGGACTACATTAAAATTAATTTGACTAATTTCTTTGTGTTTAATAAAGACTTTATAGTTTCTAAGTGACTATTAAACGCCCAATTCATTTTAACTCAACTCTGTTTTTGGGGGTGATTCAATTCCCATTCAAGTGCTTTCATTCTCAACTCTTGTTACTTATTCACAGAGATACCACACTAACACCAATGTATCTTTAACATTCTGATTCATTTCAGTTTCTGCATTTAAAATCTTTATGTTTTTCTGTCAAGGAGATAGTAGCTACTTGAGAAAGCATAACTTCTTTTAGGTTCTAGATATTTAGAATACCCATTCTGAAGACAGTGTTGCTTGTTTCTTAAATATCTCCTCCCCAACACTACATTATTAGCAATTTTTATTTAAAAACTAAGATACAGAAGCCTAACACACTGTAATTCTTTTTTTTTAATTCTTTTTTAACTTCCAATGAAACATAGCATTAGGGTAGTTTCAAAAAGCCTTTATAACAACTCAGGAAAAGAGAACAAATACCCCAACACTAAACATGAATAGCCAGGGACATCTAAAGGAAATCAGACAGCTATTTCAATGGAAATTAAACTATATTTCAAATAGAAAAATACTATCTACTTCATCCAGAAGAAGAGAAAAATAGATGAAGTAACACTGACAACTGCTGAAGCTAAATGAATGGATATATTAATATTGTAACATTCTCTCTACTTTTGCATGAGTTGGAAAGTTTTCATAATGCAAAGTTTTAAAAGTATACACACCCACACACATACATTTTGCTTGTTGGTTCTTACGTAAATATGGAGAAGCCTAAGAAGAAACTTTATTTTAAAATTCCTAAGAGAAAGACAATTGTAAAAAGTTCCAAATAAACTGTTCACATAAAGTAAAAAAGAGGGGAAACTTACTGCAAAAGCCAGATCAGCATGGTGTTAGCTCCCCATTTCTCTGCTCCCACTGATGGGACACCAAACCACAGGGGCCAGGTGACAGGCAGTGCAAGCACAGGTGGTGGTGGGCTGCTCTGCTGCTAAGGAGTCAATTCTAACTACAGTTCAGTAGTTTTATAGCCTGAAGGGGAGGGCAAATGGGAAGTCCCAAGTTCAACTGAAACCAGGAGGATGAGAAATGGCCTACTGGAGTTTCTCACAAGGCTGCTTATCTCTCTTTGTTCCTGGAGGAACCACAGGGCAGCCCACTATGACTATAATTAAGTCTTGCTGCTGTGTCCTACATGGAGACAGGCAAGGTCATGGCACCACAGCAGAACTGCTCACTTACAAGTATTATCAAGAATATAATTTCTGTTGTTGCTGTTATTCCTGGTAAGATTAAAATTGCTACTTCAGTAAATCAGAAAAAAATTAATTAATTAAATCAGATTTTAGATCCAGTGCTGAAATAAAGTTCAATATTGCTTTAATTCTCCTCCCTATACATACTGAATTCATAAAACCAATGGGCATGTGTACAACTGAATTAAGCATGAGTTAAACTTTATTGATGACAAATTTATTATCATAATAAAGCAGCTAAGCTTCCTAAGAGACACTAAACTTTCTTGAAAAGAAAAACACTTTTGGTCATTAGTATCTTTCAAAAGATGTATCATATAATTGCCTCTCTACTCTTTAAAACTTTTGCCATAGGAGTTGTCTCTCTTATTGTTCTTTTAACACTCTAATCTTTTCATCGGCCTCTTCTGCTGAATCCATTCCCTTGCCAAGATTCTGGGCCACTGATGAAAGAACTGAAAGAAAATCTTCAAGTTTTTCAATGGAAATGGGATAACATTAGGTCTACATTTTCTCCATGCTCTCAGGTATTTTAAACACACCAGTCACAATCAATTTTTAAATGGCAACTATTAAAACAAAACAGTATTGTTTAAAGAGTAGCACTTTGTACAGAGCAACTTTCAATATTATTTGAAAACGTCTTTAAAATGTATGAACTCAACCCTAGGAGCTTACTCATGGGAACTGCTTCATAATATTAGCAAACAGCATTTACTCAGTACTGAATAGGTACTAAATACTCTGCCTACAGCTTTATGCACCATGTCATCATTTACACTTTGATGGTTCCTGAGACAAAGCAGTTTACTCCTGGGCTCCAGCGCACTGCATGTTGCTGAGAGGTGACTTTCAAATTGTATAGACTCCAAAGCTAATGATCTTAAGCACCCTTCATTGTTTCTCCAGGACAAATCTGAGAGGCAAAGACATGCACCCATGTACAAAGATTTAAATATCAAAATAATCATTTAAAAAATTTGTAAAATTCTTACAAACGCCGGAGAGATCTTATGCCCTGACGTTCTGCCTCAAAGCACTAACCTCCCCAAAATACATAGTTCCATCTACTAAATATATTCATAAAAGCTACTCTTTGCTCTTTGAAGAATCGCTCATATTGATCTCAGATTCAGTTTAGATAATTGAGAAGGCTCTCGATCTATCATGCAGTTGAACACTAAGCGTACTCAAACCTAGATATCACAGGCTACAATAAGTTACTATTTCATTAAGTTTCCTGATTTGCTGCAAGTCATTTTCAGCTGCCCACTTTTCAACAGTTAATACAACATACATAAAGCATCTCAAAAGAATAAATATGAAAGTGATAAGAAGGGTGCAGGGGAAAGGAAAGAGGGAACCATACTAAATGGCTGGGACACAGGAGAGAGAGAGCTTTTGAATTGAATTTTGAGCCAGGTAAATTAGCTATTCGAAATGAGAAAGAAAAATTTTTTTTTGAATGTTAAGATTTGCCTTTTACTGAATTAAGATTATAACTAGCAAGATCACTGCTTAAATTCGCCAGGCTCGATCTGCCCATATGTACATAAATTATATTATATAACATTATCTGTTGAGGCGCACTATATGTCAAGCATTGCCTAGATATTTTACATGCACTATTTCTAATCTTCATAATAAGAAAGACAGGTATCTCCATTTCACAGATGAGAAAATAAGCTCACTAGTAGGTGATTTATTCAAGGCCTCAGAATTGTAAATGGCAAAACAATCCAGTTTCCAATCTTACAACAGAAGATTCACACTGGACCTTTTGAAAATACACTTTACACTCACTAGACATTCTTCTGGTACCTTTTCTGTGCTTCCACTATGTGCATGTCTTCCTCCATCCAACTCTAAATACAAACATTCCCTAAGGTTTTTTCTGTCCCTAGGGCCAACTACTCTTTTCCACCCACTCTTCCTGGGTCATTCTACACTCTCAAGGTTTCCCCCAGGCTTGTCCCCCATATTAACCTTGGATAAACTCACTATATCCAAAAATGAGTACCCACAGTGCAAGTATAAAATGGAAACTCCCTTTGATTTTTCTCTCTCCCCTAGCCATTGGGTTTCTGACATTTTAACCAGTGTCTGACACACAGTAGTTACTTAACATTTGGTGGCTGAGATGCAATAGCCACAACATAAGCATGAGGGCCTGAATTAATGCTTTCTTTCTCTTGTTTCATATCCAATTTATTTGTTCTTAATGTTTCTTAAATTTGTCCCTCTCTTCCATTCCAACAACTGCTCCCACACTACTCTTGTGTCCACTTAATGTAACTAGTTTCTATACTATACAGCAGTTAGTTATCTGGTTTTTTTTGTTTGTTTCTTTTGGGGAGTGGGGGGTGGAAAGACCGCATTTACCTGCTTAAAAGTCTCTCCTGTTTCTAAGTTCCTTAGTATGGCACACAAGACCTTTCCCACAATTACCACTCTCTATTTTACCTCTCCAGTAACTCCTTGACTCAACTACTTAAAGTACTTCATGTTCCAACTAACATTAACCTTTTTACCCCACTTCAGACCATTCTGTCTCCCTTCCTTTATTCTGGCAGTAGAGTTCTCCTTTGGTTCACATGTATCCTCCTATACTTAGCCTGACAGTCTCTATCTTTACCCACCACTCATTCCTTGGGAGAACTAAGGGTTTAACCATCCTAGATGCTTCCTTTCTACAATCACATCACCATCACTGAATATACACACTGCAGTAGTACCTGGCTACCTGTCTTTAAGCTAGATCAAGATCTTGGAGAGGGGTCAATCATTTTTATATTAACAGTACCTAGCATAGAGTCTGGCACATTAAATGCTCAAAAAATATTAGTTGAATGAACTAACCAATAGGGACTTGTAGACAGATGACTTCTGCCCATTCGCATGGCTCCAAAACCTAGGTCTTGCCACTGTTACCTTTGCATTTCTAAGGCAACAGAACACATTAGGTAGTGCCTACCACATGGCACACAAAATTCTGTGTACAGGTAGCTGCCCTCTCCTTCATAAATGCTAATAGAAGTTTTCTTCTACTAACTTGGAACTACATGGCTGCTCTATTTTCTCATTTTCATCCCTATATTTCTTCTCATCTCTTTATGTGCAGCTTGCTAAATGGTTCTCATCTTCACATACCACATTTTCTTTCACTTTCCTACAAGTCATAGCTTTCTAGTGAATGGCAAGGGCTCCTTCTGCCCTTGAAGTGGCTTTTTTTCAGAAATACAGTTTACCCAAATAGTATGTTAAGAGCCTTACTGTGACTCAGATTTTCCTTACATGAAAGTTCTGTATGTGGGCAAAGCAAAACATAAATAAAAGCAAATATTCAAGTGTCTTCTAAACAGCAGGTTTAGAAGGGGAAACAATTATCAGGAATGCACAGAAGTTTGCTACAGAAGAATATAAATCAAAATTAAGAAAGAGTAGGCTTTGATTGGGATTGTGGTTAAGCAGGTGAACGCAGGTGTCACCACTTATCTACTATACACTTAAGGTTTGTGCATTGTTTTTACACTTCAAAAAAAACAAAAACTAAGTAAGCCCAAGAAAAGAAAAGCGACCGCCACATTTTTAACAATATGAATACATTAAAGTAAAATGTATTTCTAGGGGTGTCCGATCAGCTAGTGTCTCATTCCAGAGAATCCCAGTCGCATATTTAAGTTGCAATACAAGAGCGCTCTAGACAGCTGCGATTTGCATCCCACGGGTTAATTCCTTCCTGCTCTTCTCCAGCGGGCCTGCAAATGCTTTTCAAACACGTCTTCTGGCTGGTTTATTCTTCGACCCTATAGCCGACGCAGCTCTCCAACACCACTCAGAACTCCACCCCCTACTTCCGGCACTCTCCTTCCCTCGCGCGCGCCAAAATCGCTTTCTCCCCTCTTAAGCCTTTCCTGCTCAAGCCCCACTATTCTCCTTCCCAACCAGTTCGTGGGGCTGTCCTGCCTCAGGCTTTCCACAGCCCGTACGCAGGCTCTCGGGCGGGTTCCTGCAACCCCTCCAACCTCCCCGTCCAGCCCCACCTGCCCCGCGCCCCAATTTCCCACTCTCCCCGCCCCCCAGCTCGTTCCCCGGCTCCCGCCCCTCCCCCGCTGGCGCTCACATTTTTCGCTGCCGCTCGAACTCCGCTTTCTTCTCCTCCTCCTCTCGCTTCTGCTTTTCGTCCAGGCTGCTACGCTTGCTGACCGTGCGCCCGAAGATGTCGATGCGGTCGGGTGGGGACGAGGCGCGCTCCCGGTCCCGCTCGCGCCGGGACACGGCCGTGTTGGTGGAGCGCGAGCGGGACCGCGACTCCCGCCGCCGGTTCCGTTTACTTTCCCGGGATTTGGAGCGCTTCCGCACGCGCTCCTTGTCCCGGGACCGCGACCGGGACCGGCTCCGCTTCTTGTTGTGTTTGCTGCTCTTGGTGTGTTTGGAGCGGGACGAGCTCCGGCTCCGAGACCGGCCCATCCTTCCGGGCGACGCTGTGACTAACCGCTGGCCTCGGGCCCCGCGCGCGCCTAGCTTCTTTAGCCTCTGACTCCAGACGCAGGCTGGCCGTCCCGTTGAAGCCGGGGGAAGGAAAACTGTCAGCCGGCTGACTTTCTGTCACTCCCTGAGGTCGACGGCCGCCACGAAGACCGCCTCCAACAACAAGGCCGCAACACCAGGAGTTGCTAAGATGGCAGCCACGGCTGCACCGGCCTCCCTTCCCACAATGCCCCGCGCGGAACGCGCCGCCGCACGAGCCCCTCCCCCTGACGATTGTTGCCGAAGGCGAGGCGAGCGTTTCCGAGCGCACTCGGCTCCTTCCGCCATCACCTGCGCCATCCTGACGCGCGGAAGCCGAAGTCCCTCGCTTCCGTTTTAGTGCACTTTTGCTTTCGGGTAAGATGGCAACCAGTACTGTAAGAATAAACCTGTCACGTTTTGGTGCGAACGAAATCATGCCTCGCCCCGAACTAACTGCTTTATTTTCTAAGTTGGTTTTCTCAGGCAGCCCTAAATTATATTGGAGTGACCCTGAGCAGATCGCTTGCCTCTCTGAGTTTAGTTTCCTTATTTGTACAATGGAAATAACTACACTTTATGAGGTGGTTGTGAAGATTACAAGAGATAAAGTAAGCTTTGATGAGTGGAAGCCAATGCTTAGCAGAGGGCTTCATGTACCAGGCATTGTTTTATATGCTTTGCGTTTATTAACTGATGTTCTCATTTTAGGGAGGGGAACGCTGAGGTCAGAGAGTAAAGAAGTTGTCCAAGCACAACTAGCAGGCACCATAGGCAGAGCAGGAGTGTGTATCTATGTTGTAAAGCCCTTGCACATAACCAATAAACCCACCAAGCCCTAGCTACAAAAGCTGTGGCCCTGTATGGTAAACAAACTGTCACTGTCAACTCCCCAAAGAAAAAGAGACATTACTATTCATCTGTGATAAGAAACCTTGAAAACCTAGGTCCCTCAAATTTTAAAACAGTTCAGTAAAAGGCTGGAATGATACTCATCTAATGTTAAAGACAGTTATTTACGAATAGTTGGTAGATTGGTTTCCTAGACCACCACAAACTGGTGGTACAAAATAACAGAATTTTGTTCACTGAAAGTTTTGGGGTCCAGAAGTCCAAAATCAAGATGTCAGCAAGGTTGGTTCTTTAGGAGGCTCTGAGGGAGAATATGTTCCATGCCTCTCTTAGCTTCTGATGGTTGCTGGCAATCCTTGGTGTTCCCTGGTTTGTAATCTAGTCTCTGTTTGTGGTCTGCCATTTTAAGGATGTTAATGATTAAATTAGGACCCACCCTAATCTAGTATGACCTCATCTTAATTACATCTGCAAAGACCCTATTTCCAAATAAGGTCACATGTCCAGGTCACATGAATTTGGGGGGGATATTATTCAATCTACTACAGTTAAATTTTTTTTAAACTTTTTTTATTAGTATTTTCCTCCATGTTATAAATTTTTTCTAATAAATATATGATATTTTACAAAAGGAATAAAGAGATGTTTCTTTTAAATAGTACGGGAATATGAGAAATGTCACAATCTCGTATATGTAAGGATGATGCTTTAATTTAGTGGAAAAAGAATGGTTTATCAATAAATGCTGCTGGCATGGTTAAAATAAAGACATTAAAAATAAAATACAATTAATTTACATTTTTGCATTATAACAAACAAAAACTAAGATGACTTGAAGTCTAAATATATTCAAAAGTTTAAAATATTTTATAAATATAATCATGTAAGACAAAAATAAGCAACTATGGAGCAATGGTTATACCACTTGGAGATTATTTTTAAATACAAAATGCCGTGTCATGTTCCCGGAGATTCTCATATAGTGCTTGGGTCCCAGAATCTCCATTTTTTAACAAGCATCCACATGATTCTCTTGCAGGCATCCCACCAACCATAGTTTAAGAAACACTGATATAAATGAATAGATTAATATATTATGTAAATAAGAGACAACTTTGGGAGAAAATATTTGCAATATTTAGCAAGCAAGGCATTAATATCATTGGTATATAAAGAGTTCCTAATAATCAATAAAAGAAATGCAACTCAATAGAAAAATGAGCAAGATATAAATGAGCCATTCACAGAAGAAATACAACTGATAAAAAATGATAGAAAACCTGGTAAAAGGATCTAAACCTCACTAATAACCAGGTAAATGCAAATTTAAATAACAATTATCTGTTCATTTTCCTATAATCGACAATTATTTTTAAAATTACTAATAAAAAACCTGGAAAACAGAAGTGTGTCAAAGTCCACCCAAATTATGAAGGATTATCTCTGAGGATGCAGTAAAGGAATGAGGGAGACACATTCCATGCCTTTACTTAATAACATTTATTAATAAAGTGTTAATAAGGTGAAGGGGAGAGGTGTTGAAGACAAACACCCATATATACTGTTAGCAGTTTATTACAACCTTTTTAGGGTGTAATTTGGACATGTCTATCAGCATTTTAACTTTTGATACCCCATGACCCACTATTTTCACTTCCAAGAATTTGTCCCACAGATAAATAACACAATAGATATGATATAACAATATGTAAGAATACTTATCACAGCATTGTTTGAATGACAGACAATTGAAAACAATCTAAATATTAAAGGAGAAAAAGTTTATGGTGCATCCACAAACAAAATACAGTACAGATCTATATGGACTAATTTGCAAATATACCTTCAGTATAATTATGGGTATTAGATGCAAAGGGAAAGCTGAAGAAGAATGTGTAGGTTGCAATCTCATTTTTGTTTCCAAAAGCATATTTGTGTGTATATTTATCTATGTGAGTGATAGCTACATATTACATAGATAAGTCTAGAATTGAAGGAGTAAACTGGGAAACTTAGTCTTAAATTGTTTACAGAGCAAGTAATCTATTTACTTAAATTACATGTGTACTGGAGTGGACTCTAAAATGACTTATGGAACTTTTAAAGGAAGATGGTAGTTATCCCACTCAAGTCATAGTTTTTTTCCTTTCCTTGAAAAGAAAAACCTGGAAAACAGAAGTGTGTCAAAGTCTGCCCGAATTATGAGGGATTATCTCTGAGGATGCAGTAAAGGAATGAGGGAAACAAATTCCATGCCTTTACTTTATAATAATCAAGGTCTAGGCATTTCACACTCCCTGAACGAATCTTTTTTTTTTTTTTTTTTATGAGCTTACTTTTTCATTGATTATCTTAGGCCACTGGAATCCAGTTCTAGGGAACTTGGCTGATTTGCGTTCATTGAAGCCCATGGGTTAGCATGCTAACCTTAATAAATGTATGCTGAATGCATGTTGAATGAATAAGATTTGAGTGACTTTTACTTTGAGTATGAGCTGGTTCTATTTCTCTTGTTTTGTTTTTGGACTCCTTTTAAATTTCCTGTTGCCTCCTCTCCCCCATTCCCTTCTCTCATTAAAAGTGTTTCCTCAGTTCATCTTTGAATAATTACAATAGCCAAATATAAATAAGATATCATTTAAAAACATCATTCTAAAGAACAATCTTCTAATGTAAAAAAATGCCAAGGAGATGCCTGAATATATCTTTCTTCTTAATTCTTAAATTACTAATTCTCAACGTCTTTTGCAAACTTTTCAGAATTTGAGATGTATATTGTAACTTGTTGACATATCATTTATGCAGAGCATAATTACTAAGTGCTTAGTTTGTATGAGTGTTGTGCTAGTTGCTTATGGACTTATACCTACGCTTAACGTATAGATGGAGCCCTTGGGCACCAGGTACCAGTATCCTGGTAGCTCACTCATCTACCAGTCAGTCTTTCTTGTTTCTTAGATTAATATCTCCCTAACTTTTCCTTGAGTTATTTGAAACCCCATTCATACCCATCCTTCCCTACCTTACTCAACTCCTTGCCTTTTGGCAGTTTAGTTCTCCTTGACAGCACTTTTCATATTTGTGATTTTTAAAAAATGTCAACTAGTTATTTAATAGTTGTATCTCCTGTGAAAAATGAGCTTCTTGAGGAGATGAGAGGAGAGAGCCATGTCTGATTTGTTCAGTTTTATATTTTCATCTCATGTCTAGTACCTTGCACAAGGGAAGCATTGGACGAAACATAATTTAGATGAGTAAACATGGGGTACATTATTTGGTTTCTTCTAGAAACCTTCAAGCAGTGCTTCTTTTAAACCTACTTGAGACAATTCAAAATGACAGAATTTTACATAGTTTGAACATAGAAAAACTGATTTCCATCACAACTTTGGCAATGAAATCAGCAAAACTCTAGCGTCCAAAAATTATCTTTTGATTTAATTCAGAATGTTCAGTTCTGTACAAAACGTACAGCCCCTTTGTTTCCTAAAACAAATGTTACTCTAATTCTTCATCTAAAGCTATTGTCTGGAGGCCCTATGCTAGGCAAGGTTAATTGTAAAATTGTAAGTGTGCCTCTACACAAAAATTAAAGGAGAAAAAATCCAAGTTTGCCTAAGAAACAAAAGGAGAAAGCAGAAAAAAATATTTTTAGACTGAGAGAAGCACATGCAGATAGTCCAAGCAGCAACAAATGCAGAGATCTATGTCTTTTCTGCTCAGATGCCTGAAGAGCAAGGCAGAGAAAAGGCAAAGAAAGCCCTCCCGGAAACTTGCTCAGCCTGAACAGTGACAAGCTGATCTCTGAGAGATGGGAGTGTGAGCTTGGCAAGCTTCTGACATGGAGCCAGTCTAAATCGAGAGGCCAAATTTAGGTCAAATAAGAAACAAATCCTGACTTATTAAGGATAGATTTATTCAAAAGGATTATTGCAAGGGGTTTGGGGTGTGGCTATAGAAATAGGGAGAATGTGACAAGATCCGTCTCCAGAGTTAGGCAAAAAGGGATTTTCTTTTATAAAGAGTGAATAAGGTCAGAGAGACCCAGGTACACAGGAGTGGGGTGAAAGTGGGGGATGATCCAAGAGTAGGTCAGAGAATGTTTAATTCTGAGGCCAGCCTGTTCTCAGAAGGAACCCTCTTACTGACTCGGGCAGAAGGTAGGCCAAACTTTAGTCACCTGGGGGCAGGAGAGAAACTTAACCAAAGTTTAACTAACAAGCATTTTTTTTTTTCCTTTTGATCAGTGGGGCAAAATAGTTCATCTCATTTATGAGGCAAAGAATGGAAATTTAGAGGGTCTGCCTCTGACCTTGTCATAGATATTCACAAGGACTCCTGTGAGTCTTATCTAGTCATGTGGGGAGGAGGGATTCCTTGCAGTGTGTCATTTTCCAGAGCTCAAAGTGTGGGAAATCTCTTAATTTTCGCTGCTTTCCAAGAACATGGGCTTCAGGTAATAGTCAACACTGTCATTAAGGGCTTTGAAGGACAACCTAAGAATCTTCACTTACTCCTTCTCTGACTCTCCTCCTTTCTCTACATAGATCTGAATTCCTGACCTTTATTCTTTTCCTTCTCTCTGAAGAACTTTTTATAATTCCTCACAAGGCAGGTCTGGTGACAAATTCCTTCAGTTCTGTTTATTTGAGAAAGTCTATATTTCTTCTTTACTTTTTTTTTTTTTTTTGGATGAGTAATAATAGCTCCTGTTTATTTTTTTTAAATTTATTAAATTTTTATTCTTTTTACCTTTTGACCCCTTTCACTTATTTCTCCTACTCCCTACCTCTTGCCTTTGGCAATCACCAATATGTTTTCTGTATCTATGAGCTTGGTTTTTCGTTTTGTCTTGTTTTGCACCTTAGTCATTGTTATTTTAAATTCCCGATCTGATAATTCCAAAATCTCTACCATATCTGGGTCTGTTTCTCATGTTTGCTTTGTCTCTTCAGATTTTGTTTTTTCTTACCTTTTTGGCATTATGGCTTATAACTTTTTGTTATTGAGTAATAGATACATTTATCTGAGGTAGCTAGGCCTTTGGTATAAAGTTCATGTTTTTCTGGCTAGGAATCAGTCTCTGTTCATTGTTTACTGTAGCTGTAAGTGTCAGAGGCTTCAATTTCCTCTGTGTCCTTGATCTTGTCTCCCTGTTGTCTTTGGGCTTCCCTAGGAATTCCTTCTTAAATAGAGTTAGGGCCTTGCGGTTCTTTTAGCTGTAATAATCTGTTATTATGTAGGAGGCCTATTGATTTGGAGCTAAGGTATGGAGGAGGGGACTCATTCTATAATCCTATAATTAGGTCTTTATTTCAGTGAGTCTGTACCCCTGGGCCGTGACCTTCATAAGAGTTTCTCAGTATTTTTTCTTTTTTCATTAGGTGAGACAGGCAGGATAGATGGGGTTGGAGCTTGCCAATGTCCCTTATCCCAGGTCGGATAAGACTCTGGTGAAGTCTTTTTTTCTTCCCTGGTAGGCATTTGTTATGACATATTTCAACATGGCTGCTCCTCCCATTCCAGCCAAACACAAGGGGATTTTTCTCCTGTCTTTATGGCGAGAACCTCATGGGGATACTAGAGGTAAAGATTTTTAAAAATGTGGAGGACCCTTGCTTAGATTGGGCCCGCAGGAGTTTTTCACTCACAAGTTAGTCTATCCTCAGCTTCCAACAATTTGTTAAAGATACCACTTAAGTGTTCCTGCCTGTTGTGGTTCCAGTAACTTCTGCTTCAGGAAAATTGGTCTATATTCTCTGTATTTTCTGTATTTACCCATTTCTCCAGTTTTCAGGGCAATGGTTTATCCTGTGACCTAAGTTCTCTGATAAATCTAAGAAAAGTCATTGATTTTCAGTTTGTTAAGCTTTTCTTGTTCTGAGGTATGAAGACATGACTCCCAAGCTTTTGTTTTGTTTTTATACTTAAATAGTTGTTTTAGTTCTCACAAGAATTTCACATCAGTGACCTACGAATTCACCAGTTTTTTTCAGGTAACAGAATCTTAACAAATGTGTCTGAGCTATGTCCTGTCTCTGGGGTTTGTTTTTTTCACATTTGGTGTGAGCAGTCATTTCTTAAATTTAAAAAAAAAGTTAAGATATTTCAAAAGTTAGTGTCTCACTACCAGCCTGTGGCTAGTTAACCAATTTTATTTTTTTTTGAAAGAAGTACTTTGAGAATAGCCTACACTCTTCCCTTCTCTCTTTCATTTTAGTCCACAGTTATTAAATTAAATGTAAACTCAGCTGTTTTATTTAAGTGTTTTGTGGTATTTACGAGTAGGGGGACTAGCATTTATTGGCAAATATTTATGCCCCAAGGACTGTGCTAAGTGCTCCTCAAACTTCAGTGTGCATTTGAATTATCTAGAGATCTGGCTTCAATGGAAACTCTAACTCAGTTGGTCTGGGTGAG
Organism: Pteropus vampyrus; assembly: GCF_000151845.1. Classification (NCBI taxonomy): domain Eukaryota; kingdom Metazoa; phylum Chordata; class Mammalia; order Chiroptera; family Pteropodidae; genus Pteropus; species Pteropus vampyrus. The sequence goes on along the minus strand of NW_011888864.1, from coordinate 823,733 downwards.
GGCCTGAGTTTCTCACAAGGCAATGCTCAGGTTGCTGGTCTGTGGTCGCACTTGTCTTAATTAACCCTATTTACAGATAAATACTCTGTAAAGGTGAAATGGCTTTTACACAGCTTTACAGCTAGTCAATATTTAAATCCAGATTCTTCAGGCTGCAAAAGAAGTAGCAAAGGGGTACCCTGCAGTTAATTTTCCTTTCTTCTCCACAACCATAGGCCATTATTTAGATCTCTGTTTAGGACACTGTTGTAGGTTAAATTATGTCCCCCAAATTTTCAAGTCCTAAGCCCCAGTACCTGTGAGTGTCACCTTATTTGGAAATAGTGTCTTTACAGATATAATAAAGTTAATATGAGGTCATACTAAAGTGAGGGGTCCCTAAAGCCAATATGACATCTTTATAAGAAGAGGAGAGTGATGCAGACACACACAGAGAGGAGAAAGCCATGAAGACTGAGCAGAGACTGGAGTGATTCAGCTAAAAGCCAAGGAATGCTAAGGATTGCTAGCTGCCACCAAAAGCTAGAAAAGGCAGAGAACTTCTCTAGAGTTTTCAGAGAGAATGTGACCCTGACAATACCTTGATTTAGGAATTCCAGCCCCCATAACTGTGAGACAATACAATTCTGTTGTTTTAAGCTTCCAAGTTTGAGGTAATTTGTTATAGTAGCCCTAGGAAATTAAGAGAAACACTAATACAGTATCTTGGTTTTCCTTGTTCCTGAGTGTGTCTGTCTGCCCTCCTGGATTGCCATCAGGCATATTCAGTCACTGCTGAAAACACTTCACACCAATGCAAGCTGCCATGTTTTAGAAAATTAGAAAAAAAAAAATTTACATCATGAAAGCAAATCAGCCATACAGTACTTTATAGTAGATGAGGCTCTGGTTTGCTTTTTTTTTTCCCCCTTTTTTAATACTTTTAAAAGTAAAGCTATATTTTTCAACAACAAAAAAATTTCTCCACAAGAGAGTCTTGTATAAGTGTGATTAATTGCCTAGATATTTGCTTAGGAACTGTATTGCTAAGCAAATGTTTATCATCTGAAAATTTCATGACATTTAAAAAAGAAAAACCTCTTGAGATTGCCTTATATTTGTTCTTCAGTGAATCTGTGATACAGAAAGTTAAAATTTCAAACCAGGTTTTATTTCATTTTTCTTCTCAAATCAAGTACAGTGTTTTGGCTTTAGTTGGCCTCAAGTACAAATAAAATAGACTAGGAATGAATTTTTCCTCTTCATTCCACATTTAAAAGTCCTAATAATAAAGGAAAAAAAGTGTTCATATTCCAGCTACTGCACAACAAACTACCCCAAAACTTAGTGGCATAAAACAACCATTTAAATATGCTCAAAGATTCTATGGGTCAGGAATTCAGACATAGTGCAATGGGAATGGCTCCACAATGTCTGGGAGCTCAACTAGGAAGACTCAATGGCAGAAGGCAGAGAGGGAAGTGTGACTCAATGTCTAGGGGCCACAAAGACTCACATATTTGGCAGTTGATTCTGGCCATTGTCTAGAACCTTAGCTGAGACTATCAGCTATAACATGTACATGTGGCCTGGACCTCTTCATAACATGGCAGCCCCGTGGTAGCTCAGTACTCCAAATGTGAGTGATGGGAATGAGTGAGACAGAAGCTATTTAGCTTTCTCTCATGTACCTTCAGAAGCTGTGTTACTCCCTTCTGCTACATTCTACTGGTTGTAAGTAAGTCACTGAGGTTGGCTCAGATTTAATGGGAGAAGACTTAGATACCACCTCAGGATGAGAGTTCAAAGAATGTGCATTGTGTCTAAAAATCATCACAATACCTTTTACGAATTAATGTTTCACATAACGTAATGAAAATGGCATACATTCCAGTTAGAAGATACTGTCGACTATGCTTTGGAATAAGAGACAACACCTCTCCAGCTCTCATTTTCCTCAAATCCAAGATGGAGGGCTGCTCTTGGTGGGCTCCCCAGATCTTTGCAGAGCTCTTATTTTAGTTTTTTCCCTATAATTGTACATAACAAAACCTTAGAGGGTATGGTTGAATTTCATATCTGACCTTTACCCGAGAGGAAGCTATTATGCCACTTATAGCTGTCTACAGCAGAATGAAGCAGAAACACATTTCTTCCTATTGTAATTACTAGTTCTTCCTATTGTAATTACTAGTAAACATAGATTTCATTTATTGCAAGGGCTGGATGCCATCTCTTTGCCTTGTTTGCTCTCCATACTCACAGTACCCCTAGCCTCGGTATTTCTTTAGGCACTTTTAGAAGTCTGCTAAAGGCCCACCACCTTTCCGTGGAGACTTCCTCTCAGCCTTCATTTGAATAGCCCAGGATCAAGAATCTTGAGCATTAGAAGCAAAGTTGGTGTGGTTATCAAAGTAGAAAGTTGTCAGGAGGTAGGAGGGGTGGAGGGTAAAGGTGGAGTGTCTGACAAACAGCTGAAATCCTATGCGAAGTATACTTGCCACCAAACTCTAACTAGACATATTGGTAGTATGTTACAAATATTGCAGTGAATATAAATATTGCATGAGACATTCTAAAAAATACATTGTTTATCTGAAATTGAAATTTAGCTGGGTGACCTGTATTTTTATTTGTTAAATCACACAACACTAATAATAAATGCTTCCCAATTTTTTTTTTCATCAAGAAAATTCTTGCTGCACACCATGAACTGTTGGAACCTACTGATTATACTTCACAGACAACCCAGACAACCCCCAAATTCTTCAGATTTGCCACAGCGGCCTCTTCCCTGCAGAGCATTGCTTTTGTTCATCCTCAGAAGTTCACCCTACCTGCTGTATAAGAGAATGCTTCTGTTGGAAGAGGTCATCAAGAGAACATGACACCAATTGACCCTGGAGCTGGACCCTGGGCAAGCAGAAGATCCCACCCCTCCTCTTTCCTTGAAATGTATGTTCAGCCCACTGTTCCCACACTAGCAGCTATTTCAAGGAGGCAGCCTTGAGAGAGTAGTGTGTTGCTAAGATCATCTGGGCTGAATATGTGACTGAACCCCAGTTGAGGCTTTTATATTAACTTTAAGATTCTAAAAGGTGGGTATGGAAATATACTTGTTTTGCAGCACCTAGTACAAGCCTCGTATGTAAATTATCTTCTTTATTATACCTGCCACCTACCGATCTGGTGGTGTCTGCCTTTTTTTGGTCTTTTTTTGCCTACCATGTACAGGGCTAGTTTGAGAAACAATAGCCTCTCCTACATAGGATGTTGTAAAACTTGGAGTTTTTGCTTATCTGTTTGGTGAGAAACTGCATCTCAGTGTAGTTTTAATAACTTTTTCTTACTATGGATGGAGATTGAGCATCTTTTCATATATTTAAGGGTTATTCACATTAGTTTTTCTATGAGTAATCTATATCCTTTGCATGTGTTTTCTTCATTAAGTTCTTATATTTTCTCCTCAATTTCTTAGTAACTTTTTTATATCAGGAAGGTCAGTCCTTAGTCTTACATATGACTGAGAATATTTTTTCTCTAATTTATTGATATTATAAGTTGTATTTTGACTATTAATGTTTATGTATTTTTGTCCCATAGATTTGTCATATGCTTACAGGTGACTTAAAATCTCTTTCCACTACTGTATTGTGTCTATCCATGTGTCTCCTCCAGTTGTTTGTAAGTATTGCTGTTGGGCATTTAGGGCATTACAGAGTGACTTTCATGTCACTTTTAATGGTTTGGGGCAAGAAGTATACTCTGTCTGATATTACTGTCAGGACCACAGTTCTCTTTTTGTTTGTATTCACTTAATTATACTTTGTCCATCTTTCTATTTCATATGAACTAAATAACTTTTATAGGACATGTCTCTTGGCATAGTGTTGGATTTTGATTCATGATAAAATTTGAAGATCTTTCTTTTGCTAAGTGATGTAATCCTATTTTCATTTACTGTTTAACAGATAAGTTTGGTATTAGCTCTGTAACATTATTTTATGTTGTATTTCAGTGTTTAGGGTATTTTTAAAAAATCTTTCGCTTTATATACAGTTCTCATACTTAAAGTATATATGCTCATTTTATTGGCTACTTTTATAAACATATTATCATACATACTTTTTACTCATTTATTTTTTAGACAGCAGTGATGACATTAGAATCATCTCCCTTCATCTTTTTCTTTATAACTCAATCTTAATCCATAATAATATATATCTTAGTATCTACATTTGAGTAGTGTAGTCTGTTTACACTTCTCTTGCTTGGTGTGTCAACTCTGAATCACATCCTCATACTCCCAGCGATCAACAGATTGACTCTACCTTCCCTTTTCTTCCCCTGCCCCTGTTTGTTAGTTGTGTTATCTCTATATCATCAGCTCCCATGGCATTTACATTTTTCTCCTTCTCCTTCATCACCACAGTACCTTTAGAGCCAGTTCTGTGGTGGTGTTAGTTGACTGAAGTGCAGCCTCTGAGAGTTTCTCAAGGATGCCTCATGGCAGTTGTGGTCACTGAGTTTGTGCAACTTTAAAACTGTCACCTTTCTGTTTGAAGGGCACCTTGGTTTGATGTAAAATCTTTGGGTCATGGTTTTTGTTGTTGCTTTCTGATTGTTTATTTTTAATCTTAGAATAACAGCTGTGGTGTTTTCTGGTGTTGACCATTGCTGTGAGGAATCAGAAGCAAGACTGATGTTTTTTCCTACCTGCCCAATGGAGTCTTTCTTTGTCTTTAAGGTTGGATAACTTTACCGGGATTTGTATCTGTATTGATGATTCTATTATGGTTTCTCAGACATAGTGTGTGCGTTTCTTATTTAGAATGGCTTCTTTTATGTGTGGAAAGTTTATTTTTAATTATGTATTTAAATATATACTCTAGTTCACCACTATTACTATTGTATCAATACAGGTGGGAGGATTCTAACCATGTGTACATTGTTTTTCTTTACAGTCTGATAGTTTCATCTTCTCTCTAATCCATTTAAACTTTTAGTTTCCATTGTCCATTTTTCTTATTTCTACCTTCTATTTCTTTTACTATGTTTTCAATCGTATTTCTTATCCCTTGTTTACCTTCCCATTTATCTTCATTTTGGTATGATTTTTTTCTTTTTGTTTTGTCTTGCCATTTCTTACTTGTGTTGTTGTATTTCTCTTATGGGGTCTTAATAGAGACTGTTTTCTTACTCAATTTCTTTTTTAAAGAATGGCAATGTTTCTTGGTTACCAATGTCAAAAAGTCTATGAGATGTTTTAAGCGAAAAAAAGCAACAGAGCTGTATGTCACTAATTGTATAGCAAGGGGAAAAGAAAGAAGAAATATAAATGTTTGTATATGCATAAAATATTTCTGAAAGAATATTCAAGAAATGCTGACATTGTTGGCCCCCAAGTAAGGGAAATGCATGTTTGGGAGATACTAGCAAAAGGGAGATTTTTTTCATTGTATGCTTTTTGTAACTTTTGAATTTCAAACCATATGAAAGAACTATCACTTTAAATGAAACATATGTGATACTAAAAACTTAGGTCAGCTGGAAATACATATATGCTAAAATACTCATGATAAATTTTTTAAATAAGGATTAAAAATAATGTCAGCAAAAGGTCCCTTGCTTTATCAGACATTAAGTTCCATAGATTTCTAGAATTAAGTGGACTTAGGCCAAGGTTAGAGAGACAGATGAATGGGTTGGAATAGAAATGGAAGAAGTGTCCTTGCCCCAAACAAAGCTCAACCCCTGAATTGGGTCCAGATCCTACTCTCTCTTGTTTCTACTTTTATATCTTCTCATGTGCATGCTTTTTCTTTTTTTTTCTTTCTTCTTGGTTTGTTCCTTAGTGTGCAAAATGCTGAGTTAGCTTCCATTTAAAAAAAAAAAAAAATCCCTGATTCTACATTTCTCAAGCAGTTTTCCAAACACATATTTCTGTTTTCACTGTTTCTATGTCTTCATTCCTATTCTCCTTACCACTTACTCTCTTCAGGTGGGATCCCTACTCCTCTGCTGCAACAGCTCTTGCCTTGTTACCAATGACCCCCAGTTCACCAGACCCACTGGTCCATTCAGTCCTGATCTTACCCACCCTCAGCAGCTTTGACAGAGATCATTTCTTCCTTCTTAAAACACTTTCCTCTCTTGGTCTCAGGACACCACATCCTGTCCTCCCTCACTGGTCATTCCTCTGCATTCCCCTTCTCTTCCCATGGGCCCTCTGATCATCCCAAATTACAGCCCCTCCCCAGGAGATCTCCAGGCCCTGCATTCCACCTTAATGCTAATGACCCTCCCAAACTTGTATTTCCAGCTCTGAACTTTAAGCTGAGGTCCAAACTTATATATCTAACCACTTGCTTAATATCACCAGTTGGATGGGTAGTAAGAATTTTAACCTTAACATGTTGAAAACAAAACTCCTATTGTACCTTCTTGGAATTTTCTGCATCCCCAGTTTTTGCCACCTGTTTTTCATGCCATCTCCAGATTCTCTCCTTATCCTTATGTCCAATAAATCGCCAAGTCCTATAAGCTCTAACTTAGCTACAAAGCTTGAATCTGATCCCTTCTCACCATCTTTGTAATTCTCCCCTTAGTGTATCTTAGATGACTCCGAGGGCTTCTTAACTGGCTTTCCTAGCCCTATTCCTGTCTCATTATATCAAAATTCTGGAAACAAAGCTACAAAGATGTTCATTTCAGCAATGTAAACCAGACTACACTCCCTACCTAGAAAATCTTCATTCATGGCCTGCAAAGAGTCCTGTCTAAATCTCTGAACTTTTGCTCATTTATTCCAGCACAGCTACTCTGGCCTTTTTTGGTCTTCCCCACCAAATACCAAACCTGTCCCAGCCCTAAGGTCTTTGTACTTGCTGTTCCTCTATCCTAGACTTTCGCAAGTTTATTTCCTCATTACATTTTGGACTTTCTTGTGTTATTCATGTTCCTTTTGCTTCTTTCATGTGTCTACTCAAATATCATTTCTCACAGAGATCTACTCTGACCACTTTTGCTAAAATAGCTCTCCTGTCTTCCTCTCTATCAGTATATTGCTTTACTTTGTATTGTTTCTCTTTCTGCTTATCACAATTTGCTCATTGTCTGTGCCTATTGCTTGAATGCATGCTACAAAAGACAGGAATCTTGTCCATCTCATTCAATGCTATATCCCCTGTGTCTAAAACAGTGCCTAGAATGTAGTATTTGCTCAATAAAGATTGGTTAAATGAATAAAGAATGAATGAATGAAAATTCAGAAACAAACAAATACTTTGTTTGCTTTCAGTATTCACCTGCATAATATCTGAAGACTAAAGTAAAACCAGATGCTATCCAGAAATTTAAATCTATGATTTTCTTATTTTTTTTGGATGTATAGGAACTTCAGCTCATTATTAAATAGTTGACTTTCCTTTCCATTTCTTTAAGTTTGTTTCATAAAAGTGGGTTCCACCACATAGTGACAGGATCGAAATGCAAAGTCATGCATGCTTACAGTCAATTTATATCTGTGGGGAAAGTTATTATTATTTTTGCCTAAACAGGCTATATATCATGCTGGGCACTCCTACTGCCAAGAGTCTGAGATCATTTTATTTTAACCGTGGTGCTCCTTGGTTGGTCTCAGAAGCTCTGTAGTGTGTGGGGATGGCTGTAAAATAGATATGTGTCTGTGCTTTTGTGTGTGTTTATTTTGAAAACCTTAGATGTTGGATTAAAAGCAAAAATTTATCTCAGACAAGAGGGAATAAGTTTCATTCATTAGTATTATCCAGACTCCTTTCTCATTTCCACAATTAGAACTTATTATGGGGACTCTTGTTTAAACACAGAGTGAACACAGGTAATTAACAATCTTCCTACCCTCCCTAAACTCCAGCAGAATTACAGAAAAGTCACTTTAATACAAAAGTGTAAACAATAAACACAAAAAGAATAGGAGAAGACACAATATCAGATAAGTGATGAATTCACAGCATTTTTACAAGTTGGAAAGTAGAAGCAAAATGGTAACTAGTTGATTTAGGAGAAGAGCAGAGCCTGGGATCTAAACATTCTGGAAGGGGATATCAAGAAGAAGTGGGTCAATGGAGGGGGCAGGTGTGATAGCAGACGGGGGACTGGCCTAGGAAGTAGAGGAGGAATGGTTGAAAGTCTGAATGTAGAATAGTCACATTGGAGGTCTCCACTTTCACCATTCACCAGGAGGTGACCAGTTCCCCAAATGTATGCAGGAAGCAAAGCCAGTGGTGGGAGGAGGGAAGGCAGAATTGTGACAGGTGGAGACAGATATTTTATGACAGGAATATGAGTAAATTAAATCATATCACAGCCAAATGTAATTTTGTCCATAAAATAACTTATTTTAGATCAAGGAATTAGATATTTACTCTTATTTTATGCACATGACCTGTGTTGTCATCTGTGTGTGTAGGATGTGTGTTGTGTGGTGGGATGTGTGTTGTGTGGTGTGCATGTGGGGTGTTGTGTGTTTTATGTATGTGTGGTGTGTTATGGTGTGTTTGTGTGCATGTTGTATACGGGGTTGTGTGTAGTGTGAGTGTGTGTATGTTATGTGGGGGTATGTGTATTGTGCATGGTGTGCATATTTTCTATGTTGTGTGTGTGGCATCTAAACCTTGCCAACCTTATTTCTTACAGCTCTTCTACCAGAACATTCTTTTCATTTTAATTGATCTTCTAATTTTTCATTCTTTCTTTCTCATATTTACCTGTCATTTAATTCAGGCTCAAGCCTGCTCTCTCCTTCACATCTCCTTTGACCTTATCGGTCCTTTGTCATCCTCACCTTTAGCCTGTATTTCTCTGGCATTTAACATATGTTGCCTGGGAGTGTTTTACTTTAAGTAAGTGTATTTTCTGTCCAACTAGAACTTGTGTCTTATTTTAAATTTTTTGGTTTATTTTATCTCATTTCTATGTAAAAAGGTGAGGCATATTTATTTTACCTGATTTTGTAACAACTTGGCTATAGAAGAGGGTGGGAGGCAGTTACTTCTGTTTTTTAGTAGACAGGGCCTGGCCACGAATGCAGTTTTACATTCACTCTACCTTTTATGGTCTCAAAGTTTACTCCCGCATATTTGTGTGCTGATCTAAGATTTAACTTTATGAAGTTCATATGCTTTTTTAGCAAACAGAAATCCTCAACAGATCAATTTTTTCTTTAGTAGTTTTATTTTGAAATAATTTTACATTTATATAAGAGTTACACAGGTAGTACCTAGACTATCTTTTTCTGTTTAGATACATATATAAATATATTTTTAACTAAAAATGGAAATAAAATATATTGCTTTGCAATCTTTCTTTTTCTAAAAATATATATGAGTATCATTTGTGTCAACAAAAATGTACCTAAATAATTATTCTTAATGACTTTGAAGAAATTACAAATTTCTTTTTTAGGCTGTTTAGACATTTACGCAATTTATAATTTTTTACTATTTAAGAAAATATAGCGATGCTAAGTGCAGTTATATACTTATGTATTTCCCAGTTTATTTTCTTAGTGTAGATTTCTAGAAGTGAAGTGACTGAGTTAAAGGGAATGCAATTTTAAAGACTGATGCACATTGCCAGATTGCCCTGCAAAGGTTTTGCCTTCCCACCAACTGCACACAAAACCATTCATTTGATTTGATTTCTAACTGCATTAGGTATCACATTTTTCATGTTTTCAAACTGTTTGACCAAAAAATGTTTTTTTTTTAAATTTTTTGTTGATTTGGATGTTTCTAATCACTAGTGACAGTGAGCACTAGTTTAATGTTCAAAAACTAAATATCAGATGTTAAATAAGTAAAATTCTTAAGCCTTGATGAGCAGTAGGATGTTGAGTATAGAAAGCAGCACAGGATGACCTTCAAGGGTTTAGGGACATTTGAGACTCTGGTAGTTGGAATCTCAAGGAATAGTAATAGAAAAATGCAGGCATTGGGAGACATTGACAATGAAGAACCTCCTTTGAGCAGAGTGTGTTGGTGATGCTCAGAGGATAAGCTAATGGAGATTTTCATTGGCAGTTGAATACAGAAAAGGTTGGAACTCAGGAGTGAGCTTGGGGCTAGAGATAGGAGTTAAGAATTATCAGCACACAGGTATTAGCAAAGATGATAGTTTGGAGAAGGCCACCAATCGGTAGCCACAGCCTTCAAAATCTTCAACTCTCACTCATTCGAAGGTAAACAAGATCCAGCAATGACAGTTAAACTGGCTTCTTGTTTGACTTACTCCAATAGATTTGGTTCATGTAGGTCAATTTCAGTGGCAAATTTTTTTTTAAGTATTTCATTGCTTTTAAACTTTACTAAATTTTAAATATGAACGTCTTTCACATATTTTTATCTGAAAAAAAAAGAAAAAGAAAGTCAAGATTCATTTTCTTCTTTGCCATACATTCTTTCTGACCTTCACAAAGAAGCTCATGTGAATCTTCTCTTCATGCCCACTTTAAGCAGGTGTCCCTTTATCCATTCTAGATGAAATGCTGTTTGTCTTTTCCAAACCTTACTTTTACAGATTACTTCTTAGTGTCATGAGATTCCATTAGAGGTTGCTTTGTGGGAAGGAGCACTCATGCTGACCCTGTGCCTTGAACCTAGGCTGACACTTGCAGTAAGAAGCATCTGACAACTTTCATGAAGAGTTTCAGATCTCTTGTTCCATTGCCATCTTCCCTCTGAGCATCTGCTTCATTCTTTGTTTACTCAACTTCTGCCCCTTTGGCTTTACTTCCTGTTCCACTGCCCATCTCAGACATTATTACTGCTGTGAATCTCAGTAGGACTCTGTCTTTACCCTGACTCTCTCTGCTTCTCAGAGCTCCAGATAACTCCCCTGCCTGTCTATAGCTCCTAAGCCCCATCTTTTGACTTAGCCCATTTGGCATTTCTCCTCTTGAACCTCTTTGGCCTCCCAGAGGCTGTTTAGATATTTAATCCCTAAGGATGCTTTCTCAGCTGGTGGTTGTGGGGGGCTTCTTGACACCCTCCTAGCAATGTACAAACTATGCAACAGTTTGCAATGGGTTCCTTCAGTCAGTCAGTCATCTCATGTGGCATCTCTCCTTCTCAAGCTCACTTGCTCTGGTACCCTTTTCCAATAATTTTTGCACCACACAACAAGTCCACTTCTTTGACTTGACCACTTTCTCATCATTCTGTGACATGGAAACATCACTCTGTTTTCAATTCCTTCCTCGCTTTCTAACATTCACAATTTCCTGATCTTTTTTTCTCTAATTTATGACAAAACGCACTCTAATGACAGCCACCCCTAAGCCTAGTTATAGACCCAACTATCTAGCTCTTTTGTACCTTTACCTGTTGGAAGTTACAAGTTACCTGGGAAAATGATATACCAGGTTTCATTTGAAAATTCATAAGCACTCAACATTCCCTCATTGCTCTGCTATGTTCTCTAAAATATTTCCTACTTTTCAACTCTTCGTGAAACTCTTACATCTCCTGCTTTCTACTTCCCTATATCTTAGCTGAAAACCTTTACTTCAAAGCAACCAGCTGAGAAATCCCTCATTTTTTGTTCACCAAGGCTACACACCTATCTGTCCCTACATCCTGCCTGTTATAAGAGTAAGACACCACTGCTTTTTTTTTTTTTAAAGCAAGCTCCTTCTGATGTGCACCATCTTCTCTCTCCTATTGACCTCATGTACCTATTTAGCTACAACTCTATTTCTTTGCTCTCATTTGCAGTAATACTTCTCAAAAGAGTTGTCTATACCCGCTGTCTGCAATTTCTCCCTTCCCCTTTTCTCTTCAATTCACTCAATAGATTCGTGTTCCTACTTCACCGCTGAACCTGCTTTCATTAAGGTCGTAAGTGACATGCTGGTAAATCCATGTGGACTGTGGCCAATGACTGAATGACACAGGGTATAAATGGCTACCCCTTGCCCCAAGGCAGGATGAACTCTATGTGTAATTTACATTCCAGTCTCCTTGTGGGATCAGACTAAAGCTTGTCTCTGGGGAAACCTCATTCTTGCCTGACTTTTCCTCCTGCTTCCTGTGTTCCCCTTGTCCTAAGATTACTCTCTAAGTAAACCTCTTGGATAAATAGCCTGTCTCAGGCTCTGCTTCTAGCAGCCCCAATGTAAGGGCATTTCTCTATGCCTCATCACAAGATGTTCAGAGCAAAACTTTCCACATCTGTGTCAAATATTAAATGTTCCTAATAATCATAATTGACCTCTACCAAAATGCCAGTCTATCATGTGTCTGAAATTTTTGGAGGTAGTTAAGAAGCTCTGTTTAGGTCCTTCTCTCTCCCTAACCTAGATTCACTCAGATAAGGATATTCTGCTGTTAAAATTGTAACTAGCCTCTAGCACAGTTCCCAATAATTAACACAGAGCTGGCTCATGGAAGGTACCAACAAATATCTTTGAATGAAGGAATTATTTAATTTAACCCTCTGATGGACTTTATTCATTTGCCTCATATTGTCCTTGTTCTAGTTTATATCTTTTGCCCTCCAGTATTTGTAACCTTGGGTAGATGCTGACTTCTTCCTTGTAAGCAGGACAGAATCTAAAAGACAAAGATTTTTCTTCTAAAACACAGGCTCTTTGAGAATGCAAAAGAGGTCTAGCACAGATGTTTTCATAGAACAATCTCTTGGCAAATGTCAGTTCATTTGTCAGTTCATAATATCTGAAAACTAATAAAAGGTGGTTCTAATCTTTCCATCATCTGATGAGAACATGGGCATGAACTCTATACAGGCATGAAATAGAGTTTGTTAAACCCATTTCCTAGAAGCTTTGTTTGTCTTTCAATGGCTCTGATTAGTAAAAATTTCTTCTTGCCAATTCATGCATCATCATGACTTCTAATTACCATTCATCGGCCTAAATTCTGCCAGTTGGGACAATACTGAATATATCCAACTCCTCTTTCAAATATCCATTTGGATATTTGAAAATAATTATGTTATTTCTTCTGAGATTCTTTAATACATAGTTTTCTATCTTCATTGAAATTTAGCCCCTCTGATGTGTCGATTCCCATTTCTTCTGGCTTCTCAAATCCCTCTCTGTGTCCCATCGTCAATCTCTCCCTCTCTAATGCTTTATTCCTCTTAGAACTGTATGTTATCTGAGATAGTATTTTCTAACTCTGTCAGACTCAACACCCCCCTTTTATAATAAATATTTCGCAATCCTCTTTTTTCTTCAACAATAAAATTAATTGTCAATATAACTTACACCTAGTAAAAAATTAATAAAATGCCTTAGGTATAATAGAGAAATAAAAGAAATGCCATTTATAATAGGATAATATATTTTAATATTCAAATGCTTAGGCTGTGTAGTACGTAGCTTTTTAAATGTCTTCCAGTTAAATTATACCTTTGTGTCATCCTTTCTTCTTGAGTGTAGGGTGGACCTAGTGACTCGCTTCTAATGAATAGAATACAGCAAAATAATGGGATTGCATTATAAGTGTAATTAAATTACATTTCCAAGATTACACTATAAAAACTGTGACTTTATTCTCTCTCTCTCTCTCTCTGTCATGCACATGTGCTCTTGCTTAAGTCAGATGAAGCAAGCTACCATATAGAGAGCCCATGTTGAACCAAACTACGCATGATGTCTGGCTCATTGCCAGTGAGGAACTGAGGCCCTCAGTCCAAGAGCCCATATGGAACTGAATTCTGCAACAACTACATGAGAGAACGTAGAAGTGGATTCACCCCCAGGTGAACCTTGATATGAGACTGTAACCTCAGATTATATCTTGATTGCTGCCTTATCAGAGACCCTGAGCTAGATTCCTGACCCAGAGAAACTGTGAGATAATACATGTTGTTGTAAGCCACTAAATTTTAAGGTAATGACTTACTCAGCAGTAGTAACTAACAGTCTATCATGAAGTAGTGAGATGATTGCATCTGCTCCTGGGGAATCATTTGGATTTAAGAGAAGTAAGATAAGAAGTCATTGTGAACAGAAAGTTCAGAAACAGGAAAGAGCAGAGATCTGAGAGGACACTGAGTAAAAACCAGTGTTAGATTAGAAAGTAGTTTTAGGAAAACCAGTTCTCCAAAGTTGACCCCCCACCCCCCCACACACAAAAAAATCAGCCCCTCTACAGCCAAGCAATCTTCATAGCATGTAGTCTAAGTTAAAAAACTTAACTAATACTGAAATCCTTGATGTTTTACTTCCACGGACAAGCACTGTGATTTGTTTATAGAATCTAAATGTTTTCCTGCACGAAAGCTATAATCTTTTAAAAATACATATTATCTATACTCTTTTAAATAGCATTTTTCCTCTTAAACTGTGCTAACTTTTGACTATAACTGCACTTTTTTCTTCTCTGCTGAGCATCAGGTTGTCCCATTTCCCCTATTCGATTGTGTGAAGCCTATCCTTCCCTCATCACTGTTGGGAAAATCTTGGAGGGACTTCATAATCTGTAGTCTTTTTCCCACAAGAATATAAAATAAGAAGATGAGGGAAATATCCTTAAAAGGAGGAGATAAGTTGTTAACATGTCAAGGTAAGTTAGAGACTGAGACTGTTAAAAGTAAAAAAATGAGGAAGTATAGTAATATAAATGAGCTCAGCTTTATTTATTATTTATAAGTGTAGAGACAAAGTAATTTTCTTTGTTACGATATGGGTTAGGGGTGGTGATAGTGTCATAGAAAACAAATCTCTTTGTAACTCACTTGGTTGTAGAGCACACATTCAGGCTTAATTTTGGATGAGATACGTGGAAATTAAGAGGACTCAGGACTATCAGCTCTTTGAAAACTGCTCTGTCATGGCAGGATATCTGACATCCCTAGCTTCTGCCTACTAAATGTTAGTAGTTCCCCTTCAATGATTGTGACAATCAGATACTCCAACAAATTTTTGAAATTCCCTTCTGAGTGGTGGTACCCCAACTGAAAATCACTGCTCTGTTATTTATTTAAAATTCATCTTCAAGTCCTATCAACTCTACTGTCAAAACAAATCTTGCCTTTCGTGATATGTGATTAGTCCTTGAGCAAGACTCCCCCATATGTTTAGTCCTAAGTCAATCAATGCATTATATTCATCTGATGACAATGGTTAGTTTAGGTTTCATGACCCAATCAGAGCCAATGACACATAATGGAGCTTTTGCTTAATATCTAAGGAAAGAGATTCCTGGCCAACCTGAATGACAGAGGTTATAGGGTGTAGATCTGTTGTAGTCACTTTTCATCTCGTGGACTCCACAGTAAAAATCAACCTAATGGAATACATAATTGACTCTGGGTTCCCTATAGGTGATCCTTTCTATGCTGTAAGTCCTGCTAGACTTGAGGAAGAGGAAACTATATTTCTACTTTACGGTCGGGTTAGGGTATAGTATATAACAGCATGGTACAAGAAAAACTTACATGGGCAATCTTTCGTGGAATATTTTCATTGCACTACCTTGATTTCTGAACCAGTTATGTGTTTTCAAGGTTACATCCTATACCTTTAGGTAAGGGAAGAAAAAGCAGGGTCAGCATACAGGTGACAATTATTTTATTCATTGTCTGTCTCTCTCCACTAGAATGTAATCTTCATCAGGGCAATAATTTTCACCTGTTTTGTTCACTGCTATATCCCTAGTGCCACTGAGTAATGAGAAAAAGACGAGTCTTGGTTTCCTCATTTTCTGTACTTGCCACCTAAACGGTATTCATTGACATCTAATCCTTTTTTGTTTTTTAACTTTTTATCATGGAAAATGTCAAATACATACAAAATAGAGAAACTATAAATGAGCCATCTTGTACCCATTACCCAACTGCACAATTAGCATAGCCAATTGGGTTTCATGTATAACCACCTCCACTCTCCCTAGTTGCCCCTCTAAAGAGATTATATTAAAGCAAATCCCAGAAGACTCCCACACACTCTTTTTAGCAGCTCTTCTTCAGTTTCTGGGATACTACTTCATTGTTTATGATCTCTTTTCTTTCTAGCCACTCCTTCTTAGTCTCTGATTTTATGGGGAGCTCTGGAGTTAGGATTCTTTTGAGTTGTCCCACCTTGAGGTCATGGGATTGGGTCTTTGTTATTCTCTTCTACTCATGGACCAGCCAATGAGCCATGGCTGCTCCCCAAGAAGGGGACATGAGCTTGAGGCAGGCTCTCTTCCGCTGACATAAGTGGAGCTGAGTAGCTCACCACTGCAATCTACTCCTGACGCTATCATATCCATTACCTTCATAGAACAGTTGTGGGCATGGCTTATTCAATACTGCTTCATCTCTTTTCCTTGGATGTAACAAGAGGAAGGTTGATGGGATGCATCTTAGTCCATTTGGGCTGCTACAGCAGAATACCATAGACTGGGTGGCTGATAAACAACAGAAATCTATTATTCACAGTTCTGGAGGCCAGAAGTCTATGAACAAGATGCCACCAGGTCTGGTTTCTAGTGAGAGCCTGCTTCCTCATTCATAGATGGTCATTTTCTCACTGTGTCCTCACGTGATGGAAAGGGTGAGAAAGCTCATGGAGTCTTTTTTAGTAAGGACACTAATCCCATTCATGAGGGTTCTACTCTCATTACCTAATCACTTCCCAAAGGCCTCACCTCATAATACCATCACCTTGGGGGTTAGGATTTCTACATATGAATTTGGGGTGGGGGGGTGGGGGGGTGGTGGACACAGACCTTCCATCCACAGCGGATGAAATACAGACTCTGCAGCTGATCTTGAGACCACAACTGACAGTCATTGGCTCTTCCTTATATTAACAATTCCAGAGTACCTGCTCCTCTGCTGATATAAGTAGCTTGCCTGGTGAGGTGACCTTCATTTCTGAGAGGGGTAAGCCCCTGGCCACAATGCCCTTCTTAGGCTTATAGCTGCTGTATTTGTCCCTTACTTCAGTATTGGTAATGAGAACACCAAGTGACAACCCAATGGATTACCTGGGTACCAAACATATTCTTCTTTGACCCCATTGTGTCAAAGCAAAGACACCTCCTCTTGATGTCCAGGGTCAATCCCTCTGTCAGGATGACTAGTCCTTTTCTTGCCTGATGGGTTTATGGCACGAAGACATTAAAGTGCATGGGCACTGCCATTCTTTAATTTCTACTTTTCCAGTGTACGGTTTCCTAAATAAATGACTACAGATCCCTTTCGCAAAGAACTGTGGGAATCATTACTATATTCACTTGTCATAGAGACTCCTGAGGACCCAACCTCCCTTAAATTCATGGGTTCTGGGTCAGAAAACTTGCTCAGGGATTCAGATTTGTTTATTTACTTCTTCCACCATCTGTGACAACAGTTCTGGCATTTCAGTTTTACTTAATGTGTGCCATAATTTTTTTCTAAGTTCCAAGAGTCATCAGAACAGCATTATGAAACCATCTCCCAGAGTTTTTGCCAGAGTGCAAATCACACATAGCAATAGACTGCTCTTATGTAAATAAACTCACTCTTATCCAACTTTATCTTTTGTCCCCTTTGATCCATCAGCCTTAGGATACAGTCCCGTAAACAATCTCTGGCTTGGACTATATATATGGGCTGGATCCTGCAGTTCCCTTGTGGTTTAGTTCCTTTTTCTCCTCAGCAGGCCCAGCACTTCCTCACCATATGATGTTTGCACTGGACTCTAATTATTGGTCTGGTGGGAGTGGAAGTGTGGATAGATCCTGTGTTGTCTTGCAATGAGAGACTTCTGTCTCATGTTCAAACAAGGGACAAATAGCCTCAACAGGGAGGAGAGGGCCCCTCTGCAGGTCCACATGGCTTTGAGTGACATTTTAACATTTCAACCATTAATATTAACTCTGATATCCCCATCTAAGTAGTAAGGTCCCACTCATCCTAAGGAAACCATTGACATTGTCATCACAAATTTGCCAGGGCTAAAGAGTCAAGTTTTTTGGAGTGCTGCTATTCACATAGTAAAGTCCTAGGCAACATCCTCAACTTATTCTGTCCTCCATCCATAAGAGATGAGAGTCTCTTTAGATGCCATCAACGAGGATTTATAACCTTCACACTTCACTTTCCATTGCTGAGCCTCACACTATCTTTCTTTAATGATCAATGATTCAGCAAGAGACATCAGATTCCATTGTTCTCAGACATGGCACCTTTCTTGAATGTCTCAAAAGCCTGGCTATCTCACCTACCAGGGCATTCTCTCCCACTCATATCCCATCCCAGTTCATCATCAGTGAAGGTTTTAACAACTGTGCTTTTCCAGCAAGCCCAGGATCGTCAGGGCTTCCCCTACCACCAGAGCTGGGCCTTCACTTCTAGCTAGCGGATGATCCAGCTCTATAATTCCATGTTAAAGCCTATTTCCTTGCATCACTCCAGCACCATCTGTCTTAGGTCAGGTACTTGGGGAAATAGATGTGGAGATAAAGATTTGTGTGAAACAAGTTTATTGAGGAGTGACCTTGGTATCTGTACCTATAAAGTAATAACGGAAGTAAGCCTGGGCAGAAGGCGAATTTGAATTTTGTTGTTGAAGTTATAAATAAGGGCCTCAGTCAATCCCACTGGGAGTCTCAGCTGGGTTGGCCTTTCAGAATTGTCCTACCATGAGAGAAGGGCCAGGTCTCTATACCCGACTTTATCCACCAGTCATTGGATGCAGGCTGCCCCTGGGGAGATACTTGGGTAGGGTGACTTCTTCACCAATGGCAGTTCTCAGAGAGGGACTCAGCAGAGATCTGAGAGCCACCAATACTCCCAGCAGCTGGGGAACAATGTGGGGGTCCTGGGAACCACTGCAGCCACTACTATTTCTTTAAAAAAGCCTCTTAACCCATCTGTCTCTTATTAAGCATTGATTCTCCTCAGGCTCCTTCTCAGGCTTTTTCTTCTTTGACGCGCATTTCATTGGAGATGGGGGTCAGAAGCATTACATCTACTCCCGTGGCTTTAACTATTCCCTGTGCCTTGAGTGTTATGGTTTTCCACCCACTGGTTTATACTTCTAATTGAATCTCACCCTTTTGGACTACCCACATTTTGCATTGCCTGCCCAACTTTCTGATTTGCCCCCTAAACACTGAATAGTGCAGACTCTGTGCCTTGACTGCCTCCCCTGCCCCACATGTTGTAGACTCAGGCTTCCATCCTCTTGTCCCCAGCACTGATATCACAACCTGGATGGAAGTGGAAATGGGATGGATACCTTACTTCATATTTCCTACTTTTTGTCTTGGTGCACAATTTGCTCTCTCCTTCTACCCTCAAACCTCAGCCCATCACTCATCCACACTACTGCTAGAAGACACTTTCTCAAATGCAAATCTTCATGCAAGAATAGTTACTGACACGTGCCATGTCCTACTTAGATTATTTTCTGGGCACGCCATGGTAAACAACACAGATAAAGTCCCTGCTCTCATGGTATTTACATTTTAGTGGAAAGAGGTAGGACATTGCAATAAAGAAATGAATAAATGAAGGCGCAAATGGATAGATAAAATATTAGTGACAAATACAATGCCAAGAATTAGGATAATATGATAGAGTGATGGAATGGCTATCTAAGGCTTCCCATTGTCTTCAGGAATAGCGCAGACTCTAGCTTGGCCCCAAATGCTCCCATAGATACAAGTTCTGAGCTCCTGGTGATAATTGGATGGGGGTTCTTCTAGCCCCCTTGAGTTTGGTCATATGAGTGGTAGTTTTTCTCAGAGGGCCAAGTACCTCCTTTCCCTTCCCTTATTTCGCTTATCCTCCTGGGATCCCTACTGCTGGAACAAGGGTGTTATGAGTCACAGTGACAAAAGCCCTACTGGCCTCAGCAGATTTACCCTTAGCAGTGACTGAAGCCAGACAATTAATGATCCATTTCAATGGTGACTTTTGCCATTATTTTTGAGAAATGCTGAATGCAACATGACTTTTCGGAGGAGAGGTGGTTTTTTAACCTGGAGATGCTCATTTTTACAGAGCTTCTCCCTAGGGCTTGATTTGCAGCCCCCACACTTAGCATTGTCCCCTCACTGAGGTTATGGAAGAAGCTTGTGTTATGTAGGAAAACTAAACAAAAGCCAAACTAAACCAAGCATGTTATCAGTAGGCTCCATGTCACAGCCGATAATTCCTCAAAAATGCTGGTTCTTGTCAGGAACGCATGATTTCATTTTCCTGCAAAGATGAAAGAGGGAACTGGAACTCCCCTTCCCTCAGAAACGGAAGCTCCTGGCAATCTTGCTTTAGCAGGCTGTACCTTTGCTTATTTATCAGGGCATCTAATCATTAGTCTGAAGAAATTGCTGACTGATTCCCTAAATACTCCTGACGTCCAGCTGGAGCTTCCCTCCCTCCTCGCACCTTCTCTTTTCCCCTGTATTTGGGCATTGTCTTCGTTACCTGCCTTTTCTCCACTTCTCCCTTTGCAGACCAGAGTCAGTATCTTAGCTTCACCTCCCCCTAGCGGCAAGTACGGCAAATCACCCATTAGAGTGTGGCTTATAACAGCTCCAGCTTACCTGCTCTAATGCAGACTGAAAAGATGTTAAAATGGGAGTAAGCAAACATGTATCAGTCAGGGGAGGTTCAACTTTTATTTTAACCACAACAGACAGTCCCATCATAAATTGTGAGATACTTATTCTGTTATTATTTGATTACGATATACACATAAAAATTTACAACTACATAAATCAGTCATATAGTCAAGCCTTTTAGATATATTTCTATGATTACACATAAAAAATAATTTTAAAAAATAAATGTTTTTGTCTGAACGTTTATATCTGAATTGCAATGTAAATGGTTCTGTAAGATTGTTATTAGTCACATTGATTGCCTTTTTGAGTGGGATCAACATGCTTAGCTGAAAAAACTGTCTAACACTAGGGTTATGCCTGAGTTTCTGAGGCTGATAATAGTCTTAAGAAGGGTGGGATGAATCATATGATATGAAAAAGCCTAGGAAGATACT